>NC_090267.1:189677959-190045459 GCF_040414725.1 Anabrus simplex
GTTTGACCCAGAGCCTTATTCATAGTCATACTATAAGATAATCTCACTGGAAATTGTAATCGTTTGAACGAAATGACAATTTATTTGAGATCAGTGGAATTCTTGGCATGAAAATAATTTCTTTGTCGATTAGGATTACTTCCTCAATGATATTGTTAAGGATATGGGTCGGTAGGTATCTGCTTTATATTCAAGAATTACAGAAAATATTCACAGATGTACTCAAGCAGCAAACTGTTATGATTCTGTGATCACCATGCTCCTGCATGATGAATCAAAGATGGTATATAAAACCAAGGAATACACATCACAGCCTTCTAGAGCCCATTCTCACTCCGATAATTGCAGTACATTCTCACTCATTTTAATACATTCAATGAAGAAGTCAGCATAACATCTACCACACCACCACAGTTACAGATACGCAACCACTATAGTGCACGATGGGAGAATCGAGGCTAATACCACACGCAAACGCCAGTGGTCTGTGATGGGTAGTTGTGGCTGCAAAGTGGTTCTGAACACACACGTCCATTTTCATATAAAGTTGGCCACGTTCAACCCTCCCTTCCCAATATCCCACACTACCACAGATACCGACACAGAACCACTACAGTGCACGATAGGAGACTCCAGGCTACTAACACACATAAACTACAGTGATCTGCGATGGGTAGTTGTGGCTGCAAGGAGGAATTTATGGACACAGGCGTCTATTTTTATATAATTTGCCGCTTTCAAGACCCACACTTCCCACACCACCACAGCTACCGACATGCAACCACCATAGTGCACGACGGGAGACTCGAAGTTACTAACACACAAAAGTATCAGTGTGATGGGTAGAGGTGGCTGAAAGGTGAAATATACGAACACACACGTCTATTTATAAATATAGTCAACCGATTTCAACCCCTACATTTCCCACACCACCACAGCTACTGCCATACAACCACTATGGTGTACGTTGAGAGGCTCATGCCTACAACCACACAAAGTCACCAGTGGTCTACGGTGAGTATACATGGCTGCAAGCTGAAGTATACGAACAAATACGTATATTTTTAGATATGGTCGGCCATTTTCAACCGACACATCAACCATACCACTACAGCTACCGACATCCAATAAGTATAGTGCATACTAGTGTAATACTTGAGGCTACTACCACACACAAACACCAGTGGTCTGAGGTGGGTATTTGTGGCTCCAAGGTGCAATATATGGACACACGCGTCTATCTTTATATATAGTCGGCCACTCTCAACCCCACATCTCTCACACCACCATAGCTATCGACACGCAACCACTACAGTGTACGATGGGGGACTCGAGTCTACTACCGCACACAATCATCGGTGGTCTGCGGTAGATAGTTGTGGCTGCAAGGTGAAATATACGAACACACATGTCTATTTTTATATGTAGTTGGTCAATTTCAACCCCCATATCTACCACACCACCACAGCTACCGACATGCAACCACGATAGTGTACGACAAAAAACTTGACGCTACTACCGCATACAAACACCAGTGGCTTCAGTGGCTAGTTTTGGCTGAAAGGTGAAATATACTAATATACACGTCCATTTTATTTAGATATAGATAGATATAGACAGATATCGAATAGCTGTAGTACCCGGCGTTGCTCGGGTATATTTTAATTATTACCTTAAAGACTTGTATTGTCTGTTAGTTACTTGTGAATGAATTTTTGCAGAATTCCTTATCGAGACATTTGCTTTATATTTTACAACCTATTATGTCGTATTTAAGTTATTTATGTGTGTTCAATTTCAAGTTTTGGATTATTTCATTTTCGAATAAAACGTTTTCCATTTTGAAGCCCGAATTGACTGGAAGTATTTGATCCTTTTAAAAAATGTATATCAGTATTTACACGACACGCTCTTGATATGGTGTACATTATTCCAAACGTCATTAAGACTGTCAACAATCAGCCTTTCGAACCCAAAATCTATGGATTATACATAAATATTGGTCATTTTAGACTATTTACTATTCACCCCATCTCAGCCCCTGTTCCACTTGAGGCTGAACGTGGATTTAAACGGTGTCGAGAGTGTCGCAATTCATCTCAGCAAAACAAAAGGTTGATTCGACCTTGATATCACTTAAAATTAAATTATTTTACTCGGATTTGCAATGTTTCTTTCTCCTTTTAAGTAGATACAGATATACAAAGTAGACACATTCTTACGTACAAAGTGAATGGAAGGCAATGATGTTTTGTGCATTAAATTAAATATGAAAATGTTTAATCAAATGCTTTGGGATATACAATATTTTTGGTCTTTCCGTCTTCTGCAAAAACAAATACATTTTTCGGCTGTCTCGATCGTGAGCATGCAACATATAACTTACCATGTGAAAAGCGTGGATTTAAAAAATTTAATTCACATACTTGAGGCGATTGACCTTGTGGCTAGTTAATGGTCATTGAGAATGCAAGGCGAACGGGAAACTGCAGTCTTTTGAAATGAAATGGCATGGCGGTGGGAATGCTGGGCTCGTAATCGCTTTTAATTTAGTGCTCCGCTGGCAGATATACCAATTGAGGCGAGTTTAGGAGACACGGTTATTTGGACAGAGAAAGCAACAGCAACTGCAAGTATAGCAACAATATTGTTAATTATATGTTCTCTTAAATATGATAGCACACAGTATACAATCTACGTACAAATAAATTACGTACCTTACCTTTTAATAGTTTTTAATTAGTGCTCCGCTGGTGGATCTACCAGTTGCACCCATTTTGTTTCTTTTGCCCTCACTACGATTGAAACCACGAAGTAGATATGCACTCTACTTTGTATTCACGGCGTTGCCTAGGCCTCTCAGTCTGCCCATACTGTCAGCCATCTTTAAGACGGACATTGTTGATAATTATACATATTTTTAATGCAATTGAAAACAGTTTAGAATCTACGTAAAAATGGGTTCCGTAACTTTGAAATGTTTTAGTTAGTTCTCCACTGGTAGATATGCCAATTGCACCCATTTTGTTTCCTTTGACATCACTACCATGGAAACCACGAACACTTTTATTCACGACGTTGCCCAAGTCACAGAGCCTGCCCATACTGTCAGCCATCTTTATTTACACGGTCATGTACCTCCCAGCAAGAAACGTGCTATATGGAACATGGCGGAGTATTCCTATTCTCCTGTATACAGTAATTCTTACCGGGCTACCAAGGTACAGACTAAGTTGCTGTCGCCTAGCAACAGTCTGTCCCTTAAGTCCATTCGATCTCGGTGTGGCTTCACAATTTAACTAATTAATTAAAATTACTCTCAATAAAAACTACCCAGTGGATTTTGTTCAAAACACTTCCTAAGCCCTTTCAGAAGTAATAAGAACACTTTTTTAAATTTTCAGCGAAATCGATCCAGTAGTTTTTGAGTCCAGTCGAGACAAACAAACATTAAATTTTATACATTAAGAAGATGTATATATGTATACTTAGCGTTTGGCTTTTAGTCCCGGAAATTCTGAGGGCATGTTCTGCTCACCTGGTGCAGGTCTTTCTATTTGACGCCCATGGATGACCTACATGTCTGGGTGTGATATGATGATAGTGATAAGGTTGTATATAGAAAGTAAAAGCTGGTGTCGGCACATAGACTACTCCTGTCAGACAACTCGAAGAGCTTTGCTCAAGGCTTAACGTCACCGTACGACAAACAGATCGCCATCAACAGCGTCATAGTTTTAGAATGAATGAAAACTTTTTGCATTTATTCCAGTGACTAGATTATGTACACCACAACCCCTCCTTTCACCGAGCTCGAAAGCTACAGTCGCTTAAGTGCGGCCAGTATCCAGTATTCGGGAGATAGGAGGTTCGAACCCTACTGTCGGCAGGCCTGAAAATGGTTTTCCGTGGTTTCCCATTTTCACACCAGGCAAATGCTAGGGTTGTACCTTAATTAAGGCCACGGCCGCTTCCTTCCCACTCCTAGCCCTTTCCTGTCCCATCGTTGCCATAAGACCTATCTGTGTCGGTGCGACGTAAAGCAACTAGCAAAAAAAAAAAAACCTCCTACCACACCGGCCAGCATTCTCGTGGTGAAGCCAATGGCGTAATTTTAATATTATGAAATATTTTAAAATATCTTGTTCTTGATTTTGTAGAAGTTGCTTCTTATCGCACTATAACTTTAAGAAATTTCGGAATAACTGTTTGACACTCCTGATATTGATTAACTAATCTTTCAACTGGAACGTATTCAAGCAGATTAGGTTATCATTTTCATCGGTGAGAGCGGGTCGACCAGAAGGAATGAGGAATGAAATGACGCAGCGAGTCAATCAAAGTTCACTTGGCGTCTGTACCTGGTGCACGTCACGTAATGCAGTTTACGGGCAGGGCTAGGCTACGCTAGGCGAGACGAAGCGTGGCGAAGCGAGGCGAGACGAGGCATGCACGAAGCAGGCAGCGAACGCCGAGCCGAGCGCTTGGTAATCTAATAACCAGCAGCAATCCGAGCCGAGGAGAGTCGCTCGCAGCTGCACTGCACTCCATTACCACTTCTTGTAGCATTCCTATGGACGTTGATGGTACGCCAGTATCCACCATCTAAGGTGCATTAACCTTCTGGACACTGAGTGTCCAAATGTGTGCATGTTGAGATGTCAGTGCGAATCAGAATCAGAATACTGTATTTCTTCTTCTTCCTGGCCTTTCCCATTACCTGGACTCGAGACTTCGTATGTAATGAGTCCAGTTTCAAAACGCCAACACTACGTGGAGACACACATTTACAACTGAGTGTGGCTGTGGCGATGTGCATTGTGCACCAATGACCTAGATGTTAGGCCCCTTTAAACAACAAACATCATCATCATCATCATTATCATCATCATCATCATCATCAACAACAACAATTGCAGTGTGATGTGTTGTGCATAAAATATGTGTATTAATACGAAGATAAATACCCAGCCTCTGAGCTAGAATAGTTAAACATACGCGGTTAAAATTCTTGGCCAGGCTTGAGATCGAACCCAGGGCCATCTGAACCGAAGGTTACTACGCTGACCTTCGAGCTAAATAATCAGACGGCCAGAATACCGTCATTAAGGTGCAGTAACCTGGCAGCGCTGATGAGTGTTTTAGGGTGACGTACAACTAGGCAGCCATCCCCTTTTAACACTTGAAAACGAAAACCTTCAACCTGTTTTTCAGTCTGAGACAGGGGCAGGAATGTGTGAATGAAACATATATAGGCTAGTATTACAATGAGGTCGCCACTCCCAAGGTGATTGATAATTAATGACTGATAGATGCAATGAAATGATAATGGAGAGTGTTGCTGGAATGAAAGATGAAAGATGACAGGGAAAACCGGAGTATCCGGGGAAAAACCTGTCCCGCCTCCGCTTTGTCCAGCACAAATATCACATGGAGTGACCGGGATTTGAACCACGGTATCCAGCGGTGAGAGGCCGACGCGCTGCCGTCTGAGCCACGGAGGCTCTCCTTTTAACACTTATCAGAACAAAATTAGAAGAGTTCAGGCATTTAGAAGAGTGAATATACCGTCGTCTGCCTCTGTGGTGTAGTGGTTAGCGTGATTAGCTCCCATCCCCGAAGGCCTGGGTTCTTTTCCGCCTCTGTCACGCAGTTTGAAAAGTGGTGCGAGGGCTGGAACGGGGTCGCCTCAACGTCGGGAGGTCAACTGAGTAGAAAGAGGTTCGATTCCCAGCCATCTTCGAAGTGGATTACCGCAGTTTCTGACTGTCCTCCAAGTGCCGGGAAGGTACCTAACTTAATGCCACGGCCGTTTCCTTCCCTCTTCCTTATCTATCCGCTCCAATCTTCCCATCCCCCCACATGGCCCCAGTTCAGCATAGCAGGTGAGGCCGCCTGGGAGAGGTGCTGGTCCTCCTTCCCAATTGTATCCCCCGATCCAAAGTCTGACACCCCAAGACACTGCCCTTGAGGTGATAGAGTGCGCTGAGTCCGAAGGAAAATCAGGATTCAGAAAGAAAGGAAGCAAGAAAGAGAAAGAATATACCGAAAGCGGAAGAATAAAGCCCAAGAAGGGCGTGATCCAGGAAGGCGAGGATAGAAGGAATTCTGGAACGAGTAATGTAGTGATCTTCAGGCCGCTTTATTTCCATTGCTACGCACGTTTTCATCAGCCAGGCATTCTGCCTTATGGCAGGTCTTGTCATGGGATGACCCTCTTCCACTTTGCCTGCCCTGCGCCGAATAGCTCTTGTATGCCTCTGTGGCGCAGTGGTTAGTGTGTTTAGCTGCCACCCCCAGAAGCCCGGGTTTGATTCCCGGCTCTGCCAGGAAATTTGGAAAGTGGTACGAGGGCTGAAACGGGGCCAACTCGGCCTCGGGAGGTCAAATGAGTAGAGGTGGGTTCGATTCCCACCTCAGCCTTCCAGGAAGTGGTTTTCCGTGGTTTCCCACTTCTCCTCCAGGCAAATACCGGGATGGTACCTAACTTAAGGTCACGGCTGCTTACTTCCCTCTTCCTTGTCTATCCCTTCCAATCTTCCCATCCCCCACAAGGTCCCCGTTCAGCATTGCAGGTGAGGCCGCCTGGGTGAGGTACTGGTCATTCTCCCCAGTTTCATCCCCCGACCCAACGTCTCACGCTCCAGGACACTGCCTTTGAGACGGTAGAGGTGGGATCCCTCGCTGAGTCCGAGGGAAAAACCAACCCTGGAGGATAAACAGATTAAGAAAGAAAGAAAGAAAGAAAGAAAGAAAGAAAGAAAGAAAGAATATTTCTTTCCTTCGATATTTTCCAACATTTGATATCTTGTCCTTCCTCTTCCTCGTTTGCCTTTCACCATTCCTTCTATTCTTTCAGTAAACAGTCCATCCTAAAAAGAAATATGTCCGAACCAGTTCATTTTTTCCTTCTAATGGTTTGCAACATAATTTGTTCTTCTCCATCTCCCCGTAATACCTCCTCATTCCTTACCCAGTCTTCCCATTACACTTGTTGTATTCCCCTCCATACCCACATCTCTAGTGCCTCCAATCTTCTCTTGTTTTCCTTTCGCAATGTCCAAGTCTCTGACTTGTACTCACATCTCCTCCAGGTAAATGCCTGGATGGTACCTAACTTAAAGCCACGGCCTCTTTCTTCCCTCTTCCTTATCTGTCCCTTCCAATCATCCCATCCCCCCACAAGGTCCCTGTTCGGCATAGTGGAAGAGATACAATAATAGGTCAAGAGACTGTCATCTAAGGTGTAGTATTCTGCAAATCACAGTATTTTCTTTACTACTCCTTGGATCATTTCTATGGAACGGAACTCTAGCATATATCAAAAAACTAGTTATGTTCAAGTCACTCTCTTAAATAATTCTTATAGCATCTCAGTGCACGTTGACAGCATATAACTTTGAGTCACAGCCAGAATTAGTGTTTTAAAGTGTACAGTACAATTTGGGGGTTCCATCATTTTGGTGGTAGAGATACAGTAAGGTTAGGTAATGTCCGGCCCTACGGTATAGGGGGCAAGGCGTACGCCTGTCACCCGGCGGCGCCGGGTTCGATTCTCGGTCGGGTCAGGGGTTTTTAATTGTAAATGATTAATATTCCTGTACTGTCCTTAACGCTATTTTCCTCACATTCAACACTATACACTTCCGCAATTCCAATTACACGCAGGTTCATATCATACGGTGCAAGTAGGGGCAAAAGACCTCTATACGCCCCAACAAAGAGCACTTTTATTTTTATTTTTATTCGGTAGAGCGTATATTATTGTAATCTTACTTTTCGGTACATGCAGTTTACAAAAGTTAATACCGGGCGAGTTGGCCGTGCGCGTAGAGGCGCGCGGCTGTGAGCTTGCATCCGGGAGATAGTAGGTTCGAATCCCACTATCGGCAGCCCTGAAAAATGGTTTTCCGTGGTTTCCAATATTCACACCAGGCAAATGCTGGGGCTGTACCTTAATTAAGGTCACGGCCGCTTCCTTCCAACTCCTAGGCCTTTCCTATCCCATCACCGGGCGAGTTGGCCGTGCGTGTAGAGGCGCGCGGCTGTGAGCTTGCATCCGGGAGATAGTAGGTTCGAATCCCACTATCGACAGCCCTGAAAATGGTTTTCCGTGGTTTCCCATTTTCACACCAGGCAAATGCTGGGGTTGTACCTTAATTAAGGCCACGGCCGCTTCCTTCCAACTCCTAGGCCTTTCCTATCCCATCGTCGCCATAAGACCTATCTGTGTCGGTGCGACGTAAAGCCCCTAGCAAAAAAAAATTTCCTATCCCATCGTCGCCATAAGACCTATCTGTGTCGGCGCGACGTAAAGCCACTAGCAAAAAAAAAGTTAATATTCTATAGCATATTTGAAAAAGATGCAGCAAAAGCACAAATACAGAATAAGGTGTCCGGAAAACATGTTCTTCTTCTTCTTTATATGTTTACCCTCCAGGGTTGGTTTTTCCCTCGGAATCAGTGAGGGACCCCACCTCTACCGCTTCAAGGGCAGTATCCTGGAGCTTCATACTCTGGGTCGGGGGATACAACTGGGGAGGATGACCAGTACCTCTCCCAGGTGGCCTCACCTGCTATGCTGAGCAGGGGCCTTGGTGGGGGATGGGAAGATTGGAAGGGATAGACAAGGAAGAGGGAAGGAAGCGGCCGTGGCTTTAAGTTAGGTACCATCCCGGCATTTGCCTAGAGGAGAAGTGGGAAACCACGGAAAATCACTTCCAGGATGGCTGAGGTGAGAATCGAACCCACCTCTACTCAGTTAACTTCCCGAGGATGAGTGGACCCGTTCCAGCCCTCGTGCCACTGTACAAATTTCGTGGCAAAGCCGAGAATCGAACCCGGGCCTCCGGGGGGTGGCAGCTAATCACACTAACCACTACACCACAGAGACGGACCGAAAAATATCGTTAATAAAAATTTAACATTTGTAAGTGATTCAGAAATTGAACAGAGAAGGAATGGCCTGAAAGGTGTCTTAGAAACCTTACTGTAAGAAATGAAACTTCTGGGACATGCTATAAAGGTTCATTAGATAACCCAGAAACATGATTCCCAAGAAGATCACCACAGCAGTAGTCCCCAGTCCCTCCACACTATGTCCGATTCCTAAAATGAACATTAGTACTGGTTGTTGAAAGAAGAAAAAACAAGCAGACTAATTAGACTATGACGATAAATTAGACTTCAGAGGAGTTATATTGTCTAGGTTGCCCTATGCACAATTATGTTAATAAATAGCATAGGCCTATATCATTTTCATTCCATCAATTTTACTTCCCCTCATTCCACTCATAATGATGAATAATTTTGCAATTCTTCCCGGATTTACCCACACTCTGTTCAATAACTTTGCAATCTTGTACATCTGATGTTTGTTACCAATTTTTCTCATATCCTCACCTATAAAGTTCTCTCTTATTTCACTTGTCTCCAAACGGTCTTTTATAAGGTGCGCCCATCCCATTTATTCAGAACATAATAAATATTTAATTTCATCTCTATTTTGTCTGTAAGCTTTGTTTTTGTGTACCCTCATTAATAACTATATTATGCCCCTCATTTCCCTTTTTGTCATATTATCTACATCTGTCCTCATTCTCCCAATTAAAAAATCCTCTAGTGACCTCTTAGTATCCTTAACTCTTAGAAATATATTTTTATAAATTCTTTTCTGTTCTACGCAATCCCTTTCACAGCAGTATCCCGTTCCTACCGTTACCAACAATTTCCGTACCCCATCCACTCAGTATCCTTGGTTCTTATATTTCGTTTGTTGTTGGTAGGCTATCTGTAACACTTCGCTACCTATTTTAGTAAATCTACCCGTGAATGCATCAAGTGTGGAAACTTTTCTTTCAACTTCCAAGATGTCTGCTTTGTACAATACCTTAGATGTAACTAATGAATTGAAAACCTTTTTATACACTTTGCAATCGATGTTGGGCACCTATTTATCGAAAATGTTAATAGCTGACTATGCACACGTACCCTTTAGTTTTGCTCTTTCTGTTTGTTCTGGCCATTTTTCATTACTACTTAAAATCATGTCCAAATACTCTACTTTCTTGACAACTTCTAATCTTGCCTCACCCATCCACTATTTCTTTTCCTTGACAATTTATTTCCTTTTCTTACATACAAACCTTGGTTTTCTGGGCATTAGGTCAAAATACAGTCATCTACCTGATGCGCGTTACGTAATGCATTTACACTTCTCTATTCTATCGTCGCTGGCAATCTATGTGAGTTGTTGCGACATTAAACTACTCGCTCATGTTTGACGTTCGATATGACTTCTCCGGTGACTTTAGGAACCGGATTCAGTTAGATCCAAAGCGATACGCGAGGATCCATCGAACACAATTCGGTGTGACATACTCATCAAATTCTGTAGTTTGTTTCCGCTGTTCTGTAGTAGCGACGCTTATACATTTATCCAAGGAGGACGGAGAGAATAGCGTAGGTTGAGTAAAATTATCAATAAGTCAGAAAACTTGCCATGGAGGCTCTCAATGTTTTCAAAACGTAGGGTAGAAAATAATGGGCCCAAAATCTCCTATTTCTTAAACGGTAGGTTAAATGTACAGGAATTGTCTGTTGTACTTTGACGCCTTGAGGCAGGTATTTAATTTATTTGTTTCATTACTCGAAGTGTTTCTTGACTATGTATTGCTAGCTCACCGAAAAATCTAGCTAGAGGGCTGTGTACTACTGCTGAATCCGCAGACGTAATTTGTTGATATCAATTGCTGATAAATTAGTGGTATCTAGAATAAACTTCAGGGTTAACTTAATCTCGAGATAGGAAATTGATCGAGGTGCGCTACATCCGATTTGAAATAGAACAAGGAAAGTTGGTAAAATCATACTGGAAAGTAATTAAGTAAAGTAAAGTTTCTCATTAATTTTCATTCTAGTAGATTTCCTAGCGCTTTCCTAGGAGCGCAACAGAGTCTAGACGGCGTTCTGGTTATCGCCGTTATCTTTTAACCTTTCCTTCCTCTTCTCCTCTCCACTCCGCTCGAAACCACACGATCACTGCGCCCGGCGCGCAAGACGGGAGCGCGGACAGAACACTTGCCCTTGAAGCACTGTTTGGCGAGGCCTGGTTTAAATCGAAGGCTATTAAACTTATTGGAGAAATATATGGTTATATAGTGAAATGTGGAAGTAGGTAGTGCAATTAAATTTCTGGGTCCGAAACTTTTTAATAATAATAATAATAATAATAATAATAATAATAATAATAATAATAATAATAATAATAATAATAATAATAATAATAATAATAACAATAATAATAATAATAATAATGTTTTCTTTTTTGCGTCCCACTAACTACTTTTTTGAGACGCGGATGTGCCGAAATTTTGTCCCGTAGGAGTTCTTTTAAATGCCAGAAAATCTACCACCATGACGCTGACGTATCTTAGCACCTTCAAATACCACTAGACTGAGCCAGAATTGAACCTGCCAAGTTGGGTTCAGAAGGCCAGCACCTCAACAGCCTGAGCCACTCGGCCCGGCCTGAAATAATTTTTGGATTAAGAAATGTATATAAAAATGATCACGAAAATATGTATAGTGTTTTATTACAGAGGTAGGCCCTACCTCATCGAAATTCGCCTAGCATAGACGGTAGAGACATGTTCGGTTTATGTGGAAGGACGAGGGTTTCATTCCCTTTCAAGAAGTCGAAAAATTTAGGAACAAGTTTAGCACTTTGGAGAGGTTTACAGCATAAATGGGTACAAGATTAATTGCTGCGGGCAAACGCAGCCATGATTAGGGCTCGCCAATATATCTCACTAACGTCCGAGTTTACGGATGGTAGAAGCATTCACCTTCCATGCATTCAAAGGCTTTCATGGTCTGTGAGTATGTGGTTTTGCTTTATTGTACCTCGCTGGAACAGACGAATGTAAGAACTTGAAGTATTATAAGCATTCTATTATGTGAGGTTGCAGATACTTTGGAGGCCTACGTATGATTAGTGTTGTCACTTTCTTCTCAGTAAGGGTGCCCGCGGTTCGAATGACAAATAGCGTAATTTCATATCCCTGTGATTCAGATTCCACTCTATGATAAGCGATACCAATAGTCAAATAAAACTTCAGCCTGGTGTCCATTTCAGTTTTATTACTAGCAGTTTATCTCTCCCTATTCCAGGCAAATTTTCAGCGTATCTGTAAACGAAAAGAGCTAGCCGTGAGAGGTTAGCGATCGTAGCCTTAATTAAGACATGATCTCAAAAAATGCACGCAGAGGTCACTAGTGAATGTGTTACCTTGAAATAGGTCCACTTTTCTTATTTCGCATTCAGAACTTCCTAAAAATTTCAAGAAATCGACCTTGCCTATTTTCGATGTGGACTCACGGAGTATACATACATACATACATACATACATACATACATACATACATACATACATACATACATACATACATACATTATCATTATAGACTGTTATGTCTTTCAGCGTACAGTCTGCAAGCCTCTGAGAATTTACTAAACGTCGCCACAATCCTCGATTTGCAACTAGTGTTGTGGCCTCATTTAGTTCTATACCTCTTATCTTTAAATCGTTAGAAACCGAGTCTAACCATCGTCGTCTTGGTCTCCCTCTACATCTCTTACCCTCCATAACAGAGTCCATTATTCTCCTAGGTAACCTATCCTCCTCCATTCGCCTCACATGACCCCACCACCGAAGCCGGTTTATGCGTACAGCTTCATCCATCGAGTTCATTCCTAAATTAGCCTTTATCTCCTCATTCCGAGTACCCTCCTGCCATTGTTCCCACCTGTTTGTACCAGCAATCATTCTTGCTACCTTCATGTCTGTTACTTCTAACTTATGAATAAGATATCCTGAGTCCACCCAGCTTTCGCTCTCTTAAAGCAAAGTTGGTCTGAAAACAGACCGGAGTAGAGATATGCAAACTGTGAGTCCGGAATCGTAAGTCGGTTTACGTCGTACTAACACATCGAAGATTTTTGGCGACGAAACGATAGGAAAGGGCTAGGGTGAGAAGGTAGCGGTCCTGGCCTTAATTAAGGTACAGTCCCAGGATTTATTTGGTGTGAAACTGGAAACTACGGAAAGCCATTTTCAAGGCTGCCGACGGTGGAATTCGAACTCAACATCTCCCGAATGCAAGCTAAGAGCTACGAGACTCTAACCGTGTGGCCAACACGCTAGGAGGGGATTCAATAAGTATGCTAACAAGAACTCGATATAACTTGTTAGAATTCTCAAATACACATAGATTAAGTACAAGGTTTGTTGACTTCAGTATTCGAAGCCCTTAAAATGAAATAATACATTTTCTTATTCAGGTTATTTCAAAGTTTTTTATTGTCTACTTCGTGTTTGTTCAGTTTCGTCTTTTTATAGACTCATGATTATTCAGGACAGACGTAAACAGTACAATAAATGCTTCCACAGAGTAACATAAAGTCAAAGTGAATACAAACAACCCCAGTAGACTGTCAACTTCTTTTACCCTCTCGTCATTATTTCCAAGAATAAAATGAACATTCTATTAGGGAGACACGGCGCATGGGGAACTAAGAAGCTACTTCTGAAAGAATAATTTTAAAAGATTGTACTAATGAGCTGCTTGTATATCGTATAATATTCTCTCACTGACATCCATACTTGAAAATGCTAAACTTGATTGTGTTTTGAACCTAAGAGCACATAGTTTTGCATGATTCTGAAATTAGATACAATAACAGCTGATAGGTTTAATAAAATTTATTTGTATTACTATTGTGTTAAGCCCGGAAGGACGTGGGTTCGAATCCCCGCCAGCAAGTCGTAATATTTAAGAAACGAGATTTCCACTTCCGGAGGTGCATATGGCCCTGAGGTTCACTCAGCCTACACCAAAAATGAGTACCAGATGAATTCCTGGGGGCAAAGGCGGCCGGGCGTAGAGCTAACCACTCTACCCCATCACGTGCCGAGGTTAACAATGGTGGAAGCCTTTACCTTCCACTCCTCCAAGGGCCTTCATGGCCTGTACGGAGGTGACTTTGCTTCTTTTTCTTACTATTGTGTTAATTTCTCTTTCAGCTAGCGTTTTGAAATCTTATTGACACAAAGGTTTTTGGCGACGATGGGATAGGAAAGGGAAACCTCAGAATTTACTAGGAGTGAAAATTGGAAAATACGTAAAACTATATTTATGGCTGTCAATATTGGAGTTTGAATCCACCATCTCCTGAAGGCAAGCTCCATGATGATAATACGAAATATTTCATTTTAGAGGATACATACACTACTGCCTTAAAACAACTATTTCTGCTACGTCGCAGCGCTTCCGTAAGTGTTTTGTTTGTCCAACACTGTCGTCTGTGATGTCTTTGCTCACTGAAGTTCTTTGGTGTCTTTTTATTGATTTTTCTCATTCGATGTAATTTGATGGGCTGTCACTTCATGTGCATTAACTGATTCATTAAACGATTTATTGGTCCAGGGATCATGCTATTTTCCAACACAATACCCGCACTCCCATTCGCTAGAAAGAGAGCTCGTTGGTGCCAGCCCTGGACCTCAAGAGAAAAAAAAAAAAAAAACGACGGCGCGATACGGAATGCAAGACATCTGGCCAAAGATAACCAAAATCGCAGACATAGCACTCCCATTCATCGGTGCCAGCCCTGGACCTCAAGAAAGAAACAAAAGACGGCGCAAGCAGCGGAATGCAGCACTATGGACTCCTATTTACAGCCAGTAAATACGTATACATATTTTTTGCTAGTAACGATGGTATTTCTTAATCAACCTGGGATTTGAGACTTTATTTGAGTAAATCAATGATTACCTTTCGTTTGTGACAAATATTATAGTGCTATTTCGTGGATCAAGATCGTTCACGTAACCCCGACCGAGTGCATTATTTTCTACCAAGGATCAGAGTTTCTTATCAAATTATACGTAGGTTCGGCTTTGAATCCGGATTGTGACAAACATTTTTAATTCTGTATATGAATGTATTGGGAATGAACATATTCCTATTTAATCTCGAGTAGATCTTCTCCTTCTCCTTGCAATCTTTCCCATATCCTGCCCGGGTCGCGAGTGTGCACATTGTCATGTAAGCCCACCGAACAATAACTTAGTCACTCCTGTAGAAATCATTCCTAACATCATTTAATACCGCATAACTCCGCCTCTGGACTTGATAACCAAACTGAATTCGGTTAAGAAGTGAGTCCACAAGTTTGTTCAACTTCGTCGCATCCAGATTAAATCCCTCGGTGAGGATTTGATAGCGCAATTCCACCAAATTGCGGGGATGCTCATGTTGGCGTTTTACCCGCTGTTCCAACATGCCACACAGATTTTCAATGGGGTTCAAATCAGGTGATATTGCAGGCCAATCTAGATGTAGTAGGATGGGAGTGTGTACATAAAAGCAGTCACATATGTGTCCAGCCCGATGAACTTTTGCTGTTGTCATCTTGAAAAATCGGGCTATCATCATACTCATCATGCAGATGTTGACTGAGAGGCAACACCTGAACATCCAGAATGTTTAAAGAAACATGCTGGTTCGTGTTAGGGGTCACATCAGTGAGGAGGACCAATCCATCATACGAATAACACTCCCAAATCATCACATACTCACCTCCAGCTTCAACCTGGCCCCGCACACATCCAGGATGAGAAACTTAATTTGGCCTTCGATGCACTCGACGACGTGCATCATTGGAATACAGGCAAGAACGTGATTTGTCAGACCACATTACATTCCGCCAGTCAGCTACTGTGCACATTCGATGGTTTCTAGCCCATTGAAGACGCGCAGATTTATGTACCTGTGTGAGTAATGGTCTCTTGCTAGGTGACCGACTCGAAATGTTTATTGCATGCAGTTTCCGTCGCAATGTTTTCTCGCTAACAGGTTGGAATGGACCTTCATTCACTGAGTGCAGAAATTCTTTTCGGGTTTGGGAGTGATTTTGATTCACAAGCCATGAAACCTATCCCCGGTCCCTCTCAGTCGAGATTCTTTTCCTATCGCAATTCTGACGACGTGTTTGGTGGCCACGTATAGTACACCACTGTTTGTAGACACGATGAACAGTCCGCTGCGAAACACCAAGAAATCCAACAACCTCACGCACCGTATGGCCATGAGCACGGTCAAACACGATTGCGCCTTCTTGCCACTCTCTCACATCCTTACATCCACCCATGTTAACGTATCCATCACTGTCTCAGTGATCGCTACTGCCTTATGCTCACATAGAGGCAGTGCGCGTGCGATTGAGCATAGGACTCGTTCGCTGCACCATCTGTACAGGCTTAACGATCCATCTGTGTGTGAACACTAGTGTGACTATTTTTTTTCCTGTGAGCTTATATTTGTATGTATGTATTTATGTGGACTTAACGCTGTTTAACAGCCGAATGCCCTGTGTTGTGTACTGTATTCTCCGCTGTGTGTTTCTCTTCGGTTGTGTAGGCATGAAGACACCAGGATTGAGGTAAACGCAAACATCAATTTCCCGAACCCGAGGTTTTAACGAGATATGGCTAAAATCGTCGACCTGTCCAGGAATCCAACCCAGGACCCTCTGAATAGAAGCCAAGGAGCATTTCCAACATGTTTATTTTTGAGCCTGAGTAACACAATGACCAGTCCTTTGTTCATTGTCTGTAACTGAATTATTATTATACTCGAGTCGAAAATATACAAATTTACAGTTAATGTACAAGTCAGTTTGAAGTATTATACTCGAGTCGAAAATATACAAATTCACAGTTAATGTACAAGTCAGTTTGAAGTATTATACTCGAGTCGAAAATATTCACATTTACAGTTAATGTATAAGTCAGTTTGAAGTATTATACTCGAGTCGAAAATATACAAACTTACAGTTAATGCACAAGTCAGTTTGAAGTATTATACTCGAGTCGAAAATATTCAAATTTACAGTTAATGTACAAGTCAGTTTGAAGTATTATACTCGAGTCGAAAATATACAAATTTATAGTTAATGTACAAGTCAGTTTGAAGTGTTATACTCGAGTCGAAAATATACAAATTTACAGTTAATGTACAAGTCAGTTTGAAGTATTATACTTGAGTCGAAAATATAAAAATGTACAGTTAATGTACAAGTCAGTTTGAAGTATTATACTCGAGTCGAAAATATACAAATTTACAGTTTATGTACAAGTCAGTTTGAAGTATTATACAAAATTAACATGTGAGATCTTATTACACATAGCAAGTATTTTGCAAAGTCCATTGCACTCGGAGTGGCTTGTAGGAGATCATCCTCTGTGTAACATGTTGGGCACAGAGGGCACTGAAGCATCTGGCTCGTAGTTGGTTCTGGCCCACGTTCACACCTTGTATCACTTGCGCTGAACCCCCATTCCTTAAAGTTACCACTAATAATAATAATTTCGTGTGGCTATTTCTAGCCGAGTGCAGCCCATGTAAGGCAGACCCTCCGACGAGGGTGGCGGCATCTGCCATGTGTAGGTAACTGCGTGTTATTGTGGTGGAGGACAGTGTTATGTGTGGTGTGTGAGTTGCAGGGATGTTGGGGACAGCAAACACCCAGCCCCCGGGCCAATAGAATTCACCAATGAAGATTAAAATCCCCGACCCGGCCAGGAATCGAACCCGGGACCCTCTGAACCGAAGGCCAGTACGCTGACCATTCAGCCAACGAGTCGGACAAACTCGTGTCCTCATCCTGACGTGGTGCAGCTCTTTTCAGGCACACCCCCAATGGAGGTGAGCTGCATGTACCATTTTATCCACATACCAGCCCTCCTGCCATTCTTAAATTTCTGACAGTACCGGAAATCGAACCCAGGCCCCCGAGGACGGCAGCTAATAACACTAACCGTTACGCTACGAAGGCTGACAAGTTACCACTGAATGAGTGATTGGTATACATGGTTGTAACGTAAAGGGCATTAGACCTCACTTACCCTAATACGATCAAGGATGACTAGATTTGGAATCAATGAGTCGGTATGTGAAAGCAGGAGATTCACAATCCCCATGTCAATAAATTACAATACGGATGGAATTTTGAATTTCTGCCACTGAATTGCTTAGTTTTCAACCTCTCTACATCTGAGATACTGGAATGGGATGTTTTGCACAGAGGGGGATATTTTCAATAAAAATAAATGGATGAGGTGATAGTTCGAAAAAATTCTGAGAGAAAACATGTTGTACAGATTTTACTTTCACTGTGTTCATAAAAGATTAACACTACATTTATTGGCAATTCCGAATTGTTACGAAAAGTAGAGAATTTGGGGAAAATAAATAAACAGTCCTTTATGTCACTCCATACCTTCTCAGACTTACCCTGACGGAGACTTTCGTCCTAGAATATGCACTCTTACTCGAAATTGTTTATATTTAGACCTCTTTGTGGACTAATTCAGTTTATGTGCAACTATTTGAACCACCCTATACACGGAGAGCCCCAATAATGATAATGTTATTTGCTTTACGTCCCACTAAGTACTTTTACGGTTTTCAGAGACGCCGAGGTGCCGGAATTTTGTCCCTCAGGAGTTCTTTTACGTGCCAGTAAATTTACTGACACGAGGCTGACGTATTTGAGGACCTTCAAATACCACCGGACTGAGCCAGGATTGAACCTGCCAAGTTGGGGTCAGAAGGCCAGCGCCTCAATCGGCTGAGCCACTCAGCCCGGCACAGAGAGTTCCCGTAAGAATGGTCAATATTCGGGGATATGATAGGAACGATCATGTGAAGCAAAATACTTCATATGGATATATTCCCTATTCTGAATAGTTTCCGAAATAGAACATCCATTTGTTATGCGGCTTGTGGTGGGCACGTATGTGTCTTACCCACTCTTTGACGTTTTGAAATGGGTACAATTTTTCCGCCTGTAATGTTCACCATATACGTGTCCGTGGGACATTGATATATGCAGAAAGTGGTGTGCTGGTAGTAGCACTACACTACACCATTTCAACAATGTGTTGTTGTTCCAGCGCAGGTTGTTCAACTACACGTTCAGAAGAAAAATGTGAACTTGGAAGAATACCTGTTTTACACAATGTGCTAAAAACTCAACGATCAGGAATTCGACGTGTCGGAAAGCGCCGACAGTAGGACTATTCCTCGACAGCAGCAGGAGCACTACCATCGCAGAAGCAGTAAACATACACCATATCTGCATATTCTTCATTAGTGTAGATGCGTGGCATTTTAGCCAGTGCGTGTATAAACACAGTTAACCGATGCTTATCTCCGATACACTATCATTCCCTCGCACTACTTCACTTACAACACACCATGGGCAACTGCGTGTTCAACAGACTAAGTTACTGGCAAAAAGACATCCCGAGCAAAGAAGTTGAAAGCATTGAGGTAGCTTGGACTAGAATAAAACGTGAAAGAAGTTAGGTGGGTAAGACACATACAGTGGCTCAAAAAAGTATAGGTCTGTCAAGATTTGCTACATGTGAGGACGAGGACTCGAATGATAAAAATGGACATATACTAGAATCTTTGATTATTTATAATTTTGTGAAGCACGTGCATTGCAAAAAGCATAATTCCTCCATGTCCATATAACTAAAAAACCGTAAGTTAAAACAATCATTGCCGGGCGAGTTGGCCGTGCGCGTAGAGGCGCGCGGCTGTGAGCTTGCATCCGGGAGATAGTAGGTTCGAATCCCACTATCGGCAGCCCTGAAGATGGTTTTCCGTGGTTTCCCATTTTCACACCAGGCAAATGCTGGGGCTGTACCTTAATTAAGGCCACGGCCGCTTCCTTCCAACTCCTAGGCCTTTCCTATCCCATCGTCGCCAAAAGACCTATCTGTGTCGGTGTGACGTAAATCCCCTAGCAAAAAAAAAAACACAATCATTTTCACTTGCCACCAAAAACGTATTTGTCTGAATTAACATAACGCAGTTTATTGATCATTCTTGAACGTTTCAGTACTTGGTAGGTTCTCCTTTCCTCTTTATAATATCATCTAACCTATTTGGTATGAATCGTACCAAGGTTTCCGTAGTTTCCTTTGGTATGTTATTCCATTTGGTGAGTAAGGTTCTTTCAGGTCAGCTTTGTGTGATATTGCATGCTTTGCTTGTTTTGCTCCAAATAGTGCCAGAAATTCTCGATGGGGTGGATGTCGGGAGACTGTGGTGAAGTTTCTATCCAACAAGGTGTATTATATAACAGCCATAGCTTCGTGTTCAGGGCGGTGTGTTTGGGGTCGTTATCTTGCGTAAACGTACACTTTACTGACAGTCCCATTTGTTGTACGTTTGATGGAGGATGTGTCTTGAGGATGTTCATTTATGCTTTGTGATCCATAGACCCTTCAATAAAGGCTAATTCATCTACACCATTCGCACTCATGTAACCCCCACACCATCAAGGGAACCACCTCCATGTTTTACAGTAGCTGTAGATTCTTCTCTTCAAGTTCAGAATTCGTTTTCCTCCACAGTCACTCGTCTGTCTGAGCTGAAGAGGGTAAATTTACTCTCATCGATAAAAATGTCTGTCTTTCATCCCTCATTGCTGTAATTTTTGTGCTCTTTAGCGTACGCAAACATCTTATTCCTGTTAGCCTTACTGCTGTACGGTTTTCTACGGGCTGTTCTGCTCACATATCTTCTTTCGTGTAATACATTTCGGATGGTTTCAGATGACGCTTGCACTTCTACATCTTGTTGTAACTCAGTAGCTATCTTCGGCGCACTCAGTTGAGGATTTTGGACCACTTCACGCATAAATTTGCCGTTTGTCTTGTACTGATAACTTCTTGGTCTATTTTCTATTGTCTTTGTTCTTTTGTACCTGTACACAATATTTATAACAGTTGTAACAGCTCTTCCATTCATTTTAATTATGTCCTTGTGAAACCGTACAGTGTCCTGTACGGTTCATAGGAATTATAGGTGCCTTTCTACTTCATTAAAAAATCACTCCTAAAGGTCGCGTCATTGGTAGCAGTATGGGCGATGGGGATCGAGCGGCGTCCGGCCACAATGGAACCCGCGAAAGAGCGCCTGGAAAACAAAGGGAAGACAGAGCAATAGCCAAGCCCCCGCGGAAATACCCTCTCAACTTGCAGAGAGAGCTAGAAGAGGACGCGATGCTGGAGTAGTCAGATACGCACCGAAGTGTGGCTTAGCTTCCCAGAGTTCCAAACAAACATAAGGAACTTCCGGTTTTTTATGCACGTTTTACGGGTGCCAATGTCGGATTTTGGCGCATAAAAATGGGATGATATTTTGATCCAGACATAGGAAAATTATATGAGACACACCAATGAATAGAGCTGAATTTTCTGCGTTTCCCAGACTAAAAATATGTAATAACTTATTCAGGGGAAGAAATGAGGTCACCAGCTGTCCAGATGTAACATATTGCTAACACATGTGAATACAAGAGCGTCACCCAAGCTAAGAGTCGCGCTCAAAGATGACTCCACCCCCCAAGGGACGCTAATGAATTAATCAAAGGCGGGAAGCAAATTGCATAAAAACTGCCGATCGTAGGTCCAGCACGCCTTGCTCAAATGAAAGAGGAGATAGAAGGCCACAAGATACA
This sequence comes from Anabrus simplex, assembly GCF_040414725.1. Classification (NCBI taxonomy): domain Eukaryota; kingdom Metazoa; phylum Arthropoda; class Insecta; order Orthoptera; family Tettigoniidae; genus Anabrus; species Anabrus simplex. The sequence continues at coordinate 189,699,561 of NC_090267.1, forward strand.
CTATTTAAATGTCTTCAATTCTTGGTATGAAAGGAGCTCTTGTTCTTAATGAACCGTGAACGTTTGGCTGGGCTGGCCATCGCAGAAGACAGTTCTTTGCGGGTCGTTGAGAAGGGACACTGTGTCCCGCGGTGCTCCAGTTTTACAGTCCGAACCCATTGACCGCTTACTAAGAGGGTTATTGTGTCCGTTGCGTCGAGAAGTACAAAGCCTTTGTGAAGTGTAACGGGAGGCCAAACGAGCCTAGGTGAATTGTCTCTGTGCCGCGTGTCAAACTAGTTAATCCGCGAGCATAATTTACAAACGAGTAGCGGAAGACGGCTGGGACAGTGCCGGCTTTAATGAGTCAGTGAAATTCATAATTTGGTATCACCCAAAGTGTTACTCTGAATCAGGGTGCTCGAGTCTCGTGAGCCACCCGATCCCTGCTGTGAACGCGCCCGCCGTGATATGAAAGACCGGCTTATTCGTGGTGTAAACTCTGGAAATAGAGGCCGTGTGACGAGTGGTGAAGTGTTACCCATTTTGGATTACTGTAAGATTTCAGCTGTGAACGAGTTCCCCAGGATGTCGGACTTGTATGGGCCAGGGATGAAGGACTGCACGCCCGCCACCAGCGCCGAGGTCATGCAGGAGTAAACTCCACCATGGGTCTCCCGTGGAAGGAAAAACAACGGCCACCAAACAGATGAGTGATGTCCAAATCTAACTTCTTAAGCATGATAATGTAACCGGGGATAGGATTAGCTTTCTTTTGTAAATATCAAAATGTTGTAAGATAATGCATGTCCAAATATGGAAATTTTATTGATCTTTATAATGTTGAAGTAAATTCACGGGAGCTAAATTCCCGGACGACTCATTTTTTTCTTAATGATTAGCTTATCGTGAGGTTTAGATTTTTAGTAATATGTAGAATGTCCTAGCAAATATGGGAACAAGGTTAGGAGAATATTTGAGTTCCCCTTAGGGGTGGCTGGAACAATAATGCTGGCGAGCAGGGAAAACCAAGTCAAAATGTTGGTAGTTACTGTCCCACGTGGCTGTCGTATATGCCGGGGAAACTCATGGGTCAGTCAGACAATGCATGCCTAGCTTACACATATAATCAGTGCATGTACAGCAAGAGAGAAGAAATCCCGACCGGGAGAGGTATATGCTGTGTTATTTAGGTAATTGTGAGGGACCATGTGCAAGTCTCCCGTGATTTTTGATTAATTGGCCAGAATGGTTTGGAGTGATTTTTTGTCTATAGCCGGGGTGCGACCCAGAGGCAGGAGTCCCTAATCTTTGGTCAGAAGATTTAAATATAGGTATATTTCCTGTGGTAGGAGCGAGGAGTATGGAAAAGTGGACTGAGGAGTCATGAGAGCCCTATGCCCAAGGGAAGAAGATACGCGATATGAGACGTAGTGAGAGGGCCGAATTCCCGAGGAATTCACGATGAGATGAGTTAGAAGTGATCGTGCCCACAGTCGGCGTTCAGCGGTAATAATGAGAAGGGAGAGAATAAAAGAGTATTTCATGGGAATTCCACGATAATATGAATAAACAAATGAAGTGGGCCATGGATATATGTCCCCGAGATGAGAAGGGTGGACGTGTGAGGGAGAGAAGAATCTGGCGTGGCCAAGGAATGAGAAATGGTCGTGCGAAGCGAATGGCCGCCCTTATTTTTTTTGTGTGTTTGGCTCTCGCCCTCCTGACAGACGGATCCCGCTGTACTATTGTATTAAGACTTGGGGCTCTGAGTCTTCACCGTGCTCTTCTGTTTGGTTTAAATGGCTTAGCGAAGAATACTTATATAATGATATTATCACGCTGATTTAAAAGGTATTTAATAAATGAGTAGGGATCTCCCCCAGATATCCGGTGATATGAGACTGTAGCTAGTCTAGGGATTTTCAGAAATCCACAGTACCTCTCGGTCGGGAGTCGGCCAGTTCGACCCTGGGTTATGATGGCGCCCTTGAGCGAGCTGCCCCAAGCTTGCGCCTAGGGCCGGAGACAGTGATAACCATGCTGTTTCTTTCTAGGAATGGCTCTCCTTTATGCATGAAGTGTATATATATCTGTGTATGTGTAGAATTAATGTGCATATATATTTTTTTGAGTTCAAACAGAACCTTTGTTCAGCGTTGACTGGTCTTGGTGATAGATGAGGAAGTCCGGGATTTAGCTAAATGGTATGTGTGTTTGTTTGTGTATCATGCAAATGTTTCTTTTAATATGGTAATTATGTAGCGTAGGCCCCGGTTATTTTCGTGCTAAGAACAGGAAGTAATATGTGAGTAGGGACATCAGATCATCTCACGGTGTGATCGACAGAATAATATAAAAAAATGTCATGAACGGTATGAACTAATGAGGAAAGATGAACGATAGCAATCGCAAAACCTCAATCACACCGTTATGCAGACGACGCCCATGGGCAATTCATATTTTAAAGTGATCATTATTTTCTTTTCCTCCCATATGTGGAGAGTTCATTGTATAGAGCTGTGTCAATTTCTTTAATATGTCATATTTGAATAAATTAGTATTCGTAACCCCTATTTTATGATTCTTGTCATTTGTAGCAGTGCTAAGCAGTATCCAGTAGGTATTTGAACCCAGAGATCCTACTTTCATATTATATACATAAGGCTCCATCTTAAGTATTTGTTTTTTTTTTTTTTCTTTCTTTCGAACGTACCACACCCCAAGTGCTCAGCCTTCCGGGCCAGCACAGAAAGTAGGAAGGGGAGCGGTTCGAAGCTCGTTAAGCAATTCGACCCGCTCTTCAATCCAATCTCATCCGTAGGTGTTTACCCCGTTACGTGGAGGCATTCTTATGCGTGGGTCATCCAATCGAGGCCCGGAAGGGTGTACTTGAAAGATTTACCTTTTTGAAACAGTCGCACTGCAGTCCTCCTTTCTTTCATGGTTGTTTCTTTCATTTTCCTTTCCATTGCTAGCTGAACGCGGAAACAATGCTGAATATTACCTTCCAACGTGTCAGCACAGGCACAATTAGCCCGAGTTGCGGCAGACAGCACGATGTCTCGTTGATATTGTTTACTAGACCAATACTTCTTTGGTGTGTAATGACGCACGCCGTTGTATTATTGGTTCGTTTGCAAACAGCGTGAGTCTCCTTGGATCCAAATTCAACCTACTGATGTACTTGACAGTTCTACATATCTACATACGTGTAATTCCAGTATATGTACCACTATTTGTACTATATTGTTCCGTTCATACCACGGCTGCGGGCAGACCAATACTTTTTTGAGCCACTGTACGTGCGCCACTAGCTCAAAAACAAATGTACACGAAATGTGTCCTATCTTGGAAACCATTCGGAATAGCGCATATGTCCACACGAAGTTTTGCCTTCAAATGATCCTTCCTGACGTTTCCCCGATTATTGACCATTCCTCGTAGGACACTCTATATCAGCAATGTTAGATACACTACTTTTCTTCACATGATTACTCACTCCACTGCTCTATCGAAGTGAAGCCATATAATAGCAATGAATATCGTGGGTTTCCAGAGGAGTAAGGATATATAATCGTTTCGAGAACAGCATGAGGGTTAAAGAGATGAAGGGTAATATTACTGCTGCAAGAGCGTACTGTACTTAATTAGATTTCGCCATAATATGAATGAAATTCTGCAGTTGAAAAGAATCAGCGATTGTCCCCTTGTACATATACAAACTGGCCAGTAGTGCTTTGTGCACTACGTAATATAACCCTATAGAACTTTTTTCAAAGGCAGTTAGGAGGGAAGGGAAGTGGAGTGGAGAGAAAAGAGGGACAGATAGAGGAATTGAGCCAATCAAAGAGGGAACGATGTATGATCTAATAAACGGGAATAGGATTAACAGCAAGACAGAAGAAAAATGAGCATGAAACTCTATGCAGGAGAGGAAGAAAATAGGGTGAAAATAAATAAAAGATGTTTCCCAGAAATGTGAAATATAGAAATTATGGAGACACAGAAATTGAGTTCGTGGTATAATTCTGCACTGAAAGTGAATTCAAGAAAATCTCATTTCTTATTCCGCCGAAGATGCTTTGTATCCATTTCAAAGGATGTAGTTAAGTAAGAGACCAAAGATGTTCTCTAGATCAAAGAGTGCAGCAGAATATTTCGAGGGTTCACTTCAGATTTAAATAGTTACCGTCAGTTCATATATTGTACTATTTATAAATAAACCTCAACAAGTGATGGTATCTACTATATTGAAATAGCAAAGTTTTCTTTACAAGTGGCTTTACGTCGCACCGACACAGGTAGGTCTTATGGCGAAGATAGGATAAGAAAGGGCCCGGCGTGAAATGGAAGCGGCCGTGGCCTTAATTAAGGTACAGCCCTAGAATTTGCCTGGTATGAAAATGGGAAACCATGGAAAACCATCATTGGGTTCGAAGTCACTATCATGGGATGTCAAGCGATACAGTAACAGTTGTAAACTTTTATATTCAACAGCGTATGAATTGAACAGCGTTTAACCTGAAGCCAGACTGAATGACTCAGATGTATTTCTGAGCGCAAGTTGGTAAGTTCAGTCCCGTTGTATTTAAAGTCTCCCAAGCCTCTTGCTAGTAGACTTACCATACTGTAAGGGAACGACTACGAGGTAAAATCTCTAGAGCCTCGGCGTTCCCGAAAACCGTAGAAGTAGTTAGTGGCATTTATAACTAAAAACATTAATTCCTAAAATATTATCTGCTGATCCAGTGAAGGAATTAAGACATTTTTGACGAAATATTGAGGAAAATTATCAGACAGCTAAAAAATTATGTGAAACTTACTGCTTATTAACGGAGGATAAGCAACATTTGGGTAAAATAAAGGTATTTCCTCTAATCAGTAGGGATGAGATTATGCCTATCTGCTTGTTTTATTCCTGTATACGGAAACGTAGACGTTTAAGATATAAATCCATTTTAGTCTCTCTTAAGCAAGCATTTATTGGTTATATTGTGCCTGACTATTTGAATTATAATTGCCTATTTAATGCCTTCTCACAGTGTTTTGAAGAAGCCAGTTTCTTCCAATGCATTGTATCCTAGCTGGTGTGAACGGTAGAATTATGTACTCGTTTCTCAACATCTGTTTGGAGCTGTTTTGACGCAACGCCACATATTTCAGACTGTGAACAACGAGGATGCTGTCTGTATAAAAGAAGCCAAGAGAGCCATGTCCTTCCTATGTGTTCGATCAGATTTGGCGTTCCTCAAGGCAATTTCAGCAAGGTGTCAGGAGCCATCGAAGAGTTGGAGAAAAGTGGCTACCCCTTATGGAGTCCATTAGGACTGTGAAATAAGTTAGGGGAAGGTAGCCGCTCTCAGGGAAAACTTTGATAGGGTCCTGCTACGAAATCCATGGTGGAAAGAGATAGTTAAAGTAGCGAATGTGCTACGAGATGAGGTCGGTGGAGCTATTGTTAGTCTGGTGTAGCCTTTATAAGGCAGAATCTCCGACGAGGGAAGGCCGCATATGCCCTGTATGGGAACTGCGTTGTATTGTAGTGTATGGTGTGTGAGTTGCAAAGATTTTGGAGACTGTACAGACACCCAGTTCTCGGGCCAAGGGAAATGAACATTTAAGGTTAAAGTCTCCGACACGGCCTGGAATTGAACTTTCTGAACCGAAGGTGACTTCGCTGACCTTTCAGCCAAGGAGCCGGACGGTGGCCTGGCTTCATTGAAGTTTTGTCCCATCACTTCATGTGACGTTGAGAGATCCTTCTCACAACACAGAAACATTCTTCATGGCAAGAGAATACGATTGTTACCTGAACATGTTGAAATTTGTTAGTTGTAAATTTCTTCCATAGACAATGAATATATTATTAAATTATAAGTAATATTTTCATGGCTATTTGGTTGCCTATTCTGCACAATGCTGCCTATTCACGGGCCTATTTTGGCTAATTTTAGTGAATATGTGCCTGGCTATTTTAAATGTTTTAGTGGCTATAAATCCTGACCCTACCCATCAGTTAGTCCTGTGCCTTAGAACTAACCTCTCCAAGTTTTGCTTTTAAAATAAGAACCCACATACACAGACCACCAACACGCAGACGCACTTATCATTAACGTGCATGGTTAATGCTTTGACAAGATAACACCAGTGTCATATCTTGCACTGCTATGAAAACTCTGAAACGCAAGGTTGAAGGCTCTTACGTCGTAATGCATGACCTGACCTATGCAGGTTACCGCAGTATAGAGAATGTCTCCACATGTATGTATGTATGTATGTATGTATGTATGTATGTATGTATGTATGTATGTATGTATGTATGTATGTATGGGTGTTTTCTTAAATGCTATTTGTTCGGGGCGTCGACCCATGTGGATCTTTTGCCCTACTGGCCAGGGATATTAATGATTACAATTAAAACCCCCCGACTCGTCAGGGAATCAAGCCCGGGGCCGCCGGGTGACAGGCGGACGCGTTGCCCCCTACACCGCGGGGCTGGACATGTATGGGTGGACTATGGCAACAATGAAGGCCATGAGTACAAAGGATCGGCTGATGTCAATAGTGCTGGTGAGCGGTGAGAATGTGGACGGGTCCACCAGCGAACAAAACAACGGCACCGGCGAAATATTGAAGCTCACGATAAAGACGCTCCTAGAATTACCTGGAAGCGGATTAACATTGAAACATGAGCCTAAAATGATATAAAGTGAAAGCAAAGATAACCTTCTACGAGCCTATATAATGAGCGAATTCGGCGAGATCGAGTCAGTATGGAGTGAGTCAGTGTTGCATCAATCGCGAGTTAATGAACGAAAGCACTCGGTCACGGGTGAGATCTTCAGACGGCTACGTGGAGTCCAACGAGACTGGCTAATTGAGGACTAATCTTGAACGACACTGTGCCGTGAGTAGCCCGATGAGGCATCGATTCAGATAGGTGTTGGAAGGTGTCCTGGGATATCTCAGTAGGTCTTCAAGTTTATATACACTGCGTGGCAGTTGTGATGCAGCACGAAGCGGCTTGTCCAAGTCGAACCATAAATATTCAATTAGGTTGATATCCGGGCTATTTGAGTCCCACGACATTTATCATAACATGCTTCTTGAACCAGTCACAATTCTGGCAGTATGGCATGTCGTATTGTCCTGTTGAAAGCGGCCGTCACCAGCTAGGCACACTGTGACATGAACGGATAATATTGGTTCCCACTAACGTCCAGATACCGGAGAACTGTTAGAGATTGGCATACTGGAATAATAGGTCCTAACATTTCCCAAGAAAATATCGTCCAGAGCATCACACCTTCTCCGCTGACCTGCTTCCCTTCAATAATGCATGGTAATCGGCGTAAATGCGCTTGGCCGTCGATGTGATGAATCAGAAATCTAGATTCATCGGACCAGACGACATTTTCCCAATCATTCACAGTTCTGTGTGCACATATTAAGCGCTCCTGTCCGTGGAGTGCAATCATCAACGCCGCACAACTAGATCTTCGACTTCGCAGTACTATGTGCAGTAGAGTTCGTTGAACTGTGCGCTCTGAAACATTGCGCTGGTCACCGCTGTTGTACCTCTGGACAATTTCCCGAATTGTGGCCCTGCTGTTGCTCCGAATAATGTGCAATAGTCTCCGCTGGTATCTGGCATCGATGATCCGCTGTCAACATACGGCAGGAGAAGATCAGGGCAATTAAACTAAGGATAAGAAGCGGTCCTTACTTTCATCCACATTCACCTGGGCCAAGTAACGTGATGTTATTGCGAATGAAGCATTTGGTCTGAATATCCCTTGATATAACATATGAGTAACAACACAGAAAAGGTTTCCAACTATTCAATACAAAATATATTCACAATATTTTAAAATTACATGGTACTAGTTTCGACCCATCTAGGGGTCATGTTCTTAAGATTTCGTCAAGAGTGATCTTTGCTTTGATGTGGCTGATGATGACCCCTAGATGGGTCGAAACAAGTACCATGTAATTTTAAAATATTGTGAATATATTTTGTATTGAATAGGTGGAAACTTTTTCTGTGTTGTTACTCATATGTTATTTTCAGTTCAATACGGACCAACAACATGAAATTTATAACCCTTAATCCCTTGATATGCTTAGAAAGGAGCATCACATTGTATTAAATCAGAATTATGTCGCGGAACTAATATTTTGAGTCATGAAAATTCAAGACCCCTCAGGATCCTGTGACTTAAAATCTTCCAGTGCCCCACTCTGCCGAAGCGGAAAATATGGATGGTGACTGGTGAAGTACTTTCTTGCTCGGCCTTCATGAAAATGTCGCGCGACGGAAATCAGACTTGGCGTGAAATGAAGGGCATGCTAGATAGCCAGTTCAGTACAGTTTTACTATGACTAATTGTAAATTCTGAGTAGTATTCAAAAATAGTACCATTCCGTATCATTCCGTACAAATCGACGGACGCTTATACAAATCGTATAATTCGGTACGGTTATAATTTCTTAAGCTGAAGTCTGAGAAGTGTTACTATGGCACACTTCAATCATTCTCGGTATCGTCCTTTCAATGAGGCCGAATATTTGATATTTTTCAAAATTTCATACACCTGGAATGGTCTAAGTCTACCGCAATGGTACCGTTATGTCGGGCGTAAGGTTCCCTATTCAGTGATATACATATCAAGTCGGAATTTACATTCATAAGTTGTTACGAAGCAAATTAAAGAATTATATTTCAAACCCCGCGTGACTTTGTTCCTAAGTGCCGTAGGGCAACTGTTGTAATGCTATCTCTGGCAAAAAGAGTGAAACGTAACAGTGTGCTATATGAGAGGTCGGAATTGAAATTTATACGGTAAAATTTCTGATTTTCCAAAAATATTTACAAGTTGAAATTTGGGTCCCTCCTTTGTTGCGTTATTCTTTTGGGATTCGGGCCATTTTGTTACGTAAATGTAAGGCGTCAACATCTCTATCTTTAGACATCCTAACCACCTTCATGTGTATGTTATTTCCAAAGTGATTAATCACATATCAAATCATATGCCTCAAAATCGTCAAACATTCGAAGCACCGAGCAAGTAAGCTACTGTGTCTTGTAGCTGTCACTTTGTATTTGGAAGACAGTCGAGAGCCCTGAAGATGGTTTTCCGTGGTTTGCCATTTTCCACCAGTAAAATGTTGGGCATGTACCCTATTAAAAGCCACGGTCACTTCCTGCCCCGTCGTAGTTCTTTCTATCCTAACGCCGTCTTATAAACTGTCCGTGTCGGTGCGATATGAAAATTAGCAGTAACAGCATTCAAAGCTTTCTCTTCACTGATAATTTAACTGAGGCTCGCCAAGTGTCAGTTTTCTATCATGTATCACATTTTGAATCAAAACGGTAAAACCCTCAATCGACTGCCGATAGGTGTTTGAAAGTGAAAGTCTAACATAGTTTAGTGGGGTATATACAAGGAGACATGGCCTGTAATTGTGGACTACTACAGGTTGAAGAACACCTTCTGGTTTGTCAGCATTTACCATCAACGTGCACAGAGGAATATGTTTTTCAGGCCAATGGTAAAGCTGTCCTTGTAGCTGAATATTGGAAAAACATTATTTAGCAGTGTATCTGGACACAGAAAATAAAATAAATAATCGAACGGTACCTTAACCATTCGAATCGAACCTTTAGTTTCGGAGCTATAATCCTGAACGAGTGCATATGATTTTGTTACACTAAGATTCGAATGTATGTAACAGGATTTTATACACGTTGTCACGTTGAAATGCCAAGACGACGTATAGCTTCCTACTCTGATCATATCAATCTTGATGCATGCTACTAAAGCGTGGTGAGCTTGCTCTGTTCATTTCGACTATTCTGAACATTAAGTTCTCATGATGACTTTCATTAGTAAACACGAACATTAAGGGAAACCCATTTCGTTGTAATCTGGTGTAGTATACAACTCAATATTAAGGACTGCGTGTGCTCGAAACAGCCCAGCGAGAAGCAACAGATGGTTGTGCTGAATTTACCATGTGCCTCTTGTCGTCGGGTGTTATGACTAACTCCTATTATCATCTCATCTCAAAATTACGGACTTCCTCAACTAATTAGTGCATAGCAATTTTACAGAAACGTGACAGGCAAAGCAACTCGATATTTGGTAATGAATAACGCAAATGAATAACGCAAACTTCTTTAACTAGTTTCTCTGAGAGAACGTTGCTAGTAACGACACGGAAGACATGCCGTACATGTAACAGTGATTGATTGATTGATGATTGATTGATTGATTGATTGATTGATTGATTGATTGATTGATTGATTGATTGATTGATTGATTGATTGATTGATTGATTGATTGATTGATTGATTGATTGATTGATTGATTGATTGATTGATTGATTGATTTACTGGACTGTGCTGATTTTACTGTTAAATTATCGCAGTTACCACTACTTGAATCGTAAAGAAGGAACATTTCAAGCAAATACTGAACTTAGCAAACGGAAACCTTAGCTGCCTCAGTTGATGCGTGGTGAGTATCAGTGTCATTATCTCAAGTACCTCTATTGCACTTACTGGCTCACTCACCCTTTGAAGAGGAATCCTTTACCTATGCAATTAAGCAATGTGTCTGATTCTTATATTCTTCAGTGACTGAGATTGCTTTGATAAAATCAGAGTACTTATAAAGTACCGACACATTAGTCAAGTGACTGGTGATATATTTCCAACAGCTAAGTCAGGTGTTCATTGTCGTTTGCAGCAATACGTTGGTGAATTTATAAAAATGTTTACAAGTGATGAATAATTATATTCAGACAAAAATGTGGAAAATATTTAAATGCGGCTCAGCGATCTCAGGTTTTGCAGCATTTAACAAGTTTTAAACATATAATGACAGCTTTAGTGCAACCTGTAGACAAAATGTATTAGGTGATGCAACTTCATCTTTATTCCCCAATTTCAGGAAGTCATGAAAATCAAGCAGATTTATGCAAAGCTTTTCATACATCTGATATTCGTTTATATAAATTAAAAACAGAGAATTGAGAAAGTTTCATACAAAATACAGGCATGTTGAAACACCGCAGGAATCAACATACAAAAATTGTTAGTCCAGGCGAGCTATGAAGGAACACTGGGAGTGTATGGAGTAGGTAAGCACAAGCGGTGTTTACTATTATCATGTAGAGAAATGGCAGCACTCAATCAAGTAATGATGACTCGCTTATTCAACGAATCTCTGCAGTTGTAATAGCCGAATGGGGTCAAATTTGACATTGTTTTACTCTTAATTACGAACCCGCCGCTCAATATGTGACGAAAGCAGAGGAGGGCCTTTTTGTAAGCTTCTCAAACAAGATACACGTAACTTGTATAGCATATGGTTTAACCAGAGTATTGGTAAGAATCGTATATGCTGATATGGATATATTTATTTCAAACGGTAAAATAGAGTTCATGGAAGTCCCAACCAGGAACGACGTGTTCAGAAACAAAATTAGAGATTGGCCTTCAACCTAGACCCTTTGGAGATATGGTTATGAACAGCGCAGTATTATGCACACAATTTTGATAATTTTAAATTTGTGATAGATTAACTAAATACGGATGACGTTTCATAAACATTCTTGAAATACCTCAGAACTTACTTGAGAATAGTTCACTGAAAACGAAACTTCAGTTTTGTGTGTCATTCTGTAAAAAAAAAAAAAAAAAATTAGATACTAAACCAACCAATTGGCATGGATAGTTGTTGAAGTGCATGGCACAGGGAAAATAATTCACTAGAAGTAGAAGCTATTAAACAGAAATTAAAAAGTGTGTGCAAAGTTGCGAAAGTTTTGTAAGGGCAAGAGGAAATTAAGTGTGTGTGTGTCAGCGACCTTTCTTTGATGAAATTTACAAGACTATCTTCTGGTTACATTGAACGCTCCTGTTATTCTGCAATGTTCCAAAACAAGTGACTTCAGTTTGGGATTGAAAACTGGAGAGTCCTCGTTGTTCACTGCAACAGCTAAATATTTTAACCCACCTATGTCTGTCACTGGTGAATGACTTTTTAGGATAGATACAATTTCTTACTACAGAAAATATTTAATAATTTTTGTACACATTTTTCAAATATTTAATATCGGCCCATACGAAAATAAATATTGTCAAGCTTTCTTGCATATAAAAATCGTTTCCTTATTATTAGTGTTATTACAGTCTCTGTCTATGACTGACTGGTCAGAGTGTTAACCTTCACTCCTCGGGACCCAAATTTGATCACTGGTGGATCGACTGTAAACCAGTTACGGTAATTCCCTTAGCTTGAGGACTCGATATTTGTGCTTTCCACAACGTTCGTGCAACTTATATAGCATACACAACACTATCCTCCACCACTCTAACACGGAGTTTCCTGTACACAGCAGCTGCTGCCAACCCTCACTGGGGAATCTGTCCTACAAGGGCTGCACCACGTTAGCAATAGGCGCACGAAATTATTATCACCGAACACATGTAATTTTTATGGAGTTATTGCATTCTTCGTCTGGGTTTCACTGTGGCAGTGTTTTATGACAATTATGTACGGGTTGCCAACGTTTCGATTGCAGAATTCATTTCTTTATCAATGCCGACTGATGTACCACCACACGATCCATGATAATCAGTACCTCATGTCAGCTAATATTATTATCATTACACGGCTAATAATAATAGCCAGATTTCGGGTGATAGTGGGTTTGAACCCACTGTTGGTAGATCTGAAGATGGTTCACCGTGGTTTCCTATTTTAACACAAGGAAAATTCTGGGGTTAAGCCTTAATTATAGCCACGGTCTCAACCTTCCCAATCCTAACATGCCCCTATCGTCGCCATAAGACATTTCTGTGTCGTTGCGGCGGAGAGAAAATTGTGAAAAAATAAGAACGAACAAACAAACAAACATTGAGAGACTTGCGTCGCTGAAAATAACATCCCTCAGTTTATCTGAGATGTAATCAAGGAGAACATTGGATATAGAAAGTGCTGAATGAAGATCGCTGGCCATGCAAATTTTGAATTTTTACAATTATTTTCATTTTTTGTGTAAAAAAATCATGCAAATAATTTGCAATCTCTGAAAAATTGAACAAGTGATTAGAAATCTGAACATTCCTAGTTTGTTGGGTACTCACTCCTTACCCATTTACCAGAAGGACTATGGTTCTGAGAAATTATAGTGAGTCTGAATTTATGATAATCAGTTCGATCAACTTTTAAGTCAGTATCAAAACACTGAAGAATGGAAATACAGTAGAACTTGAGTCTAACGACACCCAAGGGACTTGATAAGTTGTGTCGTTATAACCGAGATGTATGCTAACTACTAGACGACCACAGGGAACTAAAGTTCTCAAGGGAATGTATGGGACTGTGCAAGCAGGTAGTACAAAGAGTGAAAGATATAGGAGACGAACAATAATGTCAAAATATAATAGCATGAGAGCACTCGTAGTATTGTCTAAAACAAGCAAAGAATATGGCAATAAGAACTGACATATTAACAAAAGGGGAAATGAGAGGGATAATTTGGTGGCTGGCACATCTAGTAATAGTCTGTAGGAAACAAGAAAGATCAGGGAAAAATATATAGATGGGAAGGGGGTTAGGTTCATTCGAAAATGAATCTGAATTTTGCATTGCTAATTTATTAAACTGAGAATGGAGAGAACATGGCAGATGCCGCCCACCCTCATCGGAGGGTCTGCCTTACAATAGTTGCATTCGGCTAGAAATAGCCATACGAAATTATTATTATTATTATTATTATTATTATTATTATTATTATTATTATTATTATTATTATTATTATTATTATTATTATTAACTAATCATTAATTTCATTTAAGATACGTCCAAGAAATATTTATGCAGTATTTTGGTATTTATATTTAAATTATTTTTAATATTTTCTTAGTTGGATTTTCTTTAACATTGTGTATTATACAAAAATAACTACGCGTATTCATTATGGTTACTATAAATCAATACTCTCTTCCTAGTTGGTGCGCATCCGTGAGGTGGAAAATTACATAGAACAAAACTTAATTAAGGCTATTTTAGATTGTATATAATTATTTATTTTTAAGACTGACATTAAAATGAAAACTTTCAATACGTACGACATAAAAAAAGAGTATTAGTTTTTACATGTTGCTTTACGTCGCATCGACGGAGGTATATCTTTTGGCGATGATGGGTCAGGAAAAGGCTAGGAGATGGCATGAAGCAGCCGTAGCCTTGAGTAAGGTACGAAACCACGGAAAACCATCTTCAGGATTCCGACAGTAGGGTTCGAATCTACTATCTCCCGAATACTGGATACTGGCCGCACTTAAGCGACTGCAGCTACTGAGCTTGGAAGTATTCGATTTCATAAAGAAGCTTCAGCTCGTAGAGTACAGTATGCGTACTCATCCAGATTCTTCATTTATGAGTTATGAGTTATTTCTGGCTCTGGTTTCGTGCTTGCACATTACACATTTTCTAAATTACGTTCCAATTTTATAACTTGCGCCACAATTTCTCTGTTCCTTTCCCTAGCTTCGCAGAACAAGTTCACAACTCTGATCGCTACTTAAGCACCACTGGCTGTTCGGACATACTTTTGTTTCTCTTTGTCCTCTTCATGGTCACTGTGGTCTTTATTATTCACTTCAGTTATAGCACCATCGTACGTTTTAATCTATGTTGAAACTAGGCCATGTAATTCAACGTTACATTGATCCAGAATATCACAGTCTATTTTTCGCTGCAACTGAGATGATGGCAAATTATCATTACTGTCATCAAGAACATCTTCAGCTTCAGAATGATTAAGTGACAATAGTGATATTAAAGTAATATTGTTCTTACAAAATACTAATCCAAACTAAAGTTTAATATGAGGTTATGGGCAAAATTGTCGTGCTAACGAAACCAACAGGCACTTTTATTTTGAGAAATAGAAAAATACCACAGAATACTACAGAACAGTGAGTCTCCGTTCCACATCCATGGAGGCTTCTTACATATCCGTGTTTTCGTTTGTCTACTACACACAAAGTGTTTCCAGAAAAATGTACATAATGCAGAGTCAGCTTTCCTTCCATCCACAAACACTTAATAATTATTTGCGACAATAAAGGAATCGATTTTCTTCTCAGCAACCTGTTCACATATAAAATATACGGCGTTAGCGGGTATTGATTCTAATTCCTTGGAGGAGAATAGCGAGAATGTTTTACGAGCACTTTGGCGACGACCCTCCCTGCCACTGCTGTTATTGCCACGATCCTGCATTGTCTTGGACAACTCAGTAATATAACATAACCCGCTCACATTCTAGGCACTTTAGGCTTCCTTGGGAGCAAAAGAAGGAGAAAATGGTTTATACTTGGTGACGTAAGCCTGTAATCTCATCACTATCCGCCTGGAAGTGCATGGCGCCACCATCGCTATAGACGACTTGATATTTTCTTATTCCATTTTTACTTCGACTTCCACTCCCCTTTCTCTCTCTCTTTTCTTTTATTCTGTTACCTCTTCGTCTTCTCCCTTATTTTTTATAGCAAAGTAGGAAAGTTACGACGATTTCTAATCGAAGTACGTACCACTTCTCTGAAACTTTGGGAGGTTCATTTCTTCCATTCTTTTTTCTGCTCCTTTTTATGAGGGTTACAAGAACAGGGCGCGGTAGAGGCTATGAGCGATAGAGTAAGGGAAGTGAGGCCAGGGTAGGTGTTTTCCGTAGCTTGGTAAAACTTTTCGTTTCCGATCGTGTCAGCACATTCTCTCTATCTAGTTTGCCTTTTGTCTCAGGCGGGTGGACTTACTTTGTTTTGTTTTCGGCAGGGGGACGATATCTTTGCAGGAGAGAAGTCAAATTATAGGTGGTCTAGTTTATAATCTTTCAAACTGCTTGTCTGACGTATTTACTAGCTTGCAAAGCGATAGTGAATGATACAAATGTATTATCCACGATATGTCATTACTTGTGGATATGCTGTGTAATCCTTGAAGAAGACTGAAACATATTAAATAATTGAAAATTTGCAATATATCCAGTTCCTTGACTGAATGATCAATGCAGTGATTTCTGGCCCTTCCCCAATTACTTGAGGTTAGGACTACATGTCGATTAAAGCTACGTTTTACGGACCGGTGTCCTTCCTGACGTCAACCTCATGTGAATGCAAGTATTCACTGTCTTATAAGTTATTATTTAATCGATAATTATTAGTATTAATGAAGAATATGGTCATCCCCGCGGTGTAGTATGTGTCTCTCTTATCTGAATCTCATCAATTCGATCGTTGGTTCTTCTCATGGCTGAGCAGCAGCCGTATTAGTAGACAGAAGTCTTTATGGGTTGATGTACCGTGAGTTTTGTTACATTCAGATTTTAGTTAAGAAAAACATGAATTATAAACCTGCGTAATGCATTGTGAGTTTTTCTAATCCTAGTCTCTAAACATTTCGTATGAAACACGTAATACATTGGTTTGTTAACATTGTAAACTGGTTCACTAAACATTTGACCTGAAAAATTTTAAAATGGGAAGGACAGACTGATATGTAAGCTACTCTGCTGACCGAAAGAGGCAGTAACTCCAACGATTCAATATTGTGAGTATTTCAAACAGATGACAGTTAACCTCATGTAATAATAGCCTAATTTTATTAATAATTGTATATGGAAATTACGGCGTCCGTTCTAGTAAACTCAGATTCCTAACACTAGTATTGACAACTAGTATAGCCCTATATGCAAAATTGAATGGAATATTGGGAATTTGAACATTGTTCTAACGTACTGACTGATTAACTGTCGACGTAATTCAAAATTTATCGCATTCAAGATTGGAATATTTAGCTCAAATTAACCTTGCCTTTTATACAACTGGTATTACGTCGCACCGACACAGATAGTTTTTATAGCGACAATGGGATAGGAAAGGGCTAGGAGTGGGGAAGGAAGCATCCGTGGCCTTAGTTAAGGTGCAGCCCCATCATTTTCCTGGTGTAAAAATGGGAAACTACGAAAAAACGTCTTCGGTGCTGCTCACAGTGAGGTTTGAACCCACTATCTCTCGAATGCAAGCTAACTGCTGCGCGCCCCTAACCACACGGCCAACTCGCTAGACAATCTTGCCTTTGCAGTTAATATTGTTACTATTGCGGACGGATGAAGGGCCATTTTGGACTTCAGTCTGTGCGGTTAATGCCGATCACATTTGGTCAGTGCATTGAGTTTAGAGTGACGGAGTTCTGATATTCTGAGAATTGTGTTGTACCAGCATTTCCTGGAAGTGAGTTGAAGAACTGTTGAGGAAACGATACTTAGGAAATGAAGAAACGATCCAGGAACGAAATGACATTTTTGGTTTCGTGAGTCTCCTATGGTACGATTTGGTTGTCTGGCTCCATGGCTGAGTGGCCATCATGCTAGGCATTGGTCACTCGGGTCCCGGGTTCGATTCCCGAGAGGGTCGGGAATTTTATCCATAATTGGTTAATTTCGTTGTCACGAGGGCTGAGTTCATCATCATTTCATCCTCATCACGACGCGCAGGTCGCCTACGGAAGTCAGTTTAAAAGTCCTGCACCTGGTGAGCCGAACTTGTCCTCGGACACTCCCGGCACTAAAAGCCCTACGCCAATTCATTTCAGCGTTTTGGTGAGCATTGCTATAAAGGTGCTTACTCAAAATAATCGTTCTTATGCAAGCTGGCTGCGGGGTGTCTTATTTGAGGCCACAGCCACTTCCATCCCATCATCGCTGAAAACCTGAACATTCATTTAGCTAACACATGGTGACCACTGTGTGGGGTTTATTATTTTTTAGCTGCTTCTTTAACGTCGCATTAACCATTCTGAACTACAACTAGAAAGCTCGCTATCACCACTAACTTCTAACATATCTTCAATTTCGCATTCTTTCATACCTTTAGACTGAACTCTGCGATGAGAAGATATGGCGTAAACTTCAACAAAAGTAATCTCTATCTGAAAGACGATGTTTATAATGTAGGTCTGCTTGGGAAATAGATACAGGAAATGCTGTCAACAAGGTCCTGACAGCTTGCTAAATCAAGGGAATACAGTGTGGTTTCATAAGACCCTTCAATGTTTTTCGGCGCCAGGAAGATGGGAAAGGGCTAGGTTTGGTACAGCCTCAGCATTTTCCTGGTGTGAAAATGGGAAACCAGGGAAAGTCATCTTTAGGCCAGTCGACAGTGGATATGTTACCCACTATCTCCCGAGTGCAACCTGACTGTTATCTGATCCAACCCGCGCAACCACTCTCTCGCTCTTAAGTTTGTTAGAATCAAATTTGGAGACATACATGTAATCTAAAGTCTATATAAGTATTACAAGACCACAGGGATACGAATAAGAATTGCGTAAGAAATGAGACAAGGTTGAAGAGCGACACCCTCCTCATCATTGTGTATATAGCTAAAGAATAATTTAAAAAAGGAATCACTGTTCAAGAAGATGAAATAAAAACCTAATAATATTTTTTTCTGAGTCTGAAGAACTTACAGATGTTAGTGACTGTTATAGGAACGGTAATAGAAAAACATAAAGCTACAATAGTATTAAAAGATCTAAACGAAACGAAATTAAATAGTTGGATGTAGTCAAGTAACGTGGGGAAATAACAGAATAGATAATGGCTTCCCAAAGAAATTCAAATTAAGTCTATTTGGATAATATTATAGAAGAAGCAATGACAATTTTCATTAGAAAAAGAGGTTTACACATTTCAGGCATAGTTGTAGGTATTAAAATACATTTGGGCCGGAATGGCGGACAGAGACCGTAGAAGCGTAGGTGTTCTGAGCTAATTTTGGTGGGTTCGATCCTGGCTCAGTCTGGTGGTATTTGAAAGTTAGTCCCGTGTTGGTAGATTTACTGGCACGTAAACTCCTGCGGGACTAAATGCCAGCACCTTGGCGATTCCGAAAACCGTGAAAGTAGATAGTGGGACGTAAACACCAGTAATATTTTAATGTACATGTATGTAAAATTTGGAGGCAATTAGATTAAAACTGTTACGTAAGGAATATTATACAATCCAGTAATTGACTCTGAGAGAATACCACAAATTAATGTTAATTCCTGATTCAGAATGAAATGCACTCTAGTGAAGGACCTCTCCCATCATTTCTAATATCTAAAACAAGACGTCTACTTCTAATAATAATAATAATAATAATAATAATAATAATAATAATAATAATATTATTAGATTTACGTTTTCCACTAACTAATTTTACGGATTTCGGAGAAGTCGATGTGCCAGAATTTAGTTACGCAGGAGTTCTTTTACGAGCCATAAAATCTATCGACACGAGGCTGATGTATTCTGGCACCTTCACATACAATCGGACTGAGCCAGGATCGAAGCTGCCAAGTTGGGGTCATTAGGCCAGCGCCTCAACCGTCTGAGCCCCTTATATATTCTCCGGCATTTACGACTAGAATGCATATTTTAGTTAGATTACACGCATAATCGTTTTGTAACGTAGAATTTCAAAATTACACGTGTAATTTAAACGTTTTTATTAAAACCGAAAAGTTTCAAAGTTATAGGTGTGATTTAAACGTTTGGGCGGCACCTATAACAATGGCCGCATTTGAAATAAGAAGCAGACCATCTCTATGTGTCCCAAGTTTTGGAATATCTACCAGCAACAAAACTATTTTCGTTCCTTGTCTGGGCCAATATTTCAATCTCCCTTTAACTGATATGGAATCGATGAATATATTATGTTATTGAATTTACGCCCCACTAACTCGTCTTACGATCTTCGAAGAGGTCATGATGCTGGAATTGTGACCCTCAGAAATTCCTTCACGTGCCGGTATACTAAAAGCAAAAGGCTGTCTAATTATAGCCCATTCAAATATCACGTGATATAGCGGGATCGAACCCGTCAACTTGGGCTCAGAAGATTAACGCTTCTACTGGCTGAACCACTCAGCCCGATATATGGAATCGAATGCGTCCCCTCACGGTAACCTTCACGAAGAGGAAGAAGTTCAAAAGTACGGTGTGCTTGATCAAGCAAGAGGGTTGTGTGATGGTTACAGGTGGGCTGTGTGGCGAGCTCGTGCTGTTCAGAGTGTATAGCGAATTATTGATCAGCCGACACTCCACTCTGCTCCACTCCACACACCACAGGCTTGTGGACACGGCGCGAGGTAAACACCGCACAATGTTGTACGCTGTCCGCCCTGTTCGGCTTCGCTCACTACCTGGCCTACGAGATATTCTCTTTCCTCATAGAGACTCCTGATAATTAGTCAACCTCAGTGACAGGGACAGCCAGTCGTTGGCTTCTGTTCCTAAGATAGCGTGATAGATCCCTGTTAGGGTCGGTGGCATTTTAGGGTGATTGAATGTTGCATTATGTGTCCCCTATTTCCAGCCATTCAAATAAACACTGAAGAACAATATTCTGACATCCCAAAGTGTTCGAAGGCAATTGACAGTGATTGTAAATTATTATTATTATTATTATTATTATTATTATTATTATTATTATTATTATTATTATTATTATTATTATTATTATTCCTTCTTAATCGGTTTACCCTCCAGGCTTAGTTTTTCCGTTGGACTCAGTGGACTCGCCTCAAGGGAAGTATCTTGGAGCGTCAGAGTTTGGGTCAGGGATAATTTTGCTAGTGGTTTTACGTCGCACTGATAAAGATAGGTCTTACGGCGACGATGAGATAGGAAAAGCCCAATAGTTGGAACGAAGACCCCGTGGCCTTAATCAAGGTACAGCCCCAGCATTTGCCTGGTGTGAAAATGGGAAACCACGGAACACCATCTGCAGGGCTGCCGACAGTGGGATTCGATCCCACAATCTCCCGGATGCAAGCTCATAGCCACGCGCCGCTAACCGCACGCCCGGTGGTCAGGGATAAAACTGGGGAGGAGGACCAGTACCTCGCCCAGGTGGCATCGCCTGCTATGCTGAACACGGACCTTGTAAGGGTATGGTAAGATTGGAAGGCGGGAACACAAAGAAGAGGGAAGGAAGTGCCCGTTACCTTACTGTAAGTTAGGTACCATCCCGGCATTTGCCTGGAGGAGAAGTGGAAAACCACGGAAAACTATTTCGAGAATGGCTAAGGAGAGAATCGAACCCCCCTTTACTCAGTTGACCTCCCGAGTCTGAGTGGACCCCGTTCCAGCCCTCGTACTACTTTTCAATTTTCGTGCAGAGCCGGGAATCAAACCCGGGCCTTCGGGAGTCGCAGCTAATCACACTAACCACTACACTGAAGAGTTGGACCATCTTCATCATTATCATCATCATCATCATCATCATCATCAATGCAGAATACGTTTCAGTGGAGGACTTGGTCAAAAGTGGCACATGGGCGGCCTTATCAACTGCTGTATAGCGCATACATCTCTTCTGCGTGGTCATATTTACCACAAAACATTGTTAAGTATAACTTTAGAGTGTGAACAATAATCCTAAAAAAAGAAAATCCTCAGTCTCTTTCCAAGTCATTGGACTGGGTTAGGAGTGGAATCAATGAAGCCACCATCTAGTGGCGAGGAATGGAATTGTACCGGCTGCCGAAGCCTGTCGCACTCCTCTGGGGCAATGTTTAATGACGGGCAGATAAAATGATATTGAAGAGTGTCGTTGGAATGAAAGATGACAGGGAAAACTGGAGTGTCCGGAGAAAAATCTTTTCGCCTCCACTTTTTCCAACACAAACCTCACATGGAGTGATCGCGATTTGAATCACGGAACCCAGCGGTGTGAGACCGGTGCGCTGCAGCCTGTGCCACGGAGGGTCTCAACAATAATCCTAGGCCTATATATTATTGCATGTTTTGTGCATTTTAAAACTTGTTATAGAAACAAATCATATTCTATTACAATAAAACAGTAACAGTCGTCATAATCGTAAGGACATTGTAAGCAGTTATCTATATATTCATATTTATATTGTCTCTTTGAAGCAATCATATCCTTGGTTCTAATTGAGGTACGGAGTTCGTTTTGGCCTAAGAACATTAAGTGGATCAACCTCTTTCATTTCAGCTCTTAATTATTCAAATTGGTTGCTTCTGAGGAAAGTTATGAGTGCACATTGAATTTGACGTCTCATTTCTTCAACATTTTTTCTCATTGAAGCAATCGTATCTTTCGTTATAATTGAGGTACACAGTTCATTTTAGTCTAAAAACACTCAGTGGATAAAGTGCTTTCTTTTGAGGCAATAACTACTTACATTGGTAGATTATGAGAAAAGTTATTAGTACATTCGTCTCCGTGTCGAAGATCTTTGAAGGACTTTTTAACAGTTCGGCGCGTAGTGTTGTTCCAAGGAACGTTTAATTCAATTTCTTTGTGTGATGTATTTTCAAGTGTTTTGTTGACATAATATTACATTCTATTACCACAGCAGGTCATGTGCTTTATTTCATTAACTCGAAACTTTGCAAATACATCCGTGTGGATATTAACGAACAACACCATACTTTGTACATTGCGGGCAGAGCCAGCGGGAAACTGCTAGTTATTAATAAAACCATCCTAACTCAACCCCTTGGCAGTCGATATATTGGATAAGTGAAAATTCCTCCAAAATGAGTGAGTAAACTCCGATTATGAATTATTATGAATATATTTATCATTTCAAATTTGTATCGCTTCATTACTGTAAAAATGTATTTTACGCATGATGGATCCATGAACTTTAATTACTTCTATTGTTACGCCAAGAAGGGCAGGAGAGGCTACTGGACAAACGACAACACAAAACATTCAAATGTAGAAGATATTTCCTAAATGATCTTTTCTTTCCTTTCTTTTACTGTTCTAATTTTCTTTTCGAAAAGAGCAACAACAATTTAACAAACTATAAAAACCAGAATAACAAGGTAGAAGGGGATATTTACAATTGTGAGTTTTAGAGTGTATTCATTAACGGGGGAGGATGAACTTTCAGTTTAAAAGACTTGCTAGTCTTAATGCATATTTCGTAAGGGAATCTTCGGTTTCAAGAAGCCAATGTTTCCAATAGTTCAGTTATACAAAACAAAGGGAGAGAGAACTCAGAAATTTCACTATCAATGGACTGAACGGTCTGAACCTCACATCGGGATAATCTTTTAAGTTGACTAAAAGTGACTTCACATCACTTGATAATCGCCGCCTTTAATTCAGAGGGAAGCAACAATTAACACATTGATCAGAAGAATTCACAAAAAGCAGAAAGAGAAAAACAAAGGTTAACAGTTTGTAACCCTAACCGTGTGGCCAAATTGCTCGGTGCCTGTAATATCCATTCCTCGATAACCTCTCACATGTTTATGAACACCCTGTAGGTTTGGCTATAAAATTGAACATAATGGTAGGCCCGCTTGCCTACCATCGGTCACAATCAGGTTGGAGAGTTTTCATTATAATGGCAGAAACTCACTCTTCACCTGCCTTGTTACATCCTCAGAAAAAGACTGTCTCAGTAGTTTTTCCGACTCAGATGAACATGGGTCATTACAGTGACGTCAGTAGGAATGGCGCGATTAAAAGCAAAGCTTTCATATGAAATACTCGATCAAATGAAAAATCACACATTTTCTCATTTTTAACAACAGTACTACGCTGCCGATCTAACAGTCCAAAGTTCCAGAGCTGGAATGTCCAAGCCGCAGACAGCCGTGATAGTGACCACTCTTTGTCTTTTTTCGGCGTGGGAGTGGGGGTGTCGAATAGTGTACAGTTCCAGGCAAAATTTATACCCATTTACATATCTGTTTCCCAGGAGTACCTGATGAGTCGGAAAATCTCAATTCACTACACTGGCGGCGGAAAAAAATTTTTCCTCCAAGCCAGAGGAATATGGAATAAAATGAATGTTGAGTTTAATAAGAGTGAAGAGGAAGAAGCTTTTCTTAAGCTCTTTTCAGGATTGAATTTTGAGTTATTTAGGGAATTACGGTGCTATAATTTGGAATAGGCCTAAATTGTAATTCTAGACCAGGTCATGCTACTACTACTACTACTACTACTACTACTACTACTACTAAGTGAGCCTCTGCCTTAAGTGTGAACACTGCTCATTCGAAACAGCGTGTCCGAGTAGGGATCGAATAGCTGTATTACTATGATGAACCAGTGTGTTACGTACCAGCAGTATCAGGAAATGTGTGAACCAGAGGAATGGCGTGCTAAAGAAGAAACGTTTCTAACTCCCCAACTATTTCCCGTAAATACTCAGTCAGACTTTTACACTCGGTACGCAGCCGTAATCCCATATATCGGAGTTGAGTGGCAGCATAAGAGACAAAGAACATCACAATAAACAATGGTCAATGTAATGTTATTGTTGATCAATGTCATGCGCTTTCGATATTGTAGGCCTTCACATTTAGTTTCCTTCCGACTCTGAAATACTACTGTTATCATAGTCGGCACGGTAGCTAGCTTCTAGCTACTGTGATAGTCGGTACGATAAAACTGAATAAAACGTAAATAATCAGAAAGTGTATTCTCTATAACTTTTTCTCTTGCTAGTGGTTTTTAAGTCGCACCGACGCAGATAGGTGTTATGGCGACGATGGAATAGGAAAGGCCTAGGAGTTGGAAGGAAGCGTCCGTGGCCTTAATTAAGGTACAGCCCCAGCATTTGCCTGGTGCGAAAATGGGAAACCGCGGAAAACCATCTTCAGGATTGCCGATAGCGGGATTCGAACCCACTATCACCCGGATGCAAGCTCACAGCCGTTGTATAACTTTTATTACGTAGTACTTTTCGATAGGACCAATAACATAAGTATTTAAACACTAAATTTGAGGTGCCTTCCCCTAAACTACAATTTCATCCAGGGTGAATAAAATTGTTTATAGCTTAGACTGTAGTTTCTTCTTCCGCAACTCTATATACTGATTTTCATTAAATTATGTTTACTCAATTTCTCGTGGCTCGGCGTTGATATGGACTTAGCAACAAAAATACAAATTGATGAATATCTGTTATCATAGTCGGTACGGTAAAAATTTATCAGACATAAATGATGGGAAATTTAATTCTACTAGATATATAACTAGATATATGACGATAGGACCCGTCACTGCTGCAGACAACCTGTGTGTGTGTCATTGAGCTACTTTAGTCAGGCAAACATGGAAATACCCTTTTACACACTTCAAAATACCGCTGCACGGCCCTGGAGTAGACAAACTTTATAAGGCAGTGCTTTCGAGCACTTAAACTATTTCTTTACTCCTCATATTTCACTTCTCATCTAGAACTACCACTATTCATAAGTTAGTATTTGTGTGACGAAATTTATCTTAGACCAACTCATCAAGGTAATGGTGTGGTCAATAAATGCAAGGGAGTCTCTGCTAACATTAAACAGGAGAAACCACAGTTTGAAACTAGACGCATCCGTGCTGTCGACTGTATATGCTGCATAGTGTTACATATGTTGGTTTAATGACGGACTGTAGGTTTTACGCTCAACAATTCACCTACAAAATTAAACCTGCTACATTTCTAACATGTTGTAGTGGTCGAAAGAGTAAGAGTAGAGAGGTCAAGGACTGTACGTTGAATGAAAAGACTGATTCTCGGCCTGGATAGGCAGAAGACAAAACAAAGAGGTTTTTATGGTTGCTTTAAGTAGTGTGAAACTTCGATTCTTAATCTGGCTGAGAGCTTCCTGTATCGAGCAGTGTTTGTCTTGGAGGAGCATGTTGAAAAGCAGCAAACACATTGGAAGTAATTGGTAAATGGGAGTGTAGAAAGAGAACGGCTAGAGAAAGGAGAGAAATGTCCGAGGCATTAAAAGAGTCCAGATATAAAATTTTAAAATTAATTAAATTGCATTTCGTGTGGAGTTAGCTCGATAACGCTATATATATATATTAAAGTCATAAATGGCATTGTACAAATACGAACTCATCTTCGTGATGAGGTGTGATCCTCAAAAGTCATGGATTTATGATCGGTTTTAAAGTAAGAAAACTTCGACTTTTAAGTGAATGTTAAATCTCAGTTATATACTATGTGGAATCCAAATAAAATCGGTGTAATTACTTTTATCGGTCAATATTCAAAGCAGGTCGATCTGATGAGAAATTTTTAGTTATTAGCCCCTCTTATGACTAGTGTGTATAATAAAATTTTCGTGTGGCTATTTCTAGCCGATTGCAGCCCTTGTAAGGCAGACCCTCCGATGAGGGTGGGCGGCATCTGCCATGTATAGGTAACTGCGTGTTATTGTGGTGGAGGATAGTGTTGTGTGTGGTGTGTGAATTGCAGGGATGTTGGAGACAGCACAAACACCCAGCCCCCGGGCCATTGGAATTAACCAATGAAGGTTAAAATCCCCGACCCGGCCGGGAATCGAACCCGGGACCCTCTGAACCGAAGGCCAGTACGCTGACCATTCAGCCAACGAGTCGGACATGACTAGTATGTGAAGTACAAGCAACTCGCGAAACAATTGAGTTACATAATATGAAGTAGCGACCGTCGCTGTGGTTAACTGGCCTTAATAGTGGTGAAATCTGTTGTTCTGAACACATGAAATAAAATCCTATCCCCAGGGCTTGGAAACATCGGTCAAGACACATTATCCCATAAAATTTGTACAGTCGAAATCTTTCTTGAAAGTGTTTATTTTACGTTTCTCGTGATATCGTAACCACAACCACAGTACCTCGAGTTCAAGGTGCAATTTGAATCAAAAGGACATTTCCTTCCATTCCAAAAAATTCCGAATATATTGGCCATGGTTCGAACTGAGCCAGTCTTAGTCAGAAGCTAGTGACAATGCCACTTGGCTATTTGTCCCCTTTGTAATTTCAGTTATATAAAATATGAGTAGCGTCAACTTATTAATTGGAGCAAGATAACTACATATTTTATTTTGTTAAAATAGTGAGAGTTAGTAGCCTCCGTGACTCAGACGGCAGCGCGTCGGTCTCTTACCGCTGGATACCGTGGTTCAAATCCCGGTCATTCCATGTGAGATTTGTGCTGGACAAAGCGGAGGCGGGACAGGTTTTTCTCCGGGTACTCCGGTTTTCCCTGTCATCTTTCATTCCAGCAACACTCTCCATTCTCATTTCGTAGCATCTATCATTCATTAATATATCACTTTGGGAGTGGCGACCCCATCGTAATAACAGTCTCTATATGATTCATTCATTACATCCCTGACCCGGTTACTGACTGGAAAACAGGTTGTAGGTTTTCATTGGTTTTCAATGAGAGTTAGTAAGAGCTATACTGGCATTAAGATGTAGCGTATCCAAAACAGCAGGCAACTTCAGAATTCTGTCACTTGCTTTGTTACAGAGTTGCGTTAGCCGGTGAATGTCAGTCAACCTGAAACATTTCTGTTGTTTACTTGCCTGAATGGAAATTTATACGTGTAATGAGACACATAAGCTATAATATAAACTCCCGGCTAAAATATTTCGGAGGTAAATTAGCCCCCCATTCGGATCTCCGGTTGGAGACTACACGATAGGGGGCGATTAATACTGAAACATTAAAAAGGACGATGTAATAGAAATGTTGCCAAATGACTGAATGTTCCTCGCAGTAATATTGGTGACATGAGAAGATTTATTCATGAAGACAGAATAGAACCTTTGTAACGGAAAATACAACCGATAATAAAATAATAATTTCGTGTGGCTATTTCTAGCCGAGTGCAGCCCTTGTAAGGCAGACCCTCCGATGAGGGTGGGCGGCATCTGCCATGTGTAGGTAACTGCGTGTTATTGTGGTGGAGGATAGTGTTATGTGTGGTGTGTGAGTTGCAGGGATGTTGGGGACAGCACAAACACCCAGCCCCGGGCCATTGGAATTAACCAATTAAGGTTAAAATCCCCGACCTGGCCGGGAATCGAACCCGGGACCCTCTGAACCGAAGGCCAGGACGCTGACCATTCAGCCAACGAGTCGGACATACAACCGATGAAGCTTACTAAACGAAAAAGATGCTTGATGTTAAGGAAAGTGAAACATGTCCAAAACGCCCATATTAACCTATTATATATATATATACGCATGCCCCTCGAATTAATTTGAAAATATAATACAGCCCATGTCGCTGAGGGATAATGAATATTTACATTAGTAAAATAATTTTTAGAATCGATCCAGTAGTTTATGAGATTAGCCATTCCATACAAACAAAGTTTACCTCTTTATATATTAGTAGAGATAAGTATCCAAATAAAAAAAATCAATCCCTTTCTTCAGCCCTTCTTACCAACCCTCTTAAGTGCTTTTTTCCGAAAACGAAAAAACACGTGTTCCTTTATTTTCAAAAGATTAAACATTCCCGTTTTTACGTCTGTAATATGTTAAGCCCGGAGGTCTGCAGATTACGAGGTGTCGTGTGATCGGCACGACGAATAATCTCGGCCGTTATTTTTGGCTATCTCTACTGGAATATTATTATTGGTTTTATTTAAAATTGGATTATGGAACTCGAGTAATTCAACACACTATCGAATGAAACAAGAACGGAAAAGAAAACGAATATATATGAGAGTTAGTCCCTCTATACAGTATACAACAAACTACGGACCCTTTCCAAAGAAACAAGGAATCGAAATAAGATTTGCTGGGGAGCTCTAATACCAGCAGCTGTGCACAAAAGCACCCTGCCTACGTGTCATGAAGACCATTGAAAGTTAAAGGCCTTGCCAATCCTTAACCTCGGCATTAGGAGGAATAGAGTCATTAACCATCCTTCCTCCCTTGGAATTAAACCTGGTAGATACTAATATTCTACGAAGTCCAAGTAAGCTCCATGGCTTTTGTTTCTAAGTTTGCGATCTCCTGAAGGATGAATCGAACCCACATTCTTTGTGATGAACTGAGCACGCCTTCATCGTTACTGGTTTATCTAGAGATCTCTAAAGTAGGGAAGGAATCAATCAATCAACCAATGTCCGGCTCCATGGCTAAATGGTTAGCGTGCTGGCCTTTGGTCGTAGGGGTCCTGGGTTCGATTCCCGGCAGGGTCGGGAATTTTAACCATCATTGGTGAATTTCTCTGGCACGGGGGCTGGGTGTGTGTGTCCCCTTCATCATCATTTCATCCTCATCAGGACGCGCAGGTCACCTACGGGAGTCAAATCAAAAGATCTGCACCTGGCGAGCCAACATGTCCTCGGACACTCCCGGCACTAAAAGCCATACGCCATGTCAATCAATCAATACTCATCTGCATTTAGGGAAGTCGCCCAGGTGGCAGACTCCCTATCTGTTGTTTTCTTAAATGATTTCAAAGAAATTGGAAATTTATTGAACATCTCCCTTGGTAAGTTATTCCGGAATACTATCCATTCTGTGCAAAGCAATTTATGAATATCACATTTTTGCCTAATCTACAGTACATGACACTAAAAATGATATTACTGTTAATATTTTCTGAAATGGAGTCTTCCATCCAAAATTAGAAACTATCATTTTTTACTGGTAGGAATTATAAATTTTCTGTTGAAATTTGTAGGTTATGATAATGATATTACAAACAGGACAGACTATTTTATATCGCATGGAACTCAATAATTTACCTAACTTCTCTCCTTCTCATTCAACCCGAGGGATTTTCTGTGGCTCGCCACAATGATATTACAAACAGGACAGACTATTTTATATCGCATGGAACTCAATAATTTACCTAACTTCTCTCCTTCTCATTCAACCCGAGGGATTTTCTGTGGCTCGCCACACATTCTAAGGGAAGGTTTCAGTGTTATCCCTAACATTATTTTATCTAGTACGTGCCTCAACTTCTATATAAGCAAAGCCGGAGTAGAATTTTCCACGCAGAAATACAAACACGCTCATATTCAGGATGATAATACAAATTCCCTTGTAAAGGGGATGTGCGAAATATCATAAATAACAGTCAGTGAAGCAGCACCACAGTGTACTAACAACGTCACATTATCAAGGATTAATCAGGAAGCAGTCATTGTAATGAATTACGTGCAAGTTAAGTATGGGATCATGTATGTGTGAGTGTGTGTACATCTCGTTGGCAGGGAGATATTCGCTCCAAAGGCTTTGGAACAAAGTTTTAACAAGCAAGGAGAGCGAGTAAAGGTTATATGGATAATGCTTCGGAGCATTGGTATGGTTTGTTAGCATTCTATTGTATACCTCGTTTTAGTAGAATTCAATAGCATTGCAATATGGACAATGAGGAACCTTTTGTTAGCACGAGCACAAGGTCCAAGTGAGAAAGACAAAACAGCTCAAAGGGCTCGTATATAAATATAACTCATAGAGGATAATACACGGTATTTTGGAAACGAGATGGAAACGAATAAAGGCATTGTTAGAAATAGCTCAAGCAAGAAGTAGTATAGAAGAAAGGAAGAACGTTCAACTCAAATGGAGTAAACTCGAAAGCAAAGCAAAGCATAAGAAATATATGGGGATTACAATCAATGCATTCAGAAAATGATTGTGATGGAACTGTATTATGGAAGATTGTCAGTATTCCTATCAAACAAAGCGCACAAGTAGAATAATTTGATATGAACAGAGCTATTTTTCATAAGCAATTCACAAAACGCATTCCAAAAATTGCACGTAATATGCTAAGTTTCATAAAATCCACCAGTTAAAATATTTTTCTTAAGGAGTATTTTATGCTTAAATATGCATAATTATTCAATCGTGTCTCCAGAATATGTCATAACTGTTTCCTAATTTCTACCAACCAATAGAAGAAAAGAGAAAATACCAGGTAAAAATACCAAGCAAACTTGTGGACAGACCATGTCTAAAGGCATAAACCGTTACGTTCATGATAATGGCTTTTATGTTTGTACAAAATGTTTCCGTGTTAGAGGCAAACAGGTATTCACTTCACACCTTAAGATTATAATACGATTATGTCAGGATTAAAAGTCGAACTTTAAGAAAATTAACGATAAGTGCTCTACAATCATAATAATTTCTTTCAAGAAGCTTTATCTTTTTCAGAGTATCCCCAATGATTGATCAAGGATGACATCCTAGCCTTGCCTTCATCGGTTTTAGGGATAATACTCCATGATTGTTCACGCGAAATGCCATTTGACATTCACCGAAATTTGAATCTCGAGAGTCATGAAACAAAGCCATACCCTTACATAGAGATAACATATTATTCAAGGTGATAGATAGCCCAAGGGTTGCTTCCTAGATGATGAGACTGGGTTGGATTCTAATATCTGGCAGGAATTTATGAAAAGTTCTCGAGCAGTGATCTGCTTCGGTAAGACAGTGGATTAAAATTTCATTCTCGGCCATTATAGAAGTGTCTCTGTATGACATCTCACTTCATATTCAGGATAATGATAGGATAGTTCCTAATATTTTGATCACGGGAACTTTCTTTCAAATTCCCGTTCTTCTTGATATTATTAAATACAATTAACAGTAGATATAGTTTCGAGAATTTCACTGGTCATGAGCAAGGTCTGACGACCACGCGATCCTAACAGAGTTTAGTGTAACTTAAATTTACTTAGATATAATAATAATAATAATAATAATAATAATAATAATAATAATAATAATAATAATAATAATTTTAGCGTGTCAGAGAATAAAGCGTAGAATTCATTATCTTTCATGAAGATTTTGCTCCGAACCTTCAGAAGAGAAACACGTCTGTTTACGGCTTTCTCTAACAACACTTATCACCAGACTCCTATATCTTCTCTTTGCATACATTATCCTGAGGTTCATGGCTATATCCTTGTCATTACTATGGATTTCCTCCTAGATTTGAAAAATACATATAGACTAAGGAAATATGTTATGGCAGCTATGGGAGAAAAACAGTTTGGTTTCATGTCGAAAAATGATCTATGGATGTTATTTTTGCACCTAGAAAGGTCGTGGAGAAACGTAGATAAAGGAGAAGATAGATATGGATAGATATAGATATGGAAAAAGGTAATGGCCGTATAATCCGGCAGAAAACATGGAAATGTATGAGGTAGAAAGAGTGCCAGAAAGTTATGTACACATCGTCCAAGACATGTACGCAGGAGCTGGAATACGGGTAAGAAGCAATGAGACAATAACAGTGCGAGTTGATCTTTATGAGTATCGTTGGGAGGAAATCAGCTCCTCGCTGTATGTTATTTGCAAATGACATTTTACTATGTGACACTAGTAGAGCACAGTTTCCAAGGAAACTGGAATGCTGGATAAAAGCTCTAGAAAGGCCCTAAAATTTGCCGTAAGAAAACAAAGTACGGAGCGGGACTGAGGTGGGTGGAGGTAAGTTACAGGTGAATAGTTTGCAGTACCTACGATCCAATTTGTCTAGCGATGGCAGTTTAGACTTAGAAATAACTCAGAGTTCGCCGACTGGTCAAACCGGAAAAGGTTATCTGATGTTCTATGCGACAGACGATTAAATGTAACAGTAAAGGGAAAACGCAGTGAGACTTGCAATGTTGTACGTAGCAGGGACATGGACAATAGGTAAATGACAATGCCAGAGCCTAGACGTAGATGAAATGAAAACGCTGCGATGGATGCGTGCGGTTTCGAGGATGGGCCATATCAAAAACATCTCCATGAGGGTCAGTGTTAACGTGACGGAAATATCTCTAAGAATAAGGTGCAAGAGGGATGCCTGCATTGGTATGGCTGCGTTATGCGCAGGAATGGCACACATGTGGCAAGAAGAGTTTTGGGCATGGAGGAAGAATGTAATAGAGAGAGAGAGAGAGAGAGAGAGAGAGAGAGAGAGAGAGAGAGAGAGAGAGAGAGGAGAAGTAGATGTTATGGACTGCGTACATGGTGATGTGTGGGAGAAGCAGTTGACACTGCTCCTGGTCTTTGACAGAGGCAAATGGAAACGGTTAGGCAGAAACGTCGACCCTGCATGAACGGGATATGACGTAGAAGAATTTTTGCAAATACGAAGAAGATGATATTCATCCGTGGTTGGCAATGATTACAAATACATTCTGAGGTAAGAAATACCGTTTTCAAAATTAGCGTATGGAACGTTACCTCATAACAATTTCGGTTGGCTATTGCTAAACATGTATCACTTGCAAGGCGTACCTTCCGACAACGGTGTGCGGCTTCTGATGTGTATGAGAAACTGCGTGACAAACTGATAGTGTTGTGTGCTGTGTGTGAGTTCCAGGAATGGTAGGAACAGCACAAACACCCAGTACCCGAGCCAAGCGAATTCATCTTTTAAGATGTCATTTCTTCAACTAAGCCAGGAATCGAACCAAGTACCATAAGGAAAAAAGACCAAGACGCTGAAAAATCAGCCATGGATCCGGAGGAAATAAATATCTAAGCAGCACATTAATATTGGTATGTGATAAAATTTGCTGCTTTTCCTTTTTAGCGTTGCTTTTCGATAGAAGTTTAAAGTCGCAGTAACACATGGAAGGCCTTTGGCAACGCAGGGATGGGAAAGGGCTAGGGTTGGGGAGGTAGCAGCCTTGCCCTTAATTAAGGTACAGCCCCAGCATTTACCTGATGTGACAATGGGAAACCACGGAATAATACCCTCAGGGTAGCCAACGGTGCGATTCGAACCACCATCTCCCTAATGCAATCTCACATAACGTCACCTTCCAATGATTCATGTTGGTCCAGTGAAGTACTCACGCCCAACACAGAATCTGATCAGCGGTTGGTTTTAGAGCAGATGTCCTTCTTCCCACCATGTGTTAGCCCCAGTGACAAATCTCACCCGAAATCGAACACAGGACACTCGGTTTTGGGGGGTAGAGTGGTAATAAAATATTCTATATTTGCACATTTTATTGAAAGTAGCAGCACAAACATTTATTATACGTTAAAATTTCCTCGGTTCAGATTACTTTTTTTCTTCTTCTTAATCTATTTACCCTCCAGGTTCGGTTTTTCCCTCGGAATCAGCGAGGGATCCCACCTCTACCGCCTCAAGGGCAGTTTCCTGGAGCTTCAGACTTTGGGTCGGGGGATACAACTGAGGAGAATGACCAGTACCTCGCCCAGGCGGCCTCACGTGCTATGCAGAACAGGGGCCTTGTGGAGGGATGGGAAGATTGGATGGGAAGGGCAAGGACGGGGGAAGGAAGCGGCCATGGCCTTAAGTTAGGTACCATCCCGGCATTCGCCTGGAGGAGAAGTGGGAAACCACGGAAAACCACTTCCAGGATGGCTGAGGTGGGAATCGAACCCACCTCTACTCAGTTGATCTCCCGAGGCTGAGTGGACCCAGTTCCAGCCCTCGTACCACTTTTCAAATTTCGTGGGAGAGCCGGGAATCGAACCCGGACCTCCGGGGGTGGCAGCTAATCACGCTAACCACTACACCACAGAGGCTGACTCAGATTACTTTTAATAATCCATAACCTACTGCACTGGATTTCAAGAAGCTTGGGTACACTTGAACGAACCTGGATCCACATTTTAGATAGGAACACTTCGTGTTTTTCTTAGCAACTTTGCGTGATATCTTGACACACCCATTTCGATATATTTCCATATGTCACTTGAGGAATGGTAGAGCTCTGAGGAATATTCCAACGAGCTTCTAGAATGCATAGTTTTCGTGCCGCAGGTTTCCTTAGTAATGGGAGGTAATATCAGGTTCAGAGGGCCAGAGGGTTCGATTTCCGGTCGGGTCGGTGATTTTAGCCACATTTGGCTAATCCCTTGTGCTCGGGGCTGGTTGTTAGTGATCGTCTTAATAAACATTTTCGTCTACATAAAACATATTTTACTACCACCCACCACATGTGGGAGAAGGCGGTGGCTTGGCAAGTTTGATATGGTTAGAGGCTTACGATTTTATGGATGTTTTATGATTCTGTTTGATTTGATATTATTAAGGTGTGTTTTGAAGTTTTTTAAGTGCATCTTTTGCATTAGATGTGATTTGGTTGAGTTCTTGAGCGTTATGTGTCCATTTTGATATATTTGCGGTCCAGCACGTTTCTTTACATTATAACCAATTGTCGCCATGATGGTTAGGTTATGTATCGAGGTTATAAGAGTCAAAATTATCTCCCATGGTAGGATACATTTTAGTTCCTGCCCCTCCTTTCTAAATAATCAATTCCGTAATTAGTGACCATTTTTATATATATACAGTATATCTTCTTCAAATTTTGATATTATTATTTGTGTCTCAACTCCTAACCTATTCGCGGAATAATACATCACTATAATGACCGTTCATCCTTGACCTTTTTAGGTCATTCCTAAAGAGTGAACCAAATGCTCGAATCCCTAATAAAGGCACAATTATGGATGAGAATTCAAATATTAATCTCACACCTGCGGTGTAGAGAATCTTACACAAAACAACCCAGTTATCAAGATAAAATGCAAGCACTTTTGACTCTATTTTCAAGGTGCCAGGGATTTGGGCGTACACATCAGCAAAGCGCATCCGGATGTCCAGAGAAACACATGTTCCTCAGACGACGTATCGAACGATGTACCACCTGTTCCCTGTATGTCAAACGATACGGTCTTTGGCACATTCACGACTGATATGCAACACTGCAAAAAAGCAATTCCAGGATAATATAATTCCACGTTTTCGAATTTGGTAAATGACTTCTCTGACTATCTTGCGAAAGCAATTGATGTCTTCCCTGGACCTAAACACCCTTCCAGAAAGTTTATGTTTTGAGGGAAAGTAAAAACAATTTACATATCCACAGAAATTATGCAGAATCGTCAAATCCCGAAAGACGATCTAAAAGAGATAGGGCAAAAAGACAAGAAACGTATGCCTATCAGCTAATACAGTTTCAATAATACAATAAGAAAAGCAGTTCGCAGAGTACTAGGAAATGATGGAAAACAATGCAAAATTCCTATTCGTGACGTTGAAAACAATTTTTGTTCTCTCTATTCAACTAGTAACGATTGTATACGAAATGATTATCCAAGTTCTCTGTACACATCAGAAAGAATCGCTTTGGATGACACCTATCAACTCAACATCTCTAAGGAAGAGGTCATTTCCGCAGTGAAAGGTATAGCTGTTGATACATTGTCAGGACCATATCATGCGTTGATAAGGGTTGTGAAAGATGATTCCGTGTATGATATTATTGCATCATAAATTCTACCATATGTCCTACATTGATTTATCCATTTCAGACGGTCGCGCTAAACTGTATTCCTCTGAAGTTTCTGAAAGACAGCGACAAAATGATCAAATGTAAGCTGAAAGAAATCCTCTAGCTTCCTGCTAATACACCTGATGGTATGATACATACACACAGGAACTTCAAAATTATAGGACTTTTCCGATCACAGGAACTTCAAAGTTATAGGACTTTTCCGATCACAGTGGGAAGCTGTCCTGAAACAGATGAGCGCCATTGTTACACTACAGGAATTGCAAAAATTGTGTTAGCTTCCTCAAAAGTGAAAAAGTGTTATCTTATGTAAAGAAAACCTTTCAGCGAACAGTTGGACAATGCCTTTAGAAAACACCAGTTGAAGTATTTAATTTCAAGACCATTCTTCTTGTTCCAGTTCTCTAGGCTCTCGCGGTGTTATTCCGAAATTCTTTGAATCGTTTCGGAAGAAATTCGGACTACCTCAATCTTTACGAAACGAAATTGTCACAGTCGTGCCAAACTTGAATCCATCACTTACATAAATTAAAATGTGTACATTGAGAAAACAACACAACTACATATTTTGATATGATACTGTACACTGTGTCCGACGGGGCTATCTCCGATAGGAAACAGTTCACATAAATACTCTATTGGTTTAGGGAAAGGACATCTTAGGGTCCACTGTAAGCACCAATGTGTTAATAAAAGAAAGACCTTCATTGCCGTAATCACATTAACGGGGTACCTCTCCTCCGTGACTTAATGGTTAGCATGCTGGCTTTTGGTCCAATGAATCCCGGCTTTGATTTCCGGCTCGGGGTCTCGGAATTTGTGCCTTTTCAGCTCGTCAAGAACCGTATACTGATACGTCTTGGTTGGATGAATTTTCAAACAAAATTTGAATAACGTTCTCAGAAGACCATAATAAATCCCTTAGTTAGAACATCGACATGCCCGTAGTAGGTGATTTCAGTGTGTGAGGTGATCCATAAGAAATTGGCGTATGACCCTTGTTGCCGTATTTGCGTGGTTTTATTGATTATACTGATAGGGTGTATATTTGGTGTTTGTAGTATAAGAAAAGTAGCTAATGCATAAAGAACTCTAGGAATCAGACAGAATTGAGACGTTTCTACATTGCATTCTGCCAACATATCGTAGTGCGTCGTGAATGGCAAATGCTTCCGCAGCATATATAGATAGATTGTTCATGAAAATTCATATCCGACTTTATCAGATGGGTTTTTTGAGCTGTCAGCGTAACTCTCAAGAGATGGAGGCCGTTTGTTGAAGTGATTTGTTGCCCTGATTGAAATCCATAGTAGCATCCACATATTCGATGAATTTGGAGGGAATTTGTACTGTGGTCATACGGAATATCATAAAGTGACGTTGAATTCTAGTACTGGTGTGGTAAGGTGAGCCTAGAGGGAAAATAAGAACGTAGACGGATTTTTGGAATGGGAGTTCGTCCAGGGACACACGGCCTGCTCAGTCAACTATCATCGCTGTTTGAGACCTGTACGAGTTCACTTGCCAGCTGCAGTATGAGAGGACGAGTGCTCTTGAATGAAAAGAAAACGATTCTATACTGTTCGAGCAAGAAAATCTTTATGGAATGAGAGGTACCGTATAAGGGGTTTATAAATCTACTAAAGACTAGAAAGGCATCGATGGAAACCTATGGAAATCACCACAGTTTCCCCTGTACATGATGAAATTCTCCATGCGTGTCACGTTGCTTATTCATTGGATGGAAACACTACTTTGCAATCTTCCTTTCCACAATTTTTATGTTATCTGCGTGGTTCGTGCCGAGGAACTGTTAGTTTGCATTTAGGAAATAGTTTCAAATCTTTTCTTTATCGCTATCGTCAAAATTCCCATCTGAGACCAATTTAAAAAATGAGAGAAAGACATAATAATTTTAGATGTATTCCAGTCGCCATGTACCGGTGCTAATAAAAAATCCACTCGAAAACGCCAGAATTTGATTACCTTTATGAGAGCGCACTACCCTTAATAAGCAAACAACAAAGACGTACAAATATCCATATCGGACAGAAGATCAAGGGGATACTTTATATATTTCGTTATTTGTAATTAATAGCCTTCGAAAGAATTCATGCAGAGATTTAATTCATACACGGCAGATACCTACGAATAGGAGGCTTACCTTACTTGATTACGGATGTCAGGAGATAAAGGAGCGAATGAAATGGAGTCTATAAAGAATACAGGAAAATGGCTAGTATCGGGTACCTTCTGAGTAAATACGACTGGGAGATAGCATCTCTTTCATGATGTAAGAACAGCAAGAAGCCAAAGAGGACAGCGGAGATGAAATTTCAAAGTCTGTGAGGTCACAGGTTCCGGCTCTCTCTGTCAAGTGATCTGTTTACGAAGAAAGGAGCCATAAAAGGTAGTCAGCAGTTCATGATGTGATTGGATAGTAGAGACGCAATCCATTAGGAAGTCGTCCTTAGCTCATAATACCCCTTCCTCTCCCTTGCCCCACATTCGTCCGCTGAATCCTGCTTGTTTTTCCCTCTTTCTCCCCTGCGGTGTTTTAAAACATGTTTGTTTCTACAAAGTCAGAGTAGAATCAAACAGCATTTAACAATCGTAAATAAAATGTCCATTACATTAAAGCATCCCGCTGGGCAACTGCAATGTCTGTCCCTCTGATAGCTCTGCTGTCGTTCAGAGGAGGTGGACGGACTTTCCTTTGATAATGGCTAGCATCTCTATGTGAATTTTATGTCTTTTACGTAGTGTACAATTGCCCTATTATTTAGTAGGAATGATCCAGATATCCAGCCAGTGTAGGAACTTGAACAAATTACTATTCTATCATCACTACACATTATTTATTTATTTATTTCCTCGGCCGATAGAGAGAGAATTGGCACTTTTCAAAGTAAAATTGCATAGACTATTTAGTAGACGAAAAAAAATGACCAATCCGATATAAGAATATCAGAACTTCAACCATTCAACAACAGACTATCGCCACAGTATTTCGTTAACAGTGTATTGGGATATGTGGGTGTAAGGATAAAGTCCAGGTTGAGGAGGTGAATGATATTAGTAAAGTACTAAAATGTATCCATGATCTAAAGGTACTTATAAAAATATGTAAAAGGTGAAATCTAGAGAAACAGTTGGAACTGATAAGATTTCTGGGGATATACTAAAGGCAATGGGTTGGCGTATGCTACCATATCTGAAGTACTTATCAGATTACTATTTTCATGAAGGATCTGTACCAAATGAATGGAGAGTGGATATAGAAGTCCCAGTGAAGAGAGCGTGATAACATAAAGCGGATAACTACAGGACAGTCAGCTGGGCATGTGTTGCATGTAAAATCTGCGAAGGCATTTGTTCTTATCATATTAGAAATGTTTACGAAATTACTAACTGGTTTGCTAGAAGGCAATTCGGGTTTAGAGATACTTCTTCCAGTGAGGCTCAACTTACAGGATTCCAGCGAGATATATTAGATTCATGAGGTCTAATGGACTTTCATGCAGGGCACTATTGCCCTATTACCTAGTAGGAATGATCAACTTACCCAGCGATTGTACGGACAGTATCGCTATTGTTTTCGACGTTTCTCTAGCAGTTTCAATTACTACGTTGATGGGGTGAAAGTACCTGACAGGGATCACTGTACGTACCTATACCTTAACATAAAGAAATATATTCATAAAGGTAATCACATTAACGATATTGCAATTAGTAAAGGTTACGAACATGTTATGTGCATGTAAGGGTACTTATAGGTTGTAGTACGGATGACCCCAATTTGAGTATGGTTCCAATGTATGAGACCCTTACCAGGATTACTTGACTCAAGAATTGGAAAAGATCCAAAGTAAAACAACACGATTTGTTCTGAGTGTTACAGAACTTTTACGAAAATGTTGGAAACTTTGGGCCGGAAAGAGTTGGGAATAAAGAGACGAACTGCGCTACTGAGCGGTACGTTTCGAGCTGACATTGGAGATATGACGTAGAGTGACACTAGTAGCTGAATAAGCCTGAATAGAGATTTTAAAAAGATAATAATTTAGTGAAATTCAAGTGAAAAACTGATAAAAATTCTTCTTTACGTGATGAAAAATTACGGACTGGAATAATTTACCATGTGATATGATTCGATAAATGTCCATCTTTAAGGGAAGACAGGATAAACAATTGATATGAAATGTGCAACCTGGTTAACAGCCCTAACTGATGATCAGTGGTGACTGATGATTGACTTATAATATTATCGTTTTTGTATTATCGCACATATGTGCACTTGTTCTTATACACATTCATCAGAATAGCACACTTCAACATCTTCATTAACGCATTCGACCACAGAACGTACAATTAACAGGATAAAACTGCATTGATGAAGCCGACAGCTGAAATATTTGGAGACTAGAACTATAAGGTTTAAAATGAAAAATAAAACAATATATTTTCAAGTTTTTTCTCTGAATACGTTGTGCATACCTATGTATTTCTTTTGTGCATTTTCATTATCATTACTTATTACATTTTGTAGTTATTCATTGAATTGTCAAAATATATACCACTCGAACTCCACATCCTCTCTGGACAAATTCTGAAGCTCTAGTTATGTTTTGGTTGGGTTTAAATAACAGCACTGTCTGCAGTTTATACTATATTTCAAGATTTATAGGCCTACTCATCGCAAGTGACAAACACCTGACTGAACATAACACACCACCATGCATTATATATCACACGAGAAAAAAAAGCTGAACAACGTTAATTATCGATACTCAAATTCACAGTCGAAATTTTACAAGATTCTCAAAACAACATTTCCTTTTCATGGTGTCCACTACAATTATATTGCTACGTGTAGTATCAGTATCCCTAATACTATTCCAGGCGTGGGCTGAGTTAAGTTATATCTGATCTTTATCCTTAGAACACAGTTGTTTATACAGAATCCACAGGACATCGATTTCAGATACGGAGGGGTATATTGAGCAAAGATCTCGATTTGCATATTTTGGAAAGAGAGATATATGTAAATTTATCCGTTACATGAAAAAGCATAGATTTATAGGTACTCTGTGGGCTTAAAGGACGAGAGGGCGAGTACAGATTCTTTGGTTTCTCCCCTCTTAGTAACCTCTTACGACATGCAGGGCGTAGAGATAATGCACCCTATTACTGCATCCACATGCGAGATAAGGAGTTCCGATCAATGGAAAGAAATACGTAGCATCAATGATCTACGTCCAATAATAAGGCTGCTGATCCAGAGCACAATATTACCATCCCATGTCACAAGATAGCACACTTTTATGGCTGTAAATAATCTCAAGTTACGTATTATGAGAGAAATTCTGCTGCTTTCGGCAACATTATCAATTATAAGGGGATTGCTCTGACTTGGACGAAACGTCAGTCAAAGTCAGTGGAAACTCGTTTAAAACTCGACTTTATTTGTAATTACTGTATATAGAAGGCAGAGTTCTGGCACACGGTAATAATGTGAGGAAGAAGACGAAGACTTAGCATAGACAGATGACGAATACGGGTCGCCTGGTTAGCAGGTTATCGGTTTCCTGTCCACGCTAAACTGGCTATGCTAAATTGATGAGACTAAATTCAAGATAGACCCCCCAGTCCAAAAATATAAGAATACTAAAATAATATTTACGATGGTATTTCATTTAAAAATTGAGTAGCTTTTAGGAATGTTAACTACCCCTGTAGATCAATGGTAAAGTGTCGGGTTCTGAGTTCTACGATCGCTGGTTCAAATCCGATAGTAGAATATCGAAAATGTTCATTTTACACTCCTTGTCGGTACGTATCAGATACCTGGTGACACATTCGAAATTTACCCAATGAAATTATTGTAACCTCATAATAAGTAGTCCAATAGAAATTGGCGTGATTAAATCAACGGATTAGCTGCTGTCTTCTCACTCCGAAGGGTGAGGTTCCAATCCCGGTCGATTCTGTGTTGACCCCGAGGTGTCAGGTGGGTTACCGGGCCTTAAACTCCCTGCCAAAAGTAAAATGAGTCTGGGTGGCTCCAGCGAACCCTCAAATAACTCAAATAAGCTGAAGAAATTTTAATAAGTACTGGTGGTCTATTAGAGTTCTGATTTTTCTGCTATGTAATAAAATATAACAGAACGGTGAAATTGACTCGCAAACAACATAAATAACGTCAAATGAAAATATCTGCGCGCTATAGATGAGGTCGTGCGACTATCATAATAATAATAATAATAATAATAATAATAATAATAATAATAATAATAATAATAATAATAATAATAATAATAATAATAATAATAATAATAATAATATTTCTTTCTTTGTTTCTTTATTTATTTTTCTTCTTTTAAACGGCAGTCTAAAAATACTATCGCTTGCCACACTCTCAGTCAGATACTATGTCTCCTCTATGGCATGCGGTGTTGAAATGAGCGGTAGACATTTCTGCTAATGCTTGGGTAGACAAGACCAGGTGGTTGCTCAAAGGATAGTGATTCAAGTTAGAGATGGGATGTATGTAAAGAGAGGAGCTTTGATGTGTGCGACATGTTTGGTTTGGGCGTGGTTCCTGTCTGTGGTAACGTCGTTCTATACATACTGGTATGTATATTTATAAACTGTGGGTTAGGTGTTCCTCATGAAATTGCTACATAATGTCCTTTTCACACATACTCTGTGTGCTCTGGTGTATTTAAACACACCGAGCTTTCAGATGTGTACCATAGTACGAAAGCACCACCGAGTCACTCCTTTACAGATGAGGAGTAATTCATCTCCCTGGCATCCTCTATGCAATACAGTACTCAGGTTGTCGTTATCTTCTCTATATTCCATGTGGTGTTCCTCTAAATCTCGCTGTAATTTCTGTCTATAAAGTGACTTTATAGAAACTACGTAAATATTTCTGAGATATGAAGTTTTAACTGCTCATACTCTTACTTTCTTTACTCAAGTGACAAACAGAATTACATATTTGCTCATACTACTACAGCGATATTATTCAAGTTTGCGAGAAATCTCCTTGTTTGTTTGTTTGTTTGTTTGTTTGAGCTTTTATAAATGTAAAACTACTGGAAATAACTTAACTAAACTTCATATTTAGAATCCACCTATCCAAAGGTAGGCTGCAGGATCTATAACATTTCAAAACCCCTGAATGGACTCTGGGCTTATAGGTAGACCGAAACAGTGAATTTACTCTCCCACAAAATATCTGTGACCAACCTTAATGGAAATCTAGTTATACAAAATTTTTTCTCATGTGCACCTTTCCGATAGGACGATTAAGAAGGGAAATATTTTTAACGGAATGTTTTACAGTAGCAGACATAGCCCGAAAGGGGATGGGCATAGAG
The DNA here is from genome assembly GCF_040414725.1 of Anabrus simplex. NCBI lineage: Eukaryota > Metazoa > Arthropoda > Insecta > Orthoptera > Tettigoniidae > Anabrus > Anabrus simplex. Next base: position 189,743,079 of record NC_090267.1, read on the forward strand.
CAGATTTCCTATAAGTGGGAAACTATTTAAATAAAATCGAAATACCGTGTTTCTGAACATTGATTATTTTGACGAAATTTTCATTATAGTTATCCGTTTCAGGTAAAATAATATTCATTTTTGCTTTGGTATCCGTCTGAGTTCTCATAACAGAAACACTTTATTCTCATGTACATTTTTCAACAGGAGAAGTATAAGTGGAGATATTATTATTAATGGAATATTTTCCAGTCTAAGTCCTAGAGGACATAACATCAAAGCGCGTGAACAAGGGATGATTTCTTGTAACATGGAAAGTACTGAATATATTGCAACCAATCTTCATATTTAGAATCGAAAGGCATTTTTAACATTTCATATGATTACAAAATCGCTGAATGGATTGGGGTGGGGGTATATAAGTACCGAAAGCGTGAATTTACACTTCTACAAAATATCCAAGACCGTCCTCAATGGAAATCTACCAACCTTAATGAAAATATATTTATATTGCTATTGGTTTTATTAAGTCGCACCGACACAGATAGGTCTTATGGCGACGATGGGAGAGGAAGGGCCCAGGAATGCGAAGAAAGCAATCGTGGCCTTAAGGTGCAGCCCCAGCATTCGCCTAGTGTGAAAATGGGAAACCACGGAAAACCATCTTCAGGGCTGCCGACTGTGCGGTTCGAACCCACTATCTCCCGGATGCAAGCTCACAGCTGCGCGCCCCTAACCGCACGGCCAACTCACCCGGTGAAAATATGGTTCCGAAACTTTTTTTATCATGTACACTTCTTAGATGGGAGGAATTGGCCTAATAATGGAGGTATTGCTAACGGAAGTTAGAAGTCCGATCGGATATTGGTCTGCGGCGAGTGCAGGTAATGCTGATCTTTTATAACTGAAAAAAATGTTGAGCATTTTTCATTACTCCTTTTGTTAAGGCCTTTATTCACCCTACAGTTTGATGGTTTGGAGTTCGAATCTGGACGACTACACCGTCAGTTGTCAGTGTTAAAACTCCACGTGTGTTCCTCCATATTCCAAGCAAGGGCTTAGATAGTACCTCATTTCAAGCACCAATGCACCTATCCATGACCGCCGCCCCCCCCCCCCTTCTCTCACTCTCACTCTCACTCTCTCTCTCTCTCTCTCCTAGCGTTTATCCCGACGTACGGGATTCGCTGGTATCTCCTCCAATTCGGTCTGAGCTGACGTCTTCCGGTTTTGAGCCAACGACACGCATGTCGGCCAGGACGTTATCGGTGCACCGCTTTCATGGTCTTCCAGGAGGTCGTATTCCACCCGGGAGAGCTGGTTTTACAACGGAGTTGGCCTGTGTGATCGTACCAGCGGAGACGATCTTTCCTTACCCTTACTTTTCGCACAATCGGAGTAACGTTAAATCGTTGTCGAACGTCTGCATTTCTTACGTGTTCACAACGAGTCAGTCCAAGAACACATCGAAGCAACTTCATCGCTATTGTATGAAGAGTCTTCTCATGTTTTTTCATCATTCAACGACACTCTGCCCTATAAGTGGTTGCAGGCGTACCACGGTGCTGTACTTTTTGTTTTGTTTTTAGGTGTTGAAACATCCTTTTTACCGCAGAAGACGCCGGTAACTTGTCTCCACTTGAGCGAAGCTGCGTTTACCCTCGCTCGGGTATCAGTAGTGGCACCGCAGTTTGAGGTGAGAATGTACCCTATTTATGTTGAGGCGCAGTCCATTCTCAGCCAGTCTACGCGTTATACTTGGAGGGCTCTTAAATGGACATGGTGAGTCTCCGCGGGAAGGATACATGTGATGCCACGGTAGATACGGATTTGGCGTGCAAAGCGATTGTGATTGTCATATACTTGATTGTGCAGGGGCGCATGGAATGGGTATGACCAACACAAACTTCAAGATAAGGCTAATACATCTAGCTACCTACAATACTGGAGGCCATTCTACACAGATGCTTCAACAACAAGATTTGAAGCTGGCAACAGCTGCTTCTTACCCACCTAACTCTACGTCGCATATCCCCGTGGTAGTAGCAGTAAATCACTCTTTGTTTGTGGCCACGCTAACGGAACGACGTTTTGGTGTGCAAAAAAGCATTAGATTAAATGACGGGCTTCAAGTATCCCTAATATAGTACTGGCCTCATGTAAGCGCCAAATATTCAGTATGTCATCAACGAAGAAGTAAGTTTACTCATTTACCTCCCAACTCTGGTTATAATGGCGTATCATGAAGTTCAGAGTGTGTTTGTAATTTCACTATTGTTTGTTTTACCGTATGGTGTTCGAAAACTTTTATAATAAGATTACGTCGTATATCGGCAATGGTTCGTTTCCCAGCCTATGTTTATCTGGTGCTTTCTTATTGTTTTAATGTCCTCTAATCATGACGAGGTTGTACAAATACAGGGTTTCTCATATACATACAGACCGAGCGCCCCCGTGGTGTAGGGGTAGCGTGCCTGCTTCTTACGCGGAGGCCCCGGGTTCGAGTCCCGGCCAGGTCAGGGATTTTTACCTGGACTTGAGGGCTGGTTCGAGGTCCACTCAGCCTACGTGATTAGAATTGAGGAGCAATCTGACGGTGAGATGGCGGCCCCGGTCTAGAAAGCCAAGAATAACGGCCGAGAGGATTCATCGTGCTGACCACACGACACCTCGTAATCTGCAGGCCTTCGGGCTGAGCAGCGGTCGCTTGGTAGGCCAAGGCCCTTCAAGGGCTGTAGTGCCAAGGGGTTTGGTTTGGATACAGACCGAGCGCACGGTGTTTGTATTCTGCGCTACGGCATCTGCCTCAGTCGAACTTAAGTCGCGCGTGGTCACCCTGCTTTAAGCTGGTATACAATCTATATTTAGAGCGTGAACCGAAATTCGCGCACTCGGGAGTCGCAGCGCGACTCGTCACATGCCAGCAATAAAATAAATATCTCTCACAAAATTTCGTCCTGCGAGTATATCCGGCAGAAAAAGGACGTTGGAGTGTGGCAACACTGTAACCACATATGAGGTAACTACCTCTTCCAGCACACATTAGTCGTGCTGTACTGTTGGTGCAGTGGACAGAGTTTTGGGTTAGCATGTAGTAGGTCGAGGGTTCGATCCTGGGTTGAGGCGTGTGTTTTCTATTTTTTTGTAAATGTAGTCCAGGTGGTACGGTATCAGGCATCTTAATCGTCAACAGCGAATAAATTCACGCCCACGACATGGAAAGCGCGTCTTTCAAAGCTAACCAATGAAAACGATTGTTCGTCCACTTCTAGGATCGTTGTATGTAAGTGCAAATGGTTTCTAGAGGACCGGTTGCAATCGCTGTTGACGATTAAGATGCCAGACACCTTACCACCTGGACTACATTTACGAAATGAAAAACATACGCCTCAACTCAGGATCGAAACCTTGACCTCCTGCATGCTAACCAAAAATTCTCTCCACTGTACCAAATGTACAGCACGAGTAACATATGCTGACAGAGGTGGTTACTCTACATGTGGTTACAGTGTTGCCAGATTGCCACTCTTCAACATCCTTTTTCTGACGGATATACTCGCAGGACGAACTTTTGTGACATATTTTTTTTTATTGCCGGCATGTGAGGAGTCGTGCAGCGACGCCCGAGTGGGCGAATTTCGGTTCAACCTGTATAAAAGCAGTCAGTCTGGAGTGATCTATATATATAGGCTATAAAGGTATCAAATGAAAATAGATGTGAATTAATGAGGCACTTCCAGAAATCTCAGAAATTTTAAATTTGGTACCGGAGAAGATAATGATCCCAGCATTCCCTAGAAAAATCGAAAATTATCAAAATTCCTCGAAGAAGGTACGCTGGAGGACTTCAAAATTTGGGCTCAGTATAAGAACGCAGTCGTATAATGTATCCAAAGTTACAACCTATAGGTTTGCTGGGCTTAAAAATTCGTGAATTTCCAAATTTTTGTTCCCATTCCCCCAAAATCAAGATGGCGGCACAATCTGCAAGGCGAGTTAGAAAATTGAAATTTGGAGAAATTATAGCTTTTAGCCTGCAACCGACGGAAAAATTCCAAGATGTTCACATTTTTTCACTTTTTTTTACTCCAAGAATATCGAAATATGGAGGCAATTGCAATGACTTTGCAGACATTACTTCTAAGCTATTTGTTGGCTAAACGATAAATCGTATCACAAAGCGGATGGCACAATCTCAGCTCAATTTGGTCTAATCTACAACTTTGGTCCTACGACTTTTTTTGTCGTATCTCTCTCCCTTATACGTTAGATTTGGCTGTATTTCTGGATTGTTCGTAAATTTGATGATTATTGCACGTATGTTTCATTATTTGATACACTTATACGAAAGGTAATCATGAAGTTCGGTGCGCATATTGGCACGATCGAAGACCATATGTGAACCAAATTTTATTATTCTAGCTTATACTTAAGTGTGCAAAAAGTAATCTAAAGTGTTAACATGTACTCAATTTTCACCCTATCCGAAGTTTCGAACTCAATTTAACCAATACCGAGCTCGATAGCTGCAGTCGCTTAAGTGCGGCCAGTATCCAGTATTCGGGAGACAGTAGGTTCGAACCCCACTGTCGGCAGACCTGAAAATGGTTTTCCGTGGTTTCCCATTTTCACACCAGGCAAATGCTGGGGCTGTACCTTAATTAAGGCCACGGCCGCCTCCTTCCCACTCCTAGGCCTTCCCTGTCCTATAGTCGCCATAAAACCTATCTGTGTCGGTGCGACGTAAAGCAAAAAAAAAAAAAAAAATTAACCAAAAAATATGGGAGATACTAGGAAATGTTATAGAACCAAACATGTAGAAAGATAAAAGGGGCGTCTAATGGAGCAGACCTTTTGTTAATATGATGTTCCGTTTAGGACTAGTGAATCTCGAAGTGGACGTCTGCACCAATAAACGTGCTTTTGCTTATCTGTCGGTCTTGAGCGATCTTTATATACATAAAAATGTTCAGTGAATTAATGAGGCATTTCCGGAAATCTCAGAAATTTGAAATTTGGTACCGGAGAAAAATTGAAACTTCTCAAAATTCCCCGAAGGGGGCACGCTGGAAGGCTTCAAATTTTGGGCTCAGCATATGAACACAGTGGTATAATTTATCCAAAGCGACAAACTATAGTTTTGGTGGGCTTAAAAAATTCGTGAATATCCTATATTTATCCCCTTTCCCCAAAAATCAAGACGGCAGCAAAATCTGCAAGGCGAATCACAAAATTGAAATTGGGCGAAATTATAGCTTTTAGCCTGTAACCGACGGAAAAATTCCAAGTTATTGAAATTTTTCACTTTTACCCCCTAAAGTTACGAAATATAGAGGCAATTTTAATGACTGTGCACACATTCCTTTTTGAGCTATTTGTTGGCTTAACTGTATGTCCTATCAGAAAACAGATGGTACACTCTCCGTTCAATTTGGAGTGATCTACAACTTGGACTCTTTGTCGTATCTCTCTCTCCATTATAATTTAGACTTGGCTGTATTTCTGGATTGTTCAAACATTTGGTGATTTTTACACGTATATTTCATTGTTTGACACACATTTATAAGTAAGATAGGGTGATCATTTTAAGCGCGCACATTGGCACGATCGAAGGCCATATGTAGACCAAATTTCATGATTCTAGCTATACTTAAGTGTGCAAAAAGTAATGTAAAGTGTTAAAAATGTACTCAATTTTCACCCTATCTGAAGTTTCGAACTCAATTTAACCCATAAATATGGGAGATACGAGAAAATGTTGTAGAAGTAAACATGTAGAAGCATATAAAGGGGCGTCTAATGGGGCAAACCGTTTGTTAATATGATGTGGAGAATCTCGAAGTGGAGGTCTGCACTTTAATAAATTCATTAAATTACGGCGTGAAAAGTATTTTTTTATAAATCCGTATACTATGTAGAAAACCATAGCGAAGCACGGGCACATTTGCTAGTTGACTTACAAAGACGAAGTGATTTCCCGTCGCGACGTAAACTTTTTAACCTTGTGAACTGTGTGTTAGGAACTCGAAAAATACCCAATCGAGCGTAGGCAATTGTTTCAGTGCTGTACATAAATTAAGTAGGCCGCAAGAAACATTTGTATAAATGAATCTCGGGAGTCGGCTATGAACAATGCCGGCATAAATTGGTACGGGCTATCAGTAAATAAGTGGTATCCAATTTGTAGCAGCAACATTCGGCGGTAGAATAGCATCGAACAGGGACAATCCGCTATTCGAAGTCAGTGTTTCTCAAGCCTTATGAGTTATTCTACTCTCTGTGTTAATGAGTGTCGCCCGTGATTAGAGTGATTTGCCTACATACGGGAAAAATCCTGTGCAAACTCTGTGTATGTGTCGTTGTAGACAAAGGGAACGTGTGACGAGTACTGGAGCTGATACAATGTGGATTACTTCAACATTTGTATCAGTTGAACGAGCCAATCAAGATGATGGATTGTCGCAGGACAGATTCGAAGTCTAATAATATCATTTACAGCACCGAGAGGATGGACGAGTAGAACTCTTTCATGGGTTTCCTGTGGAAGGAAAGAAAAAAACGACCACCATACAGATGAGTTGATGTAATTTTATTTCTTAGCACAATAAAGCATAACCGGAGTACTAGAGTGTTGGGATTTCTTTTGTTGATACATAAATCCTGTAAATAATGCATGTCCTAATATGGAATTTGATTTTTCTTTTGTCATGTTAACGTAAAATAAAGAGAGCTAACTCTCCCGACAACTATTTCTTTCTTTATGATAAGGCTTTCGTGGGGATTAGTTTATTGTCACTAATTACTAATATCCTAACAAGAATGAGAAACAGGGATAGAATAGTATTTTGAGTACCCCTAAGGTGGGATGGAAACAATTGTGAGTGATGAATGAGGGATACCATATCCAAGAATTGTCATTAACGTTCAATATGGTTGTCGTAGAGGATAGCCGAGGAGCTGACGTGTCATTAGGACAATGCATGCTCAGCTGATACGTACTACTAAGTAACTAAGGCATGAATATCAAGATAGGAGAGTAGTGACTGAGAGATATACAAACTGTGTTATTTACATAAATTATATTAGGAACAAAATGCAGATTTCCCTTGATTGTGTATTATTTTACTAGGATCTGTGTGGAGTTCTCTTTTTGTGCGTAACCAAATGGCGATATCTTTAAAGGTTTAGAAGTTTTTTCCGTGTAACATGTTAGGTGAATAACCCTGTACAACAATGCCACCAATATTAAGAATGAATTTCTCCCTACAAATTAGCGAAGTCACAGCATTCTAGGCCAATCTACTCATAAAATGCAGAGATTTTATTAAAATTGTGTAAAAGATGGAGTATTATTAACACTCTCTAAACTCACAATTATGCTTTAGAATTATTTTCTAAACAATTGTTAGAACAAGTTAATCAGAAATTTCTATTTTTTTTTCTAGAAAGGGAATACCTGACAACTCCACCTCCTCTGAACAGCCTTCTCAAACAGGTATTCAAGAATATAACTTTCCACGTATAGTATTTGGGGTACGAATGTTGTGTAACTTAAGTGATTAAAGTGCTAAATAAGCTGATGGAATATTATATTAATGCAAAAAATCAAAAGACAACTATGAAGTATGGTGCCACATCATCTCATCCTGTTTCATAGTACATACACATCTACAAATACTGGTTGCTACGGTATGCCAGGTAGAACTGAGCTAATATCCACTCCTAAACTTACTCTGTTCATTTATGTGGATCAACTAAACGAGATAGTAAAGCATTCCCGAGCAAAATGCTTCTGGTACTCACCAGACGTAAAGCGAGCTATCACTTTCAGGATACGTACCTGAAACAGAACAGACATAGAATGTTAGTAATCAGTGGATAGTTGGAAGGTCATTTAGTTGTAATATCAATATATATAAAAGCAAGTCGGTCTGGAGCGATCTATATATATAAAGGTATAAAAATGAAAATAGACGTGAATTCATGAGGCACTTCCAGAAATCTCAGAAATTTGAAATTTGGTACCGGAGAAGCTAATGACTCTAGAAAGATTCCCCGAAGGGGGCACGCTGGGAGACTTCAAATTTTGGGCTCAGCAGAAGCCACAGTCTAAAAATTTATCCAAAGCGACAACCTATAGATTTGGCGGGCTTAAAAAAATCCGTGAATTTCCAAATATTCATCTCCCTTCCCCCAAATCAAGATGGCGGCACATTCTCTCAGGTGAGCCAGAAAATTGAAATTCGGCGAAATTATAGCTTTTAGCCTGAAACCGAAGTAAAAATACCAAGATGTTCACATTTTTTACTTTTTACCCCCAAAATATCGAATATGGAGGCAATTTTAATGACTGTGCAGACATTCCTTTTGAGCTATTTGTTGGCTAAACGATAAGTTGTATCAGAAAAAGGATGGCACAATCTCCGCTCAATTGGGAATAATCTACAACTTTGGTCCTACGACCTTTGTCGTATCTCTCTCCCTTATACGTTAGATTTGGATGTATTTCTGGATTGTTCATAAATGTGGTGATTTTTACACGTATACTTCATTGTTTGATACACTTATACGAAATATAAAATCACCAAGTTTGGTGCGCACATTGGCACGATCGAAGGCCATATGTGAACCAAATTCTATTGTATCTTTCCTGTGATTCAAAGTATGAATTATGTGTGTAAAAAGTGCAAAATTTACTTACAATTGAGAAATAGAGTCAAATGTAATGTATACGGGATGTAGATACGGCAAAAAGTCAAACGATCAACTGTGCAGATCACTCCAAATTGAACTGAGATTGTGCCAACAGTTTTATCATATTACGTACCATTTAGCCACAAAATACCTCGAAACGAACGTCTGCACCGTCATTAAAATTGCCTCCATATTTCTATATTCTTCGGGGATAAAATGTAAAAAATTTAAAGATCTTGGAAGTTTTCCGTTGGTTACAGGCTAAAACGTATACTTCTACCAAATTTTAATTTTCTAGCTCGTCTGGAAGTTAGTGCCGCAATCTTGATTTTGGGGGAGGAGGGTAAAAATGAGGATTTTCAGGAAACTGAAGCAAAAAATATGCAGATGGTAATTATTACCCCTTAAACGGATATGTGTACGAAAATGTCGCCAAAATATTCAATGTACAGACACACGGTCGTTACTATTTTATTTATACAGATAGATAAGGAATCTGCTCCACGTACAATACATTCTGGGCTATGTCCTTTGAACTTAGTCAGAAAAATGGACCGTTCATGATACCTCCCTTACTAATCCTCTTGTAGAAAATATGCACATGAGGAAAATGTTTTAGAAATGCATTTCCATCAAGGTTGGTCGATTTCCAGTCAGATTCGTATTGTATACATTGTGGTAGAGTAAAATCACTGTTTCGGTTCCCTATAAACCCCCAGTCCATTCCGGGAATTTGAACTGGTATTGACCTTAAAACCCACCTTTGGACAGGTGGATGCTAAATATAAAGTTTGGTTGAAATGACTTCAGTAGTTTTCATGTTATAAGAAATACGCTTTAATGCACAAGCTTTTAAGCCAAGTCCGTTGGGACTTGTGCTGGAAAACCGTCCGTTAATGACATCTCCCTTATTAATCCTCCTATCGAAATGATGCACAGGAGAAAAGTTTCAGAAATTGATTTCCATAAAGGATGGTTGATTTCCATTAATTTTGGATGGGCATATTTTGTGGGAGTGCAAAATATTTGTTTCGGTTTCGGATAAACCCCCAGTAGATTTAGGTATTCAGAAATTATTGACTGTCAGACCTACCCAAATACAGGCGGATTCTAAATATCAAGGTCGATAGCAATATATCCAGTAGTTTTCAAATTGTAAGGGCTCATTCAAACAGATACCTAAGCTAACAGTTATGCATATGGTCATTATTACATCTGAAACGGATAACTGTTCGGAAATTTCGCCAAAATAGTCAATGTGCAGACACACGGTCGTAACGATTTTACTTATATAGAAGGTATTTATTTATTTACTTACAATTACGTGAATCTGTGCTCGTGAAGGTGGCACTTCACCAGGAAATTGCTGAACAAATACATCGCGTACTTGTCGAGCCGACTCCTACTTAAAATAACTTTTACATAGGGCGTACGAAACTGTCTCCCTATGTCAACAGCTGAGATTCAGACTGGCGTCTGCCAGGTCCAACACGTGCACGCTGCTTGCAAAGTCACAAACTATGTGCTCGCCTCCCGTACTGCTGCTCAAGTCTCGGAGAGTAAAAGCGCCGCCGGACGGCCTGGGTTTATATGAGAGGCCCTCTATCTTACTGTATATAAAAAATGTATGTATGCAAGTGAGACATCTCCTCCTAAACCACTGGAGCAATTTCAATCAAATTTTGAACACACGTTATTTGCTATCCGAAGACGAGCACTGTGGGGGTAAGCCACCACTAGCCCCCTTAGGGATGGGGTGTTAGGGAGTTCAGGTTAAAACATAATCGAAAATTGTGGAATCCATACTTTTTGGGGTCGCTGAGGTGAATAGTGGCACTCCCGATTTTTTTAAAGTCAAATTTCTGCTCCCATTTGGGTGGGGGCCGAGGGGGGACTGATGATGGATGCATGTGTGTAAATGACACATCTCCTCCTAAACCACTGGAGCAATTTCAATCAAATTTTGAAACTTATTCTTTGCTATCTGGAGACGAGTACTGAGGGGGTAAGCTAGCTCTAGCCCCATTGGGGGTGGGGGTTAGGGGGGTCAGATAAAACATAATCAAAAATAGTGTCGACGCCATAGTTTTCGGGGTCGCTGAGATGAATAGAAACACTCCGGATTATTTAAAACTCAAAGTTTAACTCCCTTTAGGGGGAAGGGGGAGTGAGATATAATAATCATCGAATATACTGCCTAATCCATTGTTTTCCGGGTCGCTGAGATGAATAGTAACATTCCGGATTTTTAAAGTCCAGCTTCAGTCCCCTTTGGCACAGAGGGTGAGAAAGGGTGAAGAAATAAATTGTCAAAAATGCCCCCCTTTGGCATAGAGGGTGAGAAAGGATGAAAAAATAAATTGTCAAGAATGCCGAAGATAATAGACGTGTGTATGTTCCAGTATGACTTTCAAGTATGACTTACTACCTGGAAAACATACTGTGGGAGTAAGACGCCCCTAGAACCACTTCGGAAGCGGGTGAAATATATAATCCATATTAATAATCAGCATGGCGCGATCTATATATACTGTACTATACATATATGAATTAAGGCATAAAGATGAAAACAGACGTGAATTAATGAGACCATTCTAGGCATTCTAGAAATATAAAACTTGGTATCAGACAACCTGAAGACTTCAGGATCCCTAGAAAAATCTAAAATTCTCAAAATTCTCTGAGAGGGACACGTTGGGAGTTTCAAATCTGCATAAGAACACAGTCAGTGATATTTATCCTGAACGATAACCTATTGGTTTCATGGGCTTAAAAGTTCCCTGAAAGTCATTATTTTGAATCCCCTCCCCCATATCAAGATGACAGCACAATCTCCCAGACGAGTTAGAAAATATAAATTTGGCAAAATAATAGCTTTTTGCCTGTAACCTATGGAAAATTTACGAGATGTTTAAATTTTTTTTTACCCCCCAAAATATCGAAATATGGAGGCAATTTTAATGACGGTGCAGACCTTCCTTTCGAGGTATTTGGTGGCTAAACGGTAAGTCGTATCACAAAACGGATGGCACAATCTCGGTTCAATTTGGAGTGATCTACAACTTTGGTCCTATGACTTTTTGTCGTATCTCTATCCCTTATGTTAAATTTGGCTCTATATCTGGATTTACCTAAATTTTGCACTTTGTACACGTATAATTGATGGTTTGATTCACTTATAGGAAAGATGGGATCATCAAATTCTATACGAATATTGGCCCACCCAGCCAAATTCTACGTTTGAAGCTGTCGCATAAGTATCTGAAAAGTAATTCACTGTGTGAAAACCTTACACCACACACAAATTTCACCCTATTCAACGTTTCTAAAATAATCTTGCCTTTAAATAGATGAGATACGAGGAAATATCATAGGACCAGCCATTTAGATAGCTAAATGAGGCCAGATTCGTCTTTCTATACAATCCGTTTCCCAATATGAATGCACCGTTTAGCAGCAGTTATTCTGTAAATGAAGGTGAACGTGCATATACATTCGTATGTCGATTAATTTAAGTCGATTTGTAGCGATCTAGGAAGGGAAATGTCTTACATTGTAATTAATACTTTATAAATCAATAGTGACTCTCAGCAGGGGGGCGTCTGCTGTTGTAATCAGTACTCCCCACATCGACTTTAACTAGCGATAGGAATGGGGTAGTTCTCCAACCCCTGTGTACCAATGTAATGCATAATTCCATTCTTGATTTGACTAGCAGAAGGCAAGGGAGCGTGCATTTTTTTAAAACTCTTTTTCCTGATTCTCTTTATCATTAGGTATAGGTGCTCCCGATTATAACCAAATTTACCCATCAAAATGTGACTGACGTTACGCATAGTGAACTGCGGCAGACAAGTGGTCCTGTTGTTATCATCACAACTCTGCAACTCGCACTTCACATTGGAAACAGCGTCTGCGGACATCCTTATGCTTTGTCTCTGTTCTTGGTACTCCTGACATGCTTAATTTGTATTATCGAAAGAAACAGCAGCCGTACTGGTTTGTAGGCTCTCTCGAAATTTGAAGTATCTTCAGTGGCATAAAGTACATATTCCCGTTTCTCGTAACCATCCCTCTAAAGTAGATCGACAGCCACTACGAGATATAGCCTATGAGAAATTTATATAACATTTAAATCTTTAGCCGCTACTCCGAAGTGGGCTACGCTGTACTTGGTCCCGAACGTGAGCCTTTACGTTTATCTTGTCCTAATCTAACATCGAAAACCAAAACAAAAAAATGAACCTGCATACAATTTAAAACTTTATACTTACATAATAATCAACATTTTACAACCACATGGTCTGAGGTAAAAGTCATTAACGGTAAGAAGACAGCAAAATAATTCCATCGACAATAGTTTTCTTAATACAACCTGCATTAAGGCTTTCTAGCTGTATGCTAATTGACCGCCATCTACTGTTCATCGTCATAAACTACTAATAATATAATATATAAAATATGGGGTTTTAAAATTGCGTGCGGCCTCTGGAGTGGCCTGGTGCAGGTCTTTGGAGCTGACGCCAAGTAGGTGACCTGCTCACATGTGAGTATGGGGACCCTATTTAAGATGAAATCTAATGTGACACTGCACGAACACCCAGCCCTCAAGCCATTAGAATTAACTAATGAGAGTTTAAAACGCTAGAAATCGAACCCGGGGCCCCTTCGAACACAGGCCAGCATGGTAAGCAAGCAAATTTATGTTATATCACCGTATTAGATAGATAAAGCGGTTGAAAACCAGAGTGTGGATACCGCAGTGATTGTTTCTTCACTTGAGATTCTTACGTCCATCGTGGCCTCGTCCCGACCCCTGGGGGAGAGTCGAGTTTCCTTTTTTTTTTTTTTTTTTTTTGCTTTACGTCGCACCGACCCAGATAGGTCTTACGGCGACGATGGGACAGGGGGACAGGAAAAGGCTAGGAGTGGGAAGGAAGCGGCCGTGGCCTTAATTAAGGTACAGCCCAAGTATTTGCCTGGTGTGAAAATGGGAAACCACAGAAAACAATTTTCAGGGCTGCCGACAGTGGGATTCTCGAACCTACTATCTCCCAAATACTGGATACTTAAGCGACTGCAGCTATCAAGCTCGGTAGTCATGTTTCTACTCTATAAGCAAACAACAAGCATATTCGGTGGCTTAATAGTGTGACTACGGCCATGAGAATTAAAATTTTACGTGCAAAGTACAAGAGCGCTTCATTTAAAAATTCTCACATGCATTAGTTGGGATTTGAACCACGGCTGACTTGCTTGTGGCTGGTGGCTTGTGGTGACTATGGTTCTCGGCTATCATACCCCCATTTCTGTAAATATTACGTTTAGGGAACCCTTACTGCCATGATCAACACCTGTTCTCCAACAGGGAAACATTTGCAATATACATTTTTGTTGTTGATGATTGGGATGATGATGATGAAGAAGATGACGATGATTTTTTGTTTATGTCATAGGCCCCTAATGGTACGAGTTGCAACGAAATGAAACGACGACTAAAAATTCAAAATGTATCCACTGACTAAAATCTAAAACGAATGATGATAAAAACAATCAGTAGATCCAATTCAGAATGCCTTCTTTATTTTTGATATGATGATTGTTGTCCAAAGGGGTCCATAATCCAGGTCACCAGCTCTTCATAATAGTACTAATCAATGGTAAAGCAGAACAATGGTGTTTCTTCTATAGTGGTAGATTTTTTCCTTTTCTTTTCGTGTGGCTATTTTTAGCCGAGTGCAGCCCTTGTAAGACAGACCCTCCGATGAGGGTGGATGGCATCTGCCATTTGTAGGTAACTGCGGATTATTGTGGTGGAGGATAGTGTTATGTGTGATGTGTGAGTTGCAGGGATGTTGGGGACAGCACAAACACCCAGCCCCCGGGCCATTGGAATTAACCAATTAAGGTTAAAATCCCCGACCCGGCCGGGAATCGAACCCGGGACCCTCTGAACCGAAGGTCAGTACGCTGACCATTCAGCCAGCGAGTCGGACATAGTGGTACTAATCACAGGTAACGTACACTCATGGTGTTCATCGCATGGTGGTACTAATCTCAGGACCCATGGTCACACTTGGCACCACTCGCAGGTAACACAGACCTATGGTGTTCCTCATATAACACCACTCACAAGCAACGCAGACCCAGGGGAACGAACACATTCCAGTGCAGCGTACGACAGCTTTCTCCGCACAGCCGTGCGCCCACCCTTACGCCACGGTGGTATAAACACGATGGTAACAGCCACAGACAACGCCCAGGCCCGTCGTGTTCCTCACATACAGGTTCTTACTACTTCTAGGTAAGGCAGACCCATGGTGTTTCTCACATGGCGATACTAGTGACGTCGACCCATGGTGTTCATCACGTAATGGTACTAAACACAAGTAGTCTCATGCTTCGAAATCCATAATCCCTTGGCCGCCCCTTTTAGTCGCCCCTTACGGCAGGTAGGGTGTATTCTTCGTCTGCGTCCCCCACCCATAGGAGGGTTAAGAATTGTTTCGCTAGCACCACTGTGGTGGGATAGCGTTCCTGCACATTACACGCAGGCTCCAGGTTCAATCCCTGCTGCATCTCCGAAAGGTTGGATTGGGGTTCACTCTGCTTAGTTAGGTTAACTAGCTGGAACGAGGCAAGGGAGCCTGAATGTTGATATCGAGATCATAGCCAAGGGACCTCCAATTTTACATGGGTTTCGAAACAGAGGGACATTGGTTATCGTTAAAAAAAGAAATACGTGCACTGGTCGAACATTAAATCACGGATACCGTGGTGGAAAACCAGTGACTGGACCACTCAGCTATCACGTGCCAGTCTGAACAGAATATAAATCTAAGCAACACCACTGTTCATATAACACTCCAATATTTGCTCGTCAACTGGCATTGTAACAGCTGTCTTTGCAAGAACTGGTTCTCAAAAGTCACGTGCTCCACATAGTTGTCTTATATGAATAAATGCATCTAACACCAGTGTCTTCCATACCTTTTGTTTACTGTTGATTTTAATTATCTTTCAGAGGTACTTATTGATAATTTCAATTAATGACCAGAGGAAAAGCAACATTCAGAATGTGGCAAAACCTACGTTTCTATCCGTATTAGCCAGAATCGTCGTAACATGAAGTTAAACTCGTACCGAATGTCATTCCCGTGTAAAGTGTCAAATTCGTACAGCAGTGGAAGTCTGGGCACTTGACAGAATATTAATGGTTTAGGTCGAGGTATAAATAATTATAGTATAACCTCACTACAGGCAGAAATGAATCCATATCACTCTGCATTACACGGGTATACACTTAGAAGCAGAACTGACAGGAAGCATGATTTGACATTTGAAATCAAAGGAGGAGATATACTACAACTTTACTTCTAAAACTAATTTAGTTTTAAGTTTACAGATAATTTTTCATACTTGGTAAACGCTACCAGTTTTAAATTCAACAGATATATTGAAAATTGAGCAAGCAAGTTTGCAGTTTTATGTGACTGTTCATATTGTAATTATAGGTACAGGGTACAAAGCAAACCATCACCGTAAAGGCGGTGTAGGCCCCCGGAGGAGTAGGAGGTAGAGGCTTCCACTGTTCGTAACCTCGGTACCAAGTGGAAATTTGTGGTTAGTTCTATGGCTACCAGGGGCGGTGCGTGGTATTGTTGCAGGGTTGCACAACACCCAATAATTTTTCACTTCATTTGTCGTGTTTTCTTCTCATGTTTTAATTTAATAAACATAACATATATTCGAAAACATGTTAAAATCAACCATCTTGGGTCGTTCGTTGTACTAATGCTTCCTAACGGATCAATAAATGCTGCTGGCTTCGAATCAAACTCAGGGGGTTCGCTTTCTTACGGCAACTCCCTAGCGGACAGCGCGGCGCAGGATACCTCTGCAGGGACGAGCCTAACCTGTATAGCATCAGGTAGCATGCTCGTCAGTATCGGTCTCAGGGAGTTGCACGAGACAAGCAAGTCCCCTGCCGAGAAACAGTTCCAAATATCCCCGTTAGATTGCGCCACTCTGCGGAGATTACTTCATTCCTGCTTCCTCTCCTCTCGCAAGGGTAATTTCATTCCCATTTTCTAAATTTGCAAATTTCGCTTTACGTTGCACCGACGCGGATAGCACTTACGGCGACGATGGGATAGGAAAGCGCGCATTTGCAAGATGTCAAAATGTGAAACTGCGGAAAACCACTTTCAGGGCTTTCGACAGTGCTGTTTGAACCCACTATCCCCCACTATCACAGCTACGTGACCCTAACCACACGGCCAACTTGCTGTGTATTTCTTTTCCACACCATATCAGACGACCCACAATTTTTATCAACATCTTGCTTCCGTGAAAAACAGGACGATAAATTTTCAATTCAAGAGAAGCAAAAGTAACTGCGCCAGGCGAGTGGCTCAGACGGTTGAGGCGCTGGCCTTCTGACCCCAACGTGGCAGATTCGATCCGGGCTCAGCCCGGTGGTATTTGAAGGTTAGAATGTTAGAATCAACTATATTGAAGGTGCTCAAATACGTCAGCCTCGTGTCAGTAGATTTACTGGCATGTAAACCTTAGAGGATCATAGTACTCAGAAAATTCTACCTCAGATAGATTATGATTAAAAGAAAATTGGAAAATGTATTAGCGTTATTTATAAGGATGACGATTTCTCATATCGAAGGCTGATTACACTCCTAATAGCTTCACAATAACCGGTGATGCACTTTCAAAATCAAGGATGAGTCTGAGAGAGAACTCAGAAAGTAAAAAATTTGTTCTGGGCCATACATAAGACATGGTATAAATAAATCCAGAAATAATATTCACTATAAATTTCAGAGCATAAAGTAAATTTAGTTTACGACGCATCTAAAAATGACCGTTGGAGGCTAAGAACCTGCTGGATTTCTAAAACAACATTAAGGATACGAATCTACGACCAATGGTTTACGAAAATAAGATGTCTTTATTTAGTGTTACTCTGGACGACGACATCAACACAAGCAGCCTCGAGGGTTTTTGCAACAACACAAGTCAATCCCTGTATGTTGTGATCGCGTTATATTGAACATCATATTAAATTAAATGAAAGGTATATCTAAGTGGCATTTCATTACAAACGGATTTTATTAGCAGACCTTCAATAAATGAGAATTAATATTATTAAAATTATGGTACACTGGGTGAATTCCAGGCAAATTAATCTCACATTGTAGAGAGCTGTTCTTTGAACTCGGTTGGGATAATGAAATGAAGCCAGAAAACACTGAATAGCCCGGGGGAGGCCCAGAGTCCATACAAGCGCACGAAATGCATGCATGCCGACTAGCCAGCTACATTCAATGAAACCAGATTGGAGCTGGAATGTTGGACGCATAGCATGCTAGCAGATAGACAGGCTATTTGTACTTTGGGTTTCACAAATTTCATTAACCTATTGTTCGATATGATTGCTGAACCTTTAAGCCTTGTAAATACCATATTTTTGAAGTTATGATACATATATACTGTACCTCAAACAATTGAAATAGCATGATGTTCTCAAATCAATAGAATCTAATCATGCTAGGCATATTCAAATAAAAATTGTTATCAAAACATGGAGAAAAGTAACTCCAGATTTAAACCGCTAATTTATTTATTATGTGATGTTCTTAGCTTGTAAATGGAACCACAACAGAAATGAATTGTCCACACTCTTTAAAAATTCTGTCTTGCAACGATTTTCAAATGCGGACTTCTAGTAGTAAAAATAGGTAATAAGCCATTGGTATAGAACACAAAGGTGATAACACAAAGATATGTATTACAAAAAAAATACTCAACTTAATCTAGTATTTTATGAAGTCATTGTAACTGCATCTGCATCCTACCTCTTTTGGAACTCCCAGCTTAGTTGCTTGCCAAGACGACGCCTGCCTACCCAGATGGTCAAACAGATAGTTGAGTATCATTGGTCAGCGTAAGGACATCTTCAGCGTGTTGAATAGCTTCCATTGCCTTATTTTTACTTTGAGCCGGAACATTTAAGGTCAAATGCTCTTTCTGAAGCCAAATACATTTTAAAATGAATATCCATCTCAGGATCCGACAAGATGTCAACGTCCGTTGTCAAGTGGAAAGTAAGAAACTACGGCGCCCATCACGCCCCTAAACTTGAAATTCTTTGCAGCATGTACCATGATTTATAATATTATTGTTCATAAATTAAAATGCAAGAAGTTGTATTATATTTTTATTGAACTTTTCCTAAAGTTTTGTCATTATATAGGCCTTCTGCGGCCAACTTTATCTCTTACGTTTGTCTGGCATAGTCTCAATAGAAATGACGGGCATTGATTTGCTCAAGAAACATGAATGTTGTCATGCACTCGCGCAGTAGCGCTCATAATGGACTTTAACTCTAGACTATATCAGCTACTGGCGTTCGCGCTTCTAGTAAGAGATAAGTTTCTGACTGTTCGGTAACCTTCTCGGGGTCATTTGAGAGATATTCACGATTACTTAAAATGGTGTCATATCAAGTAGATAACACGAAATGCTACTCTCTGGTTTTTAGTTTGTTCTCTACTACTGCACAGAAATGTGTCTGCGAATCTCAAATTGTGAGGTGCATACTGACACAGTTAATTAATTCATGGTGTCTTCTAACAAGGAACATGTGAGAGACGGCAGACCCTGTCACGAAAACTAAGCAATACGGCTCAGGATGTCACCACGCTGATCAAATGGCGCACCAATATCTAAGTTCACACCGCTAGTGTAAGAGTTAGCACTATTAGCTGTGGACCTCGAAGGCACGGACTCGATTCCCGACACTGCCAGACATCAAGATTTGGATGGCAGGCTCAATGTGTTGCTAACGCATAACAGTCAAGAGTCGATATTTTTAACATTACCGAAAAATTCGACTTTTCTTACAAGGAGACACCATGCCCTGTATAACACCGAGCACTTTGCGTTTTTGGAAAGATGAAAGAACATTGGAATAGCTTTGTAATGTAATTTGTAGTTTCAGGTTATGTATATACCTAGATAGTTTACGGTGCCAATAACTCCAGTTTGAGAGATATTCAAGCTTATTGAAAATGGTTCATATCAAGTAGCTAACACGAAACGCTACGCTCTTTGTTTTTGTTTTGTTCTCTATCATACTGCACAGAAATGTGTCCGTGTGTCGTATTGCTGAGTCACAAATTGCGAGATTCATACTGACACAATTAATGAATACATATTCTCTTATAACAATGAACATTCGCGAAGTAGCTCACTGATGACAATGACAGCCTAACTGTAGATGAGTATTTATTGTTTGTTTGTTTGTTTGTTTGATTGATTGATTGATTGATTGATTGATTGATTGATTGATTGATCGATTGATTGATTGATTGAAATCAAATGCTATGGAAAGTTCAGCTGCAGTCAATGCTTATGATACCAATTTTAGTTGCCCACAGTGGTAATCTTACGTCTTTATAAGCCTAGATAGGTATTGCTGTAATAATGAATACGACAGGGAACTCTGATTTAAATAATAATTATTCTGCTAATTTAAGCTGTCCTTACGTATACTTATACATATTTGTTGGTCTTGACTTAGGAAAATGTTTGGCAGAAATGTGAACGACGATAAGCATCTTGGACGAATGATGAATTTTTGCAGTTGGGAGTTGGGCAACTCTAATCTTCCGTGTCCCAGATAACATTAACAGTGGTATTCACTGGAAATGTAACTTCCTTTTAGCCATACTTGATGATGTTATTGAATATGGGAATACTGAATTGATTGTGGATAAGCGCATAAAGGTTGGTGATGGCGTTAGCTCTGGAGGTCAGTATTAATGTTGTCGTGTAAAACTATTTCACATAAGAGTTTGGTGAACTTCTTACAATGGCGAAAAAAGTATACATCCAAAAGTTGAATGGAAATTGCACGTGGTAAATTGATTGTTAACTTTATGTGTTTATTCGGAGTTACGAACATATTTTGTTGATGGAATGATAATTAATCTAGAACCAGATAACATTTTGTTCCAACATTGGGAGAGAAACAATTATCCCGCCATTGTTCAAGGATACTCTTGACCACTCTGCATTATTTTGAGTAAGTTATACAGGATGATCGAAAACAACGTGAAGCAGGTATATTAGTTTCGAAGTGTTAGACGTTCTGATAAATCATTTGAAAGAAATAATTCGATATCCCGCACTGTTATCATTTTATAAGCTGCTGGTGTTGGCCATTCAGATCACTTCGTGGGCGAACTGAAATGGGGTCTGTGACGCTGTGTTGCTAAATCTGACGTGCCTTAAGACCGGCATGAGAGCACCAGTCGAAGGGGTTTGAATACAGACCTCTGAGCTGACAGGATTGTGCCTTAGCAAGTACGGTACGGTGACACTGCCTGAAGGCCACGGTGTGTTTGTGTTTGATGTTGACTTCCCGGCATGGCACTCAAGCCGTTCCTAATTCATGTACAGATTTAGCAACACTGCCACGCAAGCCCATTTGAATTCGTCCGCGAAGCAAAATGATTGGCCAAATTTAAAAGCATATAGAATGAAAACGGTGCGAGATATCGAATTATATCTTTCAAATTATTTATCAGGATGACCAACCCTCGAACGCTCATGTACCCAGCTCTCGTTTTTTCTGACCACCTGTATACATTATATATTATAAGGGCGGATCATTTTATGTTGTAGAAGTGGATCAACTTTTCCACTTGGTTCACGTAAGAAAATAAAAAGGGGAGAGAGAAATTTATCTTCAATGGGTACAATGGGCTGAACTGTATATGAATGTGATATTCCAGACGCGGATTTAACTCCGATAATCGTCTCTCTTTCACCGATGCTAAATAGTGTGCGACCTCTGTGAATTTCATTAAATCTATATTGATCGGTATTCAGGTTTCAGCTGATGAATATTTTTTCTACTTTTTTTAACGTCGCACTAACATATCGAAGGTTTTCGGTGACGCTAGGATAGGAAAGTGAATGGACTGGGATAGTAGCGTCCGTGGCCTTAATTAAGGTACAGCACTAGTATTTACATTGTTGTGAAATTGTAAAACCACGGAAGAACTTCTTATTTATTAATTTTTTTGCAAGTTGCTTTACGTCGCATCGACACAGACAGGTCTTATGGCGACGATGGGATAGGAAGGGGCTAGGAGTGGGAAGGAAGCGTCCGTGGCCTTAATTAATGTACAGCCTGATGTGAAAATGGGAAACCACGGAAAACCATCTTCAGGGTTGCCGACAGTGGGATTCGAATCCACTATCTCCCGATTACTGGATACGGAAGAACTACTTCAGGGCTTCCAGCGCTAGGATTCGAACCCACAATCTCCCGAATGTCGATTCAGCTTTGAAATTTGTTAATCCAAGTGCTCTAGCTTTAGTACATACCCACCATCTTATATCAATATCATGTACTACCTTTAGATTAGCCCTTGCGTCTAGAAAATTAGGTCACAGGTACTCCGATATGATCTTGAATTTCTCATGTTTCGTCTTTTGTTACCAATATCTCTCATAACGAGATAAATAGCTGCCGTCCTTACACACCTGCTGTGATACGTGATTAATTTTAATGACTAACCTTTGTTTTTAGATTCAATTACTTTCTTGAAATAATCAAAAGGAACATAGTCTTCCGGATCAACATAACTAATTTCCTCGGAAGGCATTTGCACCAAATTTTCATCCTTCAGGATTTCAGTGAAAGTGGCGTCTTCAAGTTTCTTGATCAAAGTGAAAATAATGTTCGAAGTTTTTCCGTCCCATTCATGCACTTCGCGTGATGAAACGATAATTCAATCTGGTGCAGAACATCTACCTTATCTGCATCAATTCACATTTTGTACAATACAAACACAAATGCACAATTTCAAGAATGCACTAATTACAGAGCATAGTATTCGCTGACAAACGTAAAAAAAAACTACTTTGGAGTTAGACATACAGTAGTAGCGCTCTAATACACTACCACACCAGCATTCTGCTGCGTGCTTATCTGTCGCTATGGACAGCTAGTACTTGCGTTACTGCAATCTAGTGGAACATTATTTTCCTGTTTGCTAAAGATGGAATAAAACCCCGCCGGACACTTCGTGAACGTTCCTTGTAAGGCAACCATTTACTGCTCCTTTTAAATCAATACTCTGTAAATGTATAAATAAATACAAACCTTTGGCATACAATGGAATATGAACCCCTGCTCACATTCAGTAGATAACCAGACATTCATGTGATTTCACGCTGCTTTTTTGATGCTCTAACGGAGCCAGATCAAGGCTGTATCTTTAAGACAATTGAGAACATGTCTGGTATAAAATTAAGTGACCACGTCCACATGGACATACGATTACCCTGGCAGGATGTATCACGTTCAGCACCATATAAACAATCTATAAAATAACTTGTCCTGACTGACTGACTGACTGACTGACTCATCATCGCCGAGCCAAAACTACTGGACATAAAGAAATGAAATTTTGGGGATACATTCATATTAAGATATAGGTGCTCGCTAAGAGAGGGTTTTTGGATATTCCACCCCTAAGAGGGTGAAAAGGGGGGGTGAAATTTTAAAATGATTGTATCTATATCTCAAAACTGTAATAGTTTACAGATGTAAAAAAAAATAGTATTTAGAATCGTCTTTAAAAATAAGGAAACACGTATTTTGTTTTTAGAAAATCCCAATAGAAAGGGTGAAAAAGGGTGATAAAGGGGTTGAATGCCTTTAATCAGGATACCGGTACTTATATATCAGAAACTGAACATATTACAGACCTGAAAATTTGTACTTTTGATCTCTTTTAAAAATAAAGAAACACGTATTTTTTATTTTTGGAAAATCCAATTAATGGGAGGGTGAAAAGGCGGGTGAATTTTTAAAATGAGTGTATCTATATCTCAAAACTTTGAAAGTTTACAGATGTAAAAATTGGTATTTAGAATCTTCATTAAAATAAAGAAACACGTATTTTTTGTTTTCGGAAAATCCCATTAGGAGGGGTGAAAACGGGGGAAAACGGGTTGAATGCCTTTCAAGAGGATAATTATATCTCAGAAACTTAAGATATTACAGACCTTAAAATTGGTGTTTGGGATCTCCTTTAAAAATAAAGAAACACGTATTTTTTTGTTTTTGGAAAATCCAATTAATGGGGGGCGAAAAGGGGGTGAATTTTTAAAATGAGTGTATTTACACCTATCTCAAAACTTTTAAAGATTATAGGTGTAAAAATTGGTATTTAGAATCTCCCTCAGAAATAAAGATACACGTACTTTTTTGTTTTCGGAAAATCCTTACATAATAAGGGTGGAAAAGGGTGAAAGATGGGTTGAATGCCTTTAATGAGGCTACATTTATTTCAGAACCTGAAGATATTACAGAACTGAAAATTGGTATTTGGGATCTACTTTGAAACAGGTATTATTCGTTTTTGGAAAATCCAAATAATGGGGGGTGAAAAGGGCGGTGAATTTTTAAAATGAGTGTATCTACATCTTAAAATTTTAAACGTTTACAGATGTGACAATTGGTATTTTGAATCTCCTTAAAAAATAAAGAAACATGTATTTTAAGTTTTCGGAAAATCCCAATAGCAGGGGTATAAAAGGGTGAATAATGGGTTGAATGCCTTTAATGAAGATACATATATCTCAGAAACTGAAGATATTACAGAACTGAAAATTTGTATGTGGGATCTCCTTTAAAAATAAAGAAACACGTATTGTTTTGTTTTTTGGAAAATCCAATTAATGGCGGTTAAACAGGAGTGACATACATGTTGAGTAGTCAGCCCGAAGGCTGGTTTGATCCTCTGCAGCTCCACCAACAGCTGTCATAAATAGCCTAGGCGTCACTGAAGAGGCGTACTAGGGAAATGAGGAGTGAGGTAGTTTCCCGTTGCTTTCCTCACCGAGCCAGCCGTTGCTATTATTACATATCAGTCTGCCAAGCCCACTGAAATGCATGCACCAACCGACCCTATGAGCGATATTTTCACACCATTCATAACAGGGACTGGCTGCATAAGGAGTGGTATTACTAGCATCACTGTCCGACTCGTTGGCTGAACGGTCAGCGTACTGGCCTTCGGTTCAGAGGGTCCCGGGTTCGATTCCCGGCCGAGTCGGGGATTTTAACCTTAATTGGTTAATTCCAATGGCACGGGGGCTGGGCGTATGTGTTGTCTTCATCATCATTTCATCCTCATCACGACGCGCAGGTCACCTACGGGTGTCAATAGAAAGACCTGCACCTGGCGAGCCGAACCCGTCCTGGGATATCCCGGCACTAAAAGCCATACGACATTTCATTTCACTAGCATCACTCATACCTCAGTCACTTTCATATTGTCAACGCCAAGGATGAAACTGAGACAGGTCAATGAAAGTAACATACCAGAAGACATAGTGCACTGTAAACACTACATCTCGCCAGCAAAGGCATAGGAGTGACAAATTTGGGTGAATTTTTAGAAAGACAATATCTACAGAATATCTGAGAAACCTAGAATGTTACAGACGTAAAAAGTGATATTTGGAATCTCCTGTAATTGTAAAGAAACATAGGCGATTTGTTTTTGGAAACTCCTCTTAAGGGGAACTAAAAGGGGGGTGAAATTTTAAAATGAGAATTTATACAGTATATCTCAAGAAACTTAACATGTTACAGAAGTGAAAAATGGTATTTTTATCTCTGTAAAAATAAGGAAACGTGTATTTTTAGTTTTCGGTAATAACACTTGGGTGGAGGGGGGGGGGGGGGGTGTAAAAGTGACTGAAAATGGTGTTGAATTCTTTTAATGAGGCCACTGTTATCTCAAAAATGAAGATGTTACAGACGTGAAATTTGATATTTGGAATCTGCTTTAAAAGTAAAGAAGCATTAATTCTCGGAAAATACAATGAATTGGGTGGGGGGTGGTGAAAGAATGGAAAAATTAATTGACTGAATTGTATGAGAATACTTACATCTAATAAAAAACTAAAGTTGTTAGGGTCTACAGACGTGAAAATTGGTATTTGGATCTCCTTTAAAAACAAAGAAAAGCCCGTTTGGGGAGGGGGAGGGAAATCATCTTGGGGGCGGGAGTGAAAAGGTGTTGAATTCCTTTCATGAGGACACATAAATAAAAAACTGAAAAGTTACAGTCGTGATAATTGGTATTTAGAAGATCCTTTACTATTAAAGAAACAAGTATTTCTTGCCGGAAAATTCACTTAAGGAACGGGGGGGGGGGGGGGCGGGGAGGAGTGTGAAAGTGAAAAAAAGTGAATTATTTTAATCCAAAAACTGAAGGTAATAGACGTAAACAATGTTGTTTGGAATCTCCTTTAAACATAAAGAAATACGCCTTCTTTTAGTTTTTTGGGGGTGGAGGGGTAAATAAACTTAACGGCGGTGGGGTATAAAAGGAGTTGAGACCAATTGATTTTACTGTTCATAATGTATTTATAAGGAGCCTCCGTTGCTCAGACGGCAGCACGCCGGACACTCACAGCTGGGTTCTGTGGTTCAAAACCCGGTCTCTCCATGTGACATTCGTGCTGGACAAAACGGAGGTGGGACAGGTTTTTCTCCGGATACTCCGGTTTTCCCTGTCATCATTCATTCCAGCAACACTGTCCAATATAATTTCATGTCATTTGTCATCCATTAATCATTGCCGCAGGGGAGTGCGACAGGTTTCGGCTGCCGGCACAATTGCTATTGTCGCCGCTAGATGGGGGCTTTATTCATTCCATTCCTGACCCTGTGGAATGACTGGAAACAGGCTGTAGATTTTCGATGTACTTATTCTGATCATAAACCGAGCATTTTTAATCTTTCCTGGGTTCGTTTTCAAGAGCCTCTTTTCCTTCGGAGAACGTTCTTAGATTACAGTAGATTCTCCTGGCATATAAATAAAAATTTAAACACATTTGAAATAAACGATAGGAATGAGATTGACCGTCCAATTTTTCACCTCTATAATATAGTCAATAATGCACGGAAGTATGTCATTCGAATGGCCAGTAATCCCCCACCCTTGCCTACGCGCGATAATGGTGCTGGTCACATTCTCAACAATGACAATGGCAGCAGATGTAATTTACCGCCAAGTAGCGGTCCTGTATCTTGCTGTTGGGTCCAGAACATCTATAAGATAACAATAATAATAATAATAATAATAATAATAATAATAATAATAATAATAATAATAATAATAATAATAATAATAATAATAATAATAATAATAATAATAATAATGTCAAATGTGCGGCCGCGCTGGAAACGGGTCCTGGACGGGTAATGACTAAGAATGCAGTCCGGTCGCGGTTTCAGTACCGCCAAGGCACCCAAGACGACACCACGCCTAATCTCATGAAGGATTTGTTCTATATTAAAAATGCTTATAGGAAAAGATGGCAAAGATTTAGGGACCCAAGTGACCGGGTAGAATACTTGGACCTAGCCCGGGAAAGAAAGATTGAAAAATGGGAGGAAACTTGCCGCAATCTATTAGAAAACGAGTCAGATCGCGAATTTTGGCGGATTCTCTCAGAAAAAAGAGGCAGATCACGAATTTCGGCGGATTATATATGAAACAATAAGTATTCAATTATAAATTTCAGTATAATACCGTAGCGAAGCACGGATCTTGCTATTATTGTATAAATATTCTGTTTCTATCACTCTACTTAGGTCCAACATAAAATAGTTGCGTTATACATATATAATGCGTAAGGTGATGAATTTGTGAAATAGAATTGATGTCAAATAAGTAAAATAATCCACTGCGAAGACAAGAAGAGCAATTTGTATTTTGTTGCTGTTGTAGTTTTGTATGTTGGAAAATAAATGTCAATAAAGGATAAACATTTAGGAATCAATGACTTAGGAGAAGAAGCGCTTTTTTGTGATAGTGTGAGCTCCTGCAATAAGGTCTGAAGTATATAAATTACGTTCTATCAGTCCTATCGAACTTCATCTGAGGCTTACACTCTCACACGACCGGTTGAGTAATAACTATCGATAACGCTGCGGTTAAAGGAGCTGTAAACTCTGTTGACAGGGCGTTCAGTACTACCTATTCCCAAGGAAATTGAGCCTGGAGAGGTACAATATATTCCTGTCTGCATATAATGTATAATGCTGAAAGTACACAAAATATCCCGCATTTTCTCAGCTCATTTTATAATGCTAGGATTACCAACGTTCACAATGGCATTTTTCGAAGTCTGCTGAGAGATGTTTTCTTACGAGGTTAGAAATTACAATTTTTTACAAGCACTGACACAAAATCACTTGTATACAAATAGAGAAATATCACTTTATGAATATTTCACTTTAAGAGGAGTCGCTATTCACGAAGGTGGATCGTATATGAATAGACTTGTGAAAACGGCGCGGTATACTTTATTTGCACGTTTGTTTGTTTGTTTGTTTTTTTGTTTGTTTGTTTGTGTGTTTGTTTGTTTGTTTGTTTGTTTGTTTGTTTGTTTGTTTGTTTGTTTGTATGCATGTCTGTCGAACCCTCCCCAAAGGCTGGTTGGATCCTTAACACCTCCTCCATCAGCTATCATAGATGGCGTAGGTGCCAATGAATAGATGTACTAGGGAAATGGGTAATTTCCCGCTGCTTTCCCCACCTTGCCAGAAGGTATACGAGTGCTTATAGTTTTCCAAGCCCCCTAAAATGCTTACACCAACCGATCCAATGAGTGACACCTTCATATTGTTCATCATAGGGACTGGATGCGTTAGATTAGCGTTACCAGCAACTACTACTAAACGTTTTCATTCCTCCCCTGAAGGGGGAGGCGGGCCCCTTAGACGGTTACGCCGTCTCTCAGGCCGGGAGATTTGTTACGACGAAGGAGACGTGCAGAGAAGGTGAGGGGGTGGGTGGCCGTGGCCTATATACTACGAACTATACCGGCATTCGCCTTAGTGCACGAGAATGGAAAACCACGGAAAACCATTCTCAGGACAGCCGATGGGGGGGGGGGTGCCAGGCGTGAAGTCCAGCCCTGTGCCCCTATCCCGTCTCCCGAATGCAGAGGCGTAGAGCCACGGTAGAGCCGTGGCCAACTTTCCTCTCCTCGGTTGGCCGGTCAGAGTACAGAGCAGTTGGACCACGGACAAGCCGTGGCCTCATAAGGGACGAAACCCAAGGGCCGAAACCCACTCTGCATCTGCCGACCCGTTACCAGCATCGCTCTTCGCTCGTTAAAGCGACAAGAGTGCAGAGTAGGTAGAAATGCTTGGGCGCTTTCTACATTGCACGCTTACTTCTACACTCACTACTCTTACTGTTATCAAGGAGAGTGAACAGGAGGTTCATGTTTTTCTTGTGCCGTTTTTAGTACAGGAAGGTGTTAAACCTGTAGAAATCCTGCATAGACTGAGTGCACGGTAGCAGACCTGGGAGTACCTCAGTAATGATCAACTTGGTGAAAAGTCAGTACATGTAGCAAAGTAGATTTAGAAGCATGTAAAACGAAATGTATTTAGCATGTAAAATACCACAGTTCAGAAGACTTATGCAAGAATTAGTGATACTTAGTAATTGTACTTTTTAAGAGAAAATATTGTTTTTTCTTGCAATTGTTTCCTTAAAAAAGGCTGCCTATCCAAGGTAGTAAAAAGGTGTAAATTTCCGCTAGAAGGACGTGGGGTTGGTTCACCTTCAGGAAGTCAAAGTTTTAAAAATTAACTTACACCTCAGGAGGGACACATGACCGTGGGGTTCACACCACAGATGAGTACTAGGTTAATTCCTGGGGTGAAAGCCGGTAGGCCAGGGAGCTAACCACCCTATTTCAATACTTCGGTGGTTACGGAAATTCAAAAACCTGATCGACATTTCCTCTGAAGGCGTTAATGGCGTGTACGGAAAATGTTCTCCTGAAATTTTCCTAAAGGAAATAACGATTTCACATCCATTCTTAATTAGGGTTATACTTTATATACATAAGACAGAAAAGTAATAGGCATCGAAAATACAAGATTTTTCAGGTTTTTTAATAGAAACTGTGATTTTTTCCTCTAAGCTGCGTTTTGAATTTCCCACGAGCTATTGAACTGAATGTACATCCTTCGTCTTGGTAGGGTCATGTCGTAGGTTCTGTACATTGCTTGTGAGTTACCGACGTTTGGAATTCATTCTTCTTGTGATGCCGTCTCTTCACTGAAAGTTCACAACCATCATGACTTCCCCTATATTCTATTTCCGGTATCAGAGTCTTCGTGTCGTAGATGTTAAACCAGTGTCGAAGGTTCTTTGCTCAAGATAATCTTCTCAGCTACGACAACGGTCCTATTTTATATTTCTGTATCAGGCTGTATTTTTCAATTCGGAAGATATGACCGAAATAGGGTTAAGAATTCACACGATTTCCCGGCACGACGGTTCCTCCTCATTGGTGATGTGGTCTACCGATAGCTTCTTGAACATTTCGCAATACATCCACATTGCAAACGCCAGCATTCGACTCAATGACGACGGTTACGATGTTCATCCTTTGACATTGTTAAAGCGGCGCGGGTATCATATAACACTTCACTCACGCTAGCAAGTTTCTAATTGGTGGTCACAGTCGCTCACATATGATTTAACTTAAGAAACTCACTTCTTTTTTTTTTTGCTATGGGCTGTACGTCGCACCGACACAGATAGGTCTTATGGCGACGATGGGATGGGAAAGGCCTAGGAGTTGGAAGGAAGCGGCCGTGGCCTTAATTAAGGTACAGCCCCAGCATTTGCCTGGTGTGAAAATGGGAAACCACGGAAAACCATCTTCAGGGCTGTCGATAGTGGGATTCGAACCTACTATCTCCCGGATGCAAGCTCACAGCCGCGCGCCTCTACGCGCACGGCCAACTCGCCCGGTAAACTCACTTCTTATAATGCCAATTCTGGTTATGATATCTAGTACATCATGATCCCTTTCTTGTGGTAACTAACTGTACCGGTACGTTTTTGCAAAATGACTGAAAAGCCCTGAATTGATCCAATGAAACCGGGCTTCACAAGCAGAAATGACAGATTTCCTCGTAATAATCATTCGTGTGAAACATGTGTTTCTTATTATAATAAATGCACATGTTATCAAACAATAACTTACAGTACTGCAGAATATTAAGCACGCCCTGACTTGCGCACCAACTTCCGTCTCGGCTTCTGCACTCTTTTAGAGTGACCTGATTATATTTTCATTTTGCTCCGCACGTCAGAGACCTCTAAGCTTATTTCACCTCAGTAGGCTTAAGGTTTTACAGCGCTCCTTCCTTATTCGCTCATTTCCTTCCTCTTGCTCCAACACTTTCCTCCATATTCATTCACCCGCTAACCACTGCTCTGTTCTCGTACCGTACGTTGCAAGCCAGAAACCAGGGACAAGATATAGCAAAATATAGAAATTCCTTAAGAAACTATTTAATAAAAGTAATTTATTACATTCTTTATTAATCGTAGCCGGGTTGAGTAGCTCAGCCTGTATCTTTCTGAGTTCAAGTTGATGGATTCGAATTCGGCTCAGTTTGGTGGTATTTGGAGGTACACAAGTACGTCAGATTCTTGTCGGTATATTTACTGGTACTCAAGAGAACGCTTGTGTGTCAAAATTCTGGCACCTCGACGTCTTCGAAAACCGAAAACGTAGCTAGTGAGACGTAAAACAATACAATTATTAATCGTAGAGATCGAGCTCAAGGTGCACTACATGTATTGGTTTAATAAAATCTACTTTCATTTTGGGCAGGTAGGCTTGTTAAAAATAATGCCTTAGATATAGTCCTTTCGTAATGGCAACAGGGCTCGAATTCCCAAATTTACCGGGCTGAAATCTAAACTGAGCCATGTTAACTCCTATGATCATAAACGTAACTATTATAAGATGAAGGTTCTAAAGATATTTGAAAATGAAAACCTACAACCTGTTTTCCAGTCATTGACCGGGTCAGGGATGGAATGAATGAAGCAGATATAGGCTATTAGTACGATGAGGTCGCCACTCCCAAAGTGATTTATTAATGAATGATAGATGCTACGAAATGAGAATGGAGAGTGTTGCTGGAATGAAAGATGACAAGGAAAACCGGAGTACCCGGAGAAAAACCTGTCCCGCCTCCGCTCTGTCCAGCACAAATCCCACATGGAGTGAACAGGATTTGAACCGCGGTATCCAGAGGTGAGAGGCCGACACGCTGCCGTCTGAGCCACGGAGGCTCGTCTAAAGATATTTGTTCTTTAGAATTTTAACTTATTTTTTATACTTAAAAGCGTTCATAATCGGCCTCGAACAGGAAATGTCAGGCACTTGATTTGTGATTTTTATTTTTAACACTGTCATTTTGCATTATATGGAAGTGACTCGCTTTCTGGCACATGGAGATTTATGTTTCACTGTTATTCCAGCAAACAGTTCGTAAAATAATCAGAAAATGAAAAAATAAAACACTACCTTTCTACGTGCTTTTGTTATCACTAAGACGACTGGAAAGTTAAATTGTCCAGATTATTTATACGGTATCGATATGAACTATACCAGGTTTGATGGAAATATGGCATATTTTATCTCAAGGCGTCAGTAGCTTTTCACCAACGTTGCTTCATTCAACACCCAATCAAAGAATATAGGATTCAACGTAAAACTGAAGGACCTGTGTCTACGAACACAATATGAACAGTTATGAAAAACAGGAGACTACTTACTTAATATTTCTGTCTTACGTTTCTTCATCATCATCATCATCATCATCTGGTTACCCTCCAGGTTCGGTTTTCCCCTCGGACTCAGCGAGGGATCCCACCTCTACCGCCTCAAGGGCAGTGTCCTGGAGCTTCAGACTCTTGGTCGGGGGATACAACTGGGCAGAATGACCAGTACCTCGCCCAGGCGGCCTCACCTGCTATGCTGAACAGGGGCCTTGTGGAGAGATGGGAAGATCGGATGGGATAGGCAAGGAAGAGGGAAGGAAGCGGCCGTGGCCTTAAGTTAGGTACCACCCCGGCATTCGCCTGGAGGTGAAGTGGGAAACCACGGAAAACCACTTCGAGGATGGTTGAGGTGGGAATCGAACCCACCTCTACTCAGTTGACCTCCCGAGGCTGAGTGGACCCCGTTCCAGCCCTCGTACCACTTTTCAAATTTCGTGGCAGAGCCGGGAATCGAACCCGGGCCTCCGGGGGTGGCAGCTACTCACGCTAACCACTACACCACAGAGGCGGACCTTACGTTTCTTAAAATTGCAAATAGGGAATTCCTAGCCAAGGTTGAAGAGGAGTGCTCGGTTCACCCGGAAGGACGTAGGTTTAGAAAAAAAAAAATTAGAAACAAGATTTCATCTTCTTGAAAGGCACGTGTGTCTGAGGTTCACTTAGCCTAAAACAATGATTACAAGGGCAATTCCTGGTGACAAGGGCACCCGGAAATAGAACTAGTTAATCCGTTCGGATGCTGCAAATTATGGAAGCTCCAAGGGCCTCCATGGCCCGTTCGGAGATGATAACAAGAAGAGAAGACATACTTTGTTCTTAAATATACGGGCAGAAATATCTAGTATTCAGGCATGCCGGAACTACTAAACTAGGATTTTATCCCGCAAATTGTAACTTCGGAGGTAGATGTATTTAGTTTTCTTCAATTTGTTTTACGTCGCACCGACACAGATAGGTCTTATGGCGACGATGAGATAGAAAAAGCCTAGGAGAGGGAAAGAAGAAGCCGTGGCCGTAATTAAGGTGCAAACCCAGAATTTGCCTGGCGTGAAAATGGGAAACGACAGAAAACCATCTTCAGTGCTGCCGACAGTGGGGTTCGAACCCAATATCTCCCCAGTGAAAGCTCACAGCTGTGCAACCCTAAAAGCTCGGCCAAATTGCTTGGAAAATGTATTTAGTCACTTGTATCTTATTAACGGTTAAACACACATGAAGTCCTTTGTATGAAGCTAGCGGATGAAAAGTAAAGTAATAAAGCAGGAAATGAAAAAGAAATAGATAGAATGAAAGGCTAGCTTCTTTGTTACCATCCACTGGAATTATTCTGAGGTAAACAAAGACAAATTTTGAGGTTACTAAGCCGACAGCATCATAATATGAGTGACATCGGTGGAGTACTTCTCTCAGTCGGAAATGTGGTCTCCATTATACTTTGCTATAAACGAAGTCAGTAAACTTGGTTCGCACCAGCACAGCGCTATGGTCGATGTGTGCATTAACCCTGCAAGCCGCTGGAGTGCACGCCTGTCCCAATGAATTACGGGGTCCCGGTAATCCTGCAAGTGAATTGGCGCCTGCACTCAGGGTTCCCACTGAACTTAACTCCATCGCAGCCACTACTAGCAAGAGTCTCCAGAAGTTATGCCTTCAGGAGCACGCCAATAAGTACACCACAAATAGTAGACCTACATAAATACGTCATTCTACAAGTCAGTGATAACGAATACAGACTTTAACTTGTCGTAAACTAAGAGAGTTGGCCGCGTGACAACGGTAGCACAGTGGTGAGCTTGCATTCAGGAGTATGGGTTCGAAACCCACCGTCGGCAGCCCTGAAAAATGTTTCCGTGGTTTCTTATTTTCACACCAGTAAAATGCTGGGCTGTACCTTAATTAAGGCCACGGCTGCTAGCTTCCCAATATTCACCCATTCTCATCGCTGTGTCGCCGAGACCCTTCGATGAGTTAGTGCTGCATCAGCAAAAATGTAATAATAATAATAATAATAATAATAATAATAATAAAGAAAATTACTAAATTGTTATATAAATTGTCCAAATGAAACAAGGTAGATTGTATTTTGATTATTATTATTATTATTATTATTATTATTATTATTATTATTATTATTATTATTATTATTATTATTATTATTATTATTATTATTAATATTTACAATTTTGCTTTAGTCCACAACATACTGTAGATAGATCGCATGGCGATGATGGTACAGAGAAGGCGTATGAGTGGGAAGGTAGTGCCCATGGCCTTAATTAAGGTACAGTCCCAGAATTTGCCTGGTGTGAAAATGGGAAACCCCGAAAAGCAATCTTCAGCGCTGCCGACAGTGTGGTTCGAGCCCGCTATCTCCCTGATGCAAGCTCACAGCTGCGCGCCCCTAACCGCACGGCAAACTCGACCGGTGCTTCTGTATTTATGTCACGTCTATGTCGAGATGATAGACGCCCTCAAATTGCACAATCGCTCAAGGAGAGAATCTAGTGTATAGTATTGTATAACTTCCTCGCAGGCATACTTTTATCTGAAACAATCTCTTGTATACAGGGTGGTCAGAAACAACGTGAACCGTGTACATGTACATGTACATAATTTGAAAAATATAATTTGATATCTCGCGCCTTTATTATTTAATCACGTGCTGAAGTTAGCCAATGAGATCACTTCACGGGCGAATTCAAATGGGTTTGGTGAGGCGGTGTTGCTAAATCTGCAAGTGGTTTAAGACCCGGCTTGAAAGTCGAAGAAAAGTATCCTTCCGCAGCGGAAGATTTGAACACGGACATACGAGCTGACACGATCGCTCGCACCATATCAAGTACGCTACGGTGATTCCGGCTGAAACCTACAGTGTGTTGTTTTGATGCCTACTTCTCGGCATGACCCTCAAGCCAGTCTTAAGTCACGTACAGATTTAGCAACACCGCCTCACAAAGCCCATTTGAATCCGCTCGCGAAGCGATCTAATAGGCTAAATTCAGCAGCTAATAAAATGACAACCGTGCGAGGCATCGAATATTTTTTTCAAATTATTTAGAAGTAGGACCAACACTCCGTCGCTCCTATACCGGTTCAGATTGTTTCCCATCCCCCCGTTGTTGTGGATATCCACAAGGTTTATATATACAGAGAAGGTGAATTATGTTTTGATAATCATTAAAGTTGTATCTGATAAATATTCCATGCGAGGAACACAGTACCATGCGTCCGTTCTTTCTTTGAGCAACTCTACATGGCATCTAAACACAAAAACGAAAATATTAATTTTTAAAATCCTATGTATATTGGCCTGGATTTGAACTGCGGTCACCTGGTGAGAAGTCGATTACAATCGCATTCAGCTATAATGCCTCCCTAACTTTTCTACAAGGATACTGCAAGATGATGGGCTGTTATAGCTGGTTATTGTATTGTTACTTCATGACAGCAGTTTAAGACACCACTTCAGCACAACTTATTTAATCTATCTCCCGAAAGTTCACGAACGGCCCCTCGAGAATTGAAAAGTAAAGACTTCCGTAACGTTTGATTTACGTTATACCGAATAGTTAGGTCTAATAATAATAATAATAATAATAATAATAATAATAATAATAATAATAATAATAATAATAATAATAATAATAATAATAATAATTGTTCCTGGGTATCTTTGGAACGCAGAGGTGAAAGACGGTACGGGCTTGAATGGGTATAACTACAATGTCAAGAATTGAATTAAAATTTTAACAAAGATTGTATTTCTTTCATTATGAAAAAACAAACTTAACAAATTTCGACAAGGGAAAATAACAATCAGGTACAATGCCAATCTTGAAACCAGATTAGGAAAAATCCAAGTTTCAGAACCTTAACACTTTGGGCTTTAAGCCCCTAGTTTTACAATTTTACAAATGGAAGAAGAATTATTTAGTTAAGGGCAGATATTCCCTAATTCCAGAGCAGTTGCTCCTTAATTCATAATATCAAGCCTCTCAGAGGCACACTTTATAATTACAAAACTTGAAAAAGAGCTAACAGGCTCTCAGGTCTCCATGCCTACTCAAGGCAACGTCAACTTACAATTACTGGCCTCCCAAGGCACAATTTACAATTTGAAAATGATTTAAACAGGGGTATTTAATACCCAACCTACGGGGCCTTCATGAAAAAGTAACAGGTTAAACCACTGGCCCAAACACAAAATGAATGGAAGCGAACTGTGCTCCAAGATAATGAAAACTTAGAAACCTACAGCGCTGTAGGCCGATGACACAGGGGCTATTCCCAAACTACTGAGGTGACTCGTATAGAAATTACTTTAACACATTACAGAAGGAAAAATAGTTACAAAACGTAGTCACCTCAAACCAAGGTAAAGGGGAGCTCGAGAGGGTAATTTACTTTCTATACCCGGTTTACAGTTAAAGATTTAATGAAGCTTTCACGTTAGCCTGAAGAAGGTTACATTTTAGAAAAGTTGTTACATATTAAAGAGTCGGACCTTTCCCTCGGGTTAAACTGTGGAGGTAGCAAGAAAGAATAAAATTATGTGGCCATTACCCTGTAGATGTTCTGGTTGCCGACGAAGGAGGCCGCCCGCCTCCTGCTTAAACACACACTCTCTGAAAGACGACGATCAATTGGCCAAGAAACGTGAAAAGCTGCAGTTTATAAACCCTCAGGGAAGGCTGGAGATCATTCAAGATTGATCAGGGCACACCCTCTTAATTTTATTGGTTAAATTCAAAAGTAACACTCAAAATAAAACAAGAAGCCTGTGATAGGTTAAAAATTAATTACAGAAATTAGGGATTGGCTGGATTCAAAACTGGCGGAAGGAAAAAGGAAACATTGCCAACCCAAAAATAAATGAACATCAATCAGTTACAAAAACCTAGAAATACAAAACTTCTTTAAATTATAACTTCTTACACCTTGCACCAGGGTGCAAGATCATAGTTTTTAGTAGTGTCATCTGTGGAAGAATGTCCAAACTTCTTGATGTATAGCAAACAAAACTGGTAAAAATTCAGTCAATTTAGGAAACTTCACAATAACAAAATTAATCAATATTTTAGTGGTGACATCTTCTGATTAAAGTTGGTTTAGTTTCAGTTTCACTGTTTTACCAATAGAGGGGTTCATTTAGGCGCTAATTTTGAATGCACGGCGTTGAGGAATACCTCCCGGTATAATAATAATAATAATAATAATAATAATAATAATAATAATAATAATAATAACAATAACAATAATGATAACAGATTATAGCTACAGGACCCGAACCGTTTAGCCAACTCGTTGGACCCTGTGAGATTTTATGAACGTAGTTTCAGAATTTCTGGTTCCCAAAATGTCAGTAGCATCTAACTTTATTTTACAAGTTTTTCATCAAGCTGGCCGTGGTTTGAATCTCAAGTAAACCGGGCGATTTGGCCGTGCGGTTAGGGAAGCACGGCTGTGAGCTTGCATCTGGGAGATAGTGGGTTCGAATCCCAATGTCGGCAGCCCTGAAAATGGTTTTCCGTGGTTTCCCATTTTCACACCAGACAAATGCTGTGGTTGTACCTTAATTAAGGCCACGGCCTCTTTCTTCCAACCCTTAGCCCTTTCCTTTTCCATCGTCGCCATTAGAACGATCTGTGTCGGTGCGACGTAAAACCACTACCAAAAAAAAAAATATCAGGTAAACCAGTTTGACTTTTTAATGAATAATCACACATCTCTGTTGTTAGTTTGTGTGTAAAATTTAAGCCTTCGTAGGTAACAATCACTAGATTAAAAGTCTCATAATATACGAGCTTGCTTTCTGGCTTGCTTCTAACTTCATTCCATTCCTTGAATGGCTTTCATCTCTTATAAATATTATAGGAGAAAGTATAGACATAAACCGTTTTTGGATGCATACATTTTTAAATGTAATCGTCAGAGCTGTTGAAGGTAGGACAAAAAAAGCGTAGTTGTTGGTGGAAACACAGGACAAGCTAAGTGTATTATGAGGTCACTCTCCATTAGAGAGTTGGCTTCACAAGTTCCTCACAGGTATAGCATGCACAAAACACACACGCAGCACGCATTATCCTCAATGCTTTATTAAATACTAGCCTGTCCGTGCTTCAACAAAGAACATTTTAATCACCACACTACAATCTTTATTAAGCTGTTTTCATTCTGCAGATGCATTGGTGTTTTAATACTATGAAATACTAAGTAGAGTCCCAGTGAGTACTATACACATAACAAATTTAGAAAACACATCTGTCTTCAAAATAATTCATAAGCTATCCTTTCTGTCTCCTCGGTAAGAAGCGTCTCATCCCATTCCGCACCAACAGCACCGTCTGTAGGATATTTCTCGTCTTTGGAACAAATGCTCTCTGTCCGTCTTCTACGTCCGAGGATGACTGATCCAAGCCATTCCGATATAGTTGGATTTTTGAAAGGGTGAGAAAAGTCCATTCGTTACACCATGCCGTAAGATGATGGAATAAAAGATATCTTAAAAAATTAATGAAAATTCAGCCATAGGTTACCGAATCATATGAAAATTCAGCCATAGGTTACCAAATCAGTTCCGGTCTCTCTGGCATCTGACAGATCAAAACGGCACATCAAAATTAACATGCTTAAAGGTGAAAATAATCCACAGCTTGTGTCCAGTCATTCTACTGGATCAGTAATGGAATGAATGAAGCCCCAATCTAGCGGCGAGGATAGGAATTGTGCCGGCTGCCGAAGCCTGTAGCACTCCTCCGGGGCAATTATAAATGACTGAGAGATGAAATGAAATGTTAACGGGGAGTGTTTCTGGAATAAAGTATGACAGGGAAAACCCGGAGTACCCGGAGAAAATCCTATTCCGTCTCTGCTTTGTCCAGCACGAATCTAACATGAAGTGGTCGGGATTTGAACCACGAAACCCAGAAGAAAAATGCCGGCGCGCTGCCGTCTGAACCACGGAGGTCTTTTTGCTTGATGGTACCGGGTAAAAATATTTACAATATGGTAGCGAGGATTAATACTAGGATTATTATTATTATTATTATTATTATTATTATTATTATTATTATTATTATTATTATTATTATTATTATTATTATTATATATTCGTGATCGGCATTTCTATCTCCTCATAGGGTTTATGATCCATTTTGTTTTATATACCCCTACCCTTCTGTATACACCTACAACTCTTTTAAGTTACAGATATTTTCTCCTATAATTATTTCGAG
Source organism: Anabrus simplex (assembly GCF_040414725.1). Lineage (NCBI taxonomy): Eukaryota > Metazoa > Arthropoda > Insecta > Orthoptera > Tettigoniidae > Anabrus > Anabrus simplex. Next base: position 189,782,716 of record NC_090267.1, read on the forward strand.
TCTCCAGTTAACTTATTCCTCAAAGATCCGCTTTCAACGTACAGTACTCTCAAGACTTATTAAGGATTCTCCACACGATACTCAGATTTTTTCCTCAGGATTAATTTTGATAAATTTATCAAACACAGTGCCAGAAATCGCGGTCTCGTTTGAAAACCTGGACGGTGCTGACCTAGTCATAGCCCTCAGCTTAGTCACGAGACTACTAATCTGACACCCTGTTTCCAGTTCCTTTCCGCTTCCTTTTTCCTTCAGCCAACAACATGTGTCTACTCGTCCAAGTGCTGACTACACCCGATGTTGCTTATCCTGGGAGATTTCATGGAAATTCGGTGCTTAAGGTCAGGGGAGAATACACTACAATCTAGGTTATAAATAATTTTATTAACGGTGGGTGAAATAGTAGTTTAGGGGAATTTCTAAGAATCCATTTTCAAAAATCTCTGTTAACAATACCAACTTATGAGTAGTACAAGTTGCTAGCGCCACAAATAATAACGGATATATTCACGATATTTTTTTACTTTTTACTCGTATATATATCTTCATTCGTCTGTGTAATACATATTTTGATAAGACTGATACAGAGCAAGTGGCTGTGTGGTTTGGAATACATAACTACCAGCTAGCATTCGGAAGATAGTGGGTTCGAATCCAACTGTCGGGAGCCTTGAATATGATTTTCCGTAGTTTCCCATTTTCACACCACGCAAATGCTGGGGATGTACTTTAATTAAGGCCACGGTCACTTATTTCTCACTCCTAGTCCTTTCCTATCCCATCGCCAGTGCGACGTAAAGCGAAAGAAAAACACTGATGCTTGATATAGCCTACTGGTCCATCATAGTATTCGAACTATTCAATCTGCGATATGGAGGCTCTGATAGGAATGGGGAGTTTACACACTGAAAAGAACAAAGCAGAGCCGTCTTCACCGCTGTCTATGGCCAGGTTATTCTAGCACTGACTCTTGGCATTGGTAACTTAGATCGTAGCGTAAAAAAGTGCCGCTGTTCACTTGACCGAGCATTTCATGTGATTGCAATATCTTTAACTGGTTGATGACTACATTTTTATATTTATCTGATCCACCTACATGACTGACTTGTCGAAGGCAAGTACTATAGCTCTCTCTCTCTCTCCCTCGTTGAATCCAACCCTTCGTAAGGGTGTAGTGGCATCACGCGACAAGCCTTTTGGTGAGCTGCATCCACGAGTCTCTGCTTTGGGCATGGTAACTTGCTAGCTGTAAGCTCATCCTGGTCTTGATCTGGTCCATCTATCGTAACGGTGGACGTCCTCTAGGTCTTCGGCTGTCACTTTTCCCTGTGTGATAAGTATTTCAATTGCGTCCTGTCTTCTGCCAACGGCCGTAGCCGTGTTTAAACACCGGACCCCGTGTGATCTCCGAAGTTGAGCAACATTGGGCGTGGTCAGGAGTTGGATGGGTTGCCACGCGCTGTTGGTTGGGGGTAAGGGAATGGAGGAGCGGAAAGGAACTGGCCACCCTACCGCACGTAAACTCCGGCTCAGGAACACCTCTGCGGAGGTTCGGACCTGCCTTCGGGCAGAATAACCTTTACCTTACCTGTCTTCTGGCAATATGATCAAAATATCTGAGTTCTTTTTGGTTGACAAGGATCTACAGTCTTGTTCTGATGCCAATCTGTTGCAGGATCGATTCATTAGTACGGTAGCTAGTGATTCACAGATGATATTTTAACTAACAGAACTGTTCAGACAGCGAAGACCCTGACAGGACGTTCAGTGAATGACGAAAACAAAACAAATTTGCAAATAATCTTCTGTATCACGAACATGTTTCTCAACAATAAAACTCAATATACTTTTAAAACAAATGGAGGATTAATAGATGGCCGTTCAACCTTACAATACTCTTAACAATGACACCTAACTTCGGGATGTAATAATGAGTGGTATCACCGCTAGCTCCTCACCAAGGTGGCTGATGTTCGAATTCCGTCCAACGAATGTGGGATTATTTGCATGAAAATCACGTCTCTGCGGTTAGGATTCCACGTAAAACTGGCGGTCATATGTCTATGACCACGAAGTCAACAAACACGTGAAACTACAAGATGTAAGGATTCTTTTTTCATTTTTTTTTGTCGCACCGACACAGATGGGTCTTATGGCGGCGATAGGGTGGGAAGGAAGCGGCCGTGGCCATAATTAACATACAGTCCCGGGGTTTTCTTGGTGTGAAAATGGGATACCACAGAAAAACCGCATTCAGGGCTGCCGGCTGTGGGGTTCGAATTTGACAACTACGTGACCCAAACCGCACAGCCACTCGCTTAGTGTTCGGAAAGTAAAGCGTTGGATAAGAGTCTCAGCGGATACAAATAGCTTACTATATAGTATACAGGATTGAACATTAGGCCTATATATAATGTGATTCACTTCAGATGTTCACCGTAATTATCTACTAAACCATCAAATATACTGGTATTGTGTTCTCACACAGGTGGTGTAATTATTTTTGAAATCGACAAATACTTTTGATAAATAAAGTTTTTTTTTGGAAAAAAGAAAAATTCATATTCGGACACAGTGACTTAGCGGCCAAGAGGTTAACATCATGGTGACTCGTATACCAAGAACGACGTGAAGAAGCAGCCATCAACAAGTACCTAAATGTTCTGCTTAATGGTGAACGTGTTGACATTTCGGAGTCATTTGAGAAGTTCCGCCACAACCATGGACTACCTGTGTGCCTTAGGGATAACACTGTGAGTACGGTTCTTAAATAATTCTGACTCCATCTGAGGAGGATGATACGTACGAATGGAAGAAATGGAAGAGGGAAAATCTGCAACAGCAACTTATGAAATGGGGCCTAAAATCTCGTGTGAAAAAACTAAATTTATGACAAATATCGAAACTGCTCCACCTGTACTTACAATTGATATGATTAAAATTTCAAGAGTAAAAGAACTTAATTACTTAGGTGATTGGAACACTGGAAATGGCAAAAAATAAATCATTAGCTTCAAGAATTCAGAATATGGAAATTACTTTTCAACACACAAAGATGGTTTTTAACAAAAAACGCTGTCCAGTTCCGTAGCGTAACTATTAGTGTTATTAGTTGCCATCCTCGGAGGCCCGGGTTCGATTCCCGGTACTGCCAGAAATTTTAGAAAGGCAGGAGTGCTGGTATGTCATTGAAATGGTACATGCAGCTCACCCCCAGTGGGGATGTGCCTGAAAAGAGCTGCACAAGCTCGGGATGAGGACACGAGTTTACTTTTACAAAAATTGCTTGTCGCTGGAACAGTCAAATTCGTCATTACTTAGAAGTGATCAAGCCTGAAGTTATTTATACTTCATAAATGCTCAATTTACAACATAAATTTTAAAAGAATTTTTAGAGAGTAAAGAAAGGAAGATCATGAGAAAAATTGGAATGGAATACATTTCCCCGAACCCTATTCGGAAATACACTTAAAAATATCTAAACTTACTGATACAATGAGACTACGACGAATTCAATTTATAAGCCATTTGGAAAGAATGAATAACAACATACTTATCAAATTCACAATATTTTGCAAATCAAACGTACGAGATCAGAATGGTATAAGCAAGTAGAAAAATACCTCGTGGAATTAGGTTCACCAAATCTGCAGGATATAAATGTAATCAGAAAAATTGTATATAAAAGCGGTTTGAGGAGGACGACAAGAAACCAACACGAGGAACTTGATCGGAGGAACAGAAATTAAACAATCGATGAAAATGAGGAACAATTGGGCAAGGAGGAAAGCTCAAAAAATATGTTGATTCCGCGTGGTTCTAAGTGACCCATTCGCGCAGAAGAAGAAGAAGAAGAAGAAGAAGAAAGAACGTTGAAAAGGAGGAGTAGAAAGAATAATGAAAAGAAATGTGATATACAGGATGATTCAAATGTAACGGTACAATGTGAAAGTATGAAACTCATTAGTTTACGAAAAATTTCTATAAACATGGGTCTAAATTATATTTTGCAAGTAACGCGAATGCTGTGTTTGTTACGGTCCACTTTTGTGTGCTTCTACCCATGATTATCGCATTCTTCTTTGATTTCCTTCGAGTTAGGTTTTTATTTACAAAATCTGGCATTCCGAGAAGGGACAAACTATGGGTGGCATTACCTCGAATTAGTAATCAGCTCTACACAGGGATGCGGTGGATGCAAGTTTGTCGCTTGTTAGTGGAGTTTCAGTCGCATTGCTTTCAAAATGGAACGCTTTAAAATAACTCACGATAGTTAACGTGAGGCTTTTGGTTGTTGTTTGTTCCTATGCAATAATATCACAAAACTTTCATAATGAACTCATCCTTTCTTCAAGTGAGGTGGTTTTATATTTACGGTATGTATGTTATCTATAGGGAAATGAAAAACGTGTGTATCCATGTATGAAGGTGGGAATAAACATAAAAACAGATGTGATTTGTTTAGATAATTCCAGGCACCCTACAAACATAAAACGTAGCACCAGAAATTATATATCTCAACATCCTAAGGGTTAGAACATTCTCAGGATTTCCTGTGGGATTGGTGTCAGAATCAAAACAGTGTAAGTCAGCTAGCGTAAACGCAAACACCAAAAGGTACTCTGTTTCCTAAGTGACGTATTCCAGTTCTTACCATTACGTCCTGAGAACAGGTTTAGGGACATTTTTCATATATTGAAGAGGTGTGGATGCATAATTGCATAAATGAAAATTCTCTGAAGTGATCCAGTGGGTTGGAAGTGAGTGAATGGTTCTGACACAAATCAAGCACACAGCTCGGTAAACGAATCTTTTATCTGAATTAAATGGGGGCCGTTGCTGTTCGGACCAATGAGAGTCAGGATTAAATAGCATAACCTGGGTAAAATACACACTGAAAGGGTGATAATAATGTAAACGGCTCTACTTTTTCTGTGTACATGGTTTCCTCCTCTAAAACTTTCTGAAGTTGGCTAATAATAATCGACCCACAATCTGGCTTGAAAATGCGGCAGTCGTTAAATATGAAAATAAGGCAGAATATGGAACAACAACCCCATACCTTAAGGAGAAGTATAAGCGTAACTGACTTGCTCATTGGTGCACCTGTTGAAATGTTGGAGTCATTTGAGACGTTTCACCACAAGTATGGACTACGTATGTGCCTTTGAGATGACATTGTGACTACTGTTATTGAGAAGTAATGTTAGCACCATCTGAGTGCTCGCTTAAAGGCAATGACACCCCCCCTCCCCTCCCCACATTGAGGTACACCGTACGTTTAATTTGGCGAGCATATTAAATCCTTTGTTCAGTGGTCAGCATCGAGCCCTCGGTTCAGACAGTCGCGGGTTCTATTCCCAGACAGCTTGGTGATTTCAATCGCGATTGATTAATTCCTCTGACTCAGCGAGTGGGTGTTCTTGTTTGTACCAACACAGTCCTTTTCATACGCAGACAACACATCGGACCACAGGAACACGCAATAAGTAGGACTGGCGTCGGGAAGGGCATGAGGGTATGACAAAGAATAAGAATAAGAAGAGGAAGGCCATATTGAGCTCTTGAGGTGGCGTCTGGTGAGAGGCAGTAGTAGCAGAGTAGTAGCAGGGAATCCAGCACTTCCCTGGACGGGGCGTCAGCGGGATTGGCGGCGGAGGCGACAGGCCACCATGAGTGGGCAATGTACCTCTCCATTGCTTCCTTAATGAGAGATAAATACAAAGTTAACATATGACTATGTAACACGGGCCCACGCCCGTTTCTGAGAGTATACAAAGCAACAGAACTGCCAGTGTACATACGCAATATATAAAAACTGAGAGGAATGTCTCTTATTGCACACAGGGCGCCGGAGATGGCTGCTGCTGTCTCTGCTGCGTTGACGGTGGTCGGTGTTTGGAAAGCCTGGGCCCATCCCACGTTGAACCGCGGCGAGACGGCGGCTATGGAGTGCGGTGTAGCATCGGTGAAGACTTCTACGGGTATCCCAGGAATGTTAATGCGCCGGGAGGTCGCGATGATTTCCGGGCTAAGGAGTCGTCGGACCCAGAAAGGTTCGTTAGAGAGAACGTGCTTCGGGATAAACCTGGGCCAGCCCATGTCCCAGATTACCCAGCTGAGGTAGCCAGCAATTTGCTCCCTGCCGTCGTCGACCGTGGTCGTAATCAGAGGTAGGAGGCTGAGGATGCACTCTTGAGTGGCATGGTGCAGGGTAAGTTCTTGTCCGGGAATGTCGATAGTCACGCCTAGGTAAGTTAACACAATCACTGGTGTGAGGATGGACTTCCGATGATTGAGCGTTATGCCAAAGATCACTTCCAAATACAGGCGAATCTCTTCTTCCTTCTGCTCGGTGAGATCTTCACTGTGGATCAACCAGTCGTCGAGGTATACGACCGTAGAAACGTTGAACTCGTCATGGAGGATCTCAGCCACCGCTGAGGCCCATCTTTGCATAATGGAAGGGGCCAAGGCGTGGCCCATAGGTAGGCGAGTCCATTGATATGTTTGGCCACGATATCGGACCCCATAATTGTGGCGGGAGTCTGGTTTGATGGCGATCTGGTAAAAGCCGCTCTTAAGGTCAATTTTGAGGGCTATAACATGAAGGTCAACTCTATTCTATTTTAGAGTTAAGATTCGCCAATAATGACTTAGTTAAATAAGCACCGGGCGAGTTGGCCGTGCGCGTAGAGGCGCGCGGCTGTGAGCTTGCATCCGGGAGATAGTAGGTTCGAATCCCACTATCGGCAGCCCTGAAAATGGTTTTCCGTGGTTTCCCATTTTCACACCAGGCAAATGCTGGGGCTGTACCTTAATTAAGGCCACGGCCGCTTCCTTCCAACTCCTAGGCCTTTCCTATCCCATCGTCGCCATAAGACCTATCTGTGTCGGTGCGACGTAAAGCCCCTAGCAAAAGTTAAATAGGCTATATGATCGACAGCAAATAAGTATTTCAACATTGAGGGAATTGTCCACTTAGAAGTCCTGGAGATTGTTTGGACACTCTCCATAGTGCGATAGCAAATACATTAAACTGGATATGATTTTTTAACTGTTTCTTTACTGTCAATGTTATATATGTACTTGACAAGCCATATTATTATTATTATTATTATTATTGTTATTATTATTATTATTATTATTATTATTATTATTATTATTATTATACAGCCATTCGTATGGAATGGTATTGGGAATGCAAGTAAGTGCAGTGCTCTTTTCACCTATTTTTACTGTTGCCTGTTTCAATCCTCAAGCTGGGATTTTTATCACTGATAATCTAATTCGGTGTAGGTGGGAATCTAGCAAGTGAGGTAACATTAATAGTAGTACGTATACACAAGAGAAATAATTGATAATAAAGATACTAAACCATACTCCATGGCTCAAGAGCCTCGACGGGCCATGGACTGCCAAGCGACCGCTGCTCAACCTGAAGGCCTACAGATTACGAAGTGTCGTGTGGTCAGCACGACAAATCCTCTCTGCCATTATTCTTGGCCTTATATACCGGGGACACTATTTCAAAGTCAGATAGCTCCTTAATTGTAATCATGTAGGCTAAGTGGGTCTCGAACCAGCCCTCAGATCCAGATAAAATCCCTCACCTGGCCGGGAACCGAACCTGGTGCAATACATCGCGGGTCCGGCAATTGATAATAAGAACATATGACTTTCTTTTGGGCAATGATAATAATAACATGGCGTTTGGCCTTCGGAGAGGCCTGGGGCAGTCCATGGACGACTGTGTGTCTGTGTGGATGAGGCTGCTACCAAAAATGATGACTTCTACTGATGAAGTCAGAGAAATTAAGAAATAATGTTAAAATTCCCCAAACTGACCGAGAATCGAACCCTGGACTCCTTGGACCAAATGCCAGTATGCTAACCATGGCAGCCATACTTTGGGCAATGATAATTGCGTACGACAATATTAAGCTCTATTACATCGTGCATTTGTAAAATGTTTTGTAATAATTAGTCGTTTAACCCTGGATGGGAATGGTTCAATGAGTTACCGTATACATATAATCCCGTCACTAATACTGGACAAAGTACATATTCACACTGGCAGACAATGAGCTCTCGGTAATTAATTGTCCTGCACACCAGACTTCACTGAGCAGGTAACTGTAATTGTTACACTAAATCTATTTGAAAAGGTCGCCGTTAGGTTCTGCTGATAATGAGTTCTGCTTTGACATAATTACAGTAACTACGTTGTCCTTCCACAGTGTGGCTCCACTTTTGTACTAGTTGTAGTAAAATACTGCTAGTACTTATCTATAAATCAGTCTGATATCATCCCTATCTAAAACATTGTTTCCACCAATTTCTCCCAGATAGTGCATAAATGTCTATAGCGCCATACAAAGGTTGATACTGATTTACTAACAGATTTTGCAAAGTTATCTCCGTACTGGACATGAAGATCCCTGGAGGGGAGGAAAGTAATGAGAGGCTTCCATCAACCATAACCTCAGAACTAACAAGGAGACCCTTCAGATGTTCCAGTCACCGATTTAATTTTTTAGTTCATAATGTTGCTTTAAGTACACCGACAGAGATAGGTTTTATGGCGACGATGGGATAGGAAGGAGCTACGGGTGGGAAGGAGGCGGCCGTGGCCTTAATTAAGGTACACCACCAGTATTTGACTGGTGTGAAAATGGGAAACCACGCTGACAGCTACATGACCCAAACCGCGCAACCACTCACTGGGTTTCACTAATTTCATTAATATTTAATTTTCACACCAGAAAAATTCTGAGGCATTACCTTAATTAAGGTTACGGCCACTTCCTTTCCAGTCCTAGTACCTCCAACACCATCGTCGCCATAAGACCTGCCTGAGTGGGTACGACGTAAAATTACAGTAATACCGTAGCAGTTTCAATGCCAGACAGTATTTACAAACCAGAGCGTCTATTCCACAACAACACATTGTATTTAAATACTAAATAATCTATACCAAAATATAATATGAATAATGAAAATTCCGAGTAAAGGCACAAATCGATCAACAACACAGGATATAAATACATGAGTAGATGACCACGTGAGGGGTGTAAGGGAAACTTATACCGAAAACGTGACTAATATATAGGAAATGCGTTTCCTACAGTACAGCTATCAACATTCAGTTGTTGTCTAGATGGACAAAGGTTAATGTTTTCCATTTTGTTTATATTGTACGTGTGGCACATACGTACGTACGTACACATGAGCGACCGTCAGACAAACCATCACGGCACTGCTGTCTGTGTATATGACAAAAGCGATTGGTTGTGAATATTAAGTTACACGACCTGTTCGTGTGCTTGATGTAATTCATTCTACTATTTTGACCTTCGCCCAGGTATGTTGTATTTTTCAAGAAGAAGTCGCTTGCCCTAAGGACAGTCTAGATTACAGTGCCTCACAACATATACAGAAGATTGTTTGGCACCTCTGGTGACGTCTTTGACGGACGTTGTTATCAACTTGAGGACGTCAAAATACGGAGTGATGATTCACGTCATTACTGAGAATGTGTGTGTAGCGTTTTGTGACTTACCTGCATCGATGCCGAAGCGAATTGGCCCTTACTGGGAGGACTACCTACATAATAGCCCTTTCCGATGCTAAGTATAGCTATTCTGCAATCCAAGGAATGTGCAAGAAGCGTAATTTTCTTGATATCAAAGAACGGAATGAATGTATTGAATCAAAAAGGAAAAGACCGACTGGGCTTAATTACAGAGGGGAAAGCAGGCAAATCCACGAGCTGCCACAAATCGTACACCAGAAGTGGTGAGGAAAGTGGAGGCCCCCAAAGGATTATCGCACGTAAGCTGGGAGTGTCTGTTTCAACAGTTAACAGCATAATGAACAAAGACCAGAAATATTATAAACGCCGAGTTTACAAGCGGTTGCCTCCTCTCATTTCGGAACGTCGCACTGACGCAAGAAAGCTGTATGAGGTCTATCTAGCAGGGGATAGATGGAAAAATGTGGTGACATTAGACGAAGCATATGTATACCTTAGTGATTGTAACAAACCCAGCTTGATTTACTACCAACCTAGAGACGAAAGAAGTGATCAAGCATTGTATAAAGAATGCCGGGAAAGTTTTCCAAGAGGTTTCTTGATCATCGCTGAATACTGCTACAATGGCAAGTTAACCATTCGCTGTGTCCTTAACAATATGAAGGTGAACTCTACATACTATCAGAAAGAGGTTTTAAGACCCATTTACAACACAGATATCCTAGCACTGCACGGGAGGGCGAAAAATCAGGTATGGGTACACAAGATTAAGTATCCAGCCACACCTCTCGTTCGACTCGTCTGTTCTTAGAGAGAATGGAGATGGAAACTGGAATCCATGTAAATCATTATACTAGCATTCCATTGAAGGCACCCGATGGGTCACCCATTGATTTCTGTGCACTGGGACTCCTAAAAAGAGCCTTAGAAAATACAGGTCCACGCAATATCAATGACTACTGGGAAGCCGGTCAGGAGGAGTGGGAAAAGACAGGCATAGTAACTCTGCGAAAATGTCTGCTGCAATGGAAACCACGTTGTCGAGCTATAGCTAGAAATGCTGGCTTTCCAATTGATCATGGTCGTTGGTGGAGACGTGGCTTTTTATAAACTAACTACCCTTCAAAAATCGTCCCCAGAGATCTTAAACGGCTTGCTGTAGAAATAAGCCACTGTAATTCGGCGTGTGATTTTTCCTACTGTATTATCTTACATTTTACAACGTTCATCATAGTAGCTTACATACGGTACGTCCGAAAAATAAAAATGGATTTCACATTTGCCTTGCAAGCATTGTTGGCTTATATCCTGTATGATCGGAGTAAAATATTCCTTTTCACACTGCATGTCCCATGAATTTCACATGAATATACAGAATTTAAGAGGATGTTGTGTCGGAAACATATTGGGTGGTGGGGGGAATGGTGATTTTCATGTCAACATGAACTTGAAGGAGACAATAATACCCCCTGTGAATTATAGGGGAGAAATAAAGACATAGGCCTACCATACATAAAGGAATGAAGATGTCGGTAAAAGGAAGAGAAGATCCCAGAAATGCATGATTCTCCAAGCCTCACAAGAATAACAAGAATTGACGAAGGGAAGTCAGATAAGAAAAATGAAAGCGAGGTGATTGGCACAAGTAAAGAAAAGTTCCGTGGTTACCTCTCAACGTTCTCAAACTATATAATGTATATAGGTCTCTATGCATGGCACTATACCGAACCCTTCTTGAATGCAATAAATTCTCGTACTGTACAAGCATGAATTAGTGAGGGGGACGAGGAAGGGCCATGGTAGTTTAGTGATATAGTGTCAGAGTCGTTGGCTGAATGGTCATCGTTCGGTTTAGAGGGTCCCGGGTTCGATTTCCGGCCGGATCGGGGATTTTAACCTTCATTGGTTAATTCCAATGGCTCGGGGACTGGGTGTTTGTCCTGTCCCCAACATCCCTGCAACTCACAAACCACACACAACACTATCCTCCACCACAATAACATGCAGTGTCCTACACATGGCATATGCCACACACCCTCATCGGAGAGTCTACCTTACAAGGGCTGCACTCGGCTAGAAATAGCCACACGAAATTATTATTAGTGATATAGACATTAGGTTCTCATCAAGGTGGTCGCGCTTCGAATTCTGGTCCGTGAGTGAGGAATCCATGTAATAATAATTAATGGCTTATGGCCTACGAAGAGGCCTTGTGCAGGTCTTTCGAGCTGACGCCTTATAGGCGTCCTGCGCATCTCTGAGGATGGGGCCCTACCTATAATTAATTATAATGGTGAAGACGACACACACACCCACCCCCAAGGCATCGGATTTAACTAATGAAGGTTAAAATCTCCGACCCGGCCAGGAATCGAACCCGAGACTCTCAGAACCAAGGGCCAGCACGCTACCGACTTACTCATGGAGTTTGACATCCTTGAAATGAGATATTTTGTGATGCAGAAGTAAGCTTTAGCTAAAGTTCGCAAATGAATCACCTATAATTTATTACTGAATTTCAATCTTAAATTTGATAAAGACATCTGTCAAATGACGTATAACTTCAAACTGTTTTCTAAACATACACTTAACTTCAAAATGTATGTTGCTGTTCTCAATTTTAAACTTATATATCATTAAATATCGAGAATAAAAGTAGAGTTATCGCAAATTTAGCGCACTGAATAGAAATCTATTGCAGTTTCATCTCATGTGGAGACCATTAAGTTAATTAATTAGGAAGGCTCCAATTTATAAATAAATGCAGCGAAACACAATAGACTTATATTATTAGTCGAACAGTATAATATGGTAATACGTTAGAACTGGAATCTCACAGTCCTACCTTTTGTTTGCAACACATATATCCGTGATTTGCAAATTTTATATTCATTTTTCTAATTTAATTAATACTACATTACCCTTAATAAATACTGACATGTGTACGAGATTTTAGAAAATAATCATGAAACCTACGCGTAATCACATAAAAAACATGCTTCGTGCGTCTACTGATCTTTCATGGAAGTTTGAAAAACCTGTGTGTAGGAGGATTTTAAAATGAATGTGAATGATTTACCTAACCGAGGCAGAAAGGGTGTTCACAGAAGACGTGAGTTCATTTCCCCACCAGAGAGCTGAAACAATCATAAACGAGACTTCCACTCCTGGAGTTCACTCACTCCACACCAAAAATGACAATCTTCGGTCGAAGACAGCCGAGCATACCTCTCTAATTTATGCAGTTGTTGAGGTTGAGAATACTGGAAACCTGTACATTCTAGTCTTCCATATGTCTTCAAGCAAACAAACGACATAGCACTACAACTCCGGTGAGCCTTAACCTACCAAGCGACCGTTACTCATTCCGAAGGCCTAAGAGAACGAGATGATACGTTGCTAGCGTTACGGGATCGTCTCAGCCGTTGTTCTTGGCTTTCAAGACCGGGAGCACTATCTCACTGTCAGATAGCTCCTTAGTTGCGCACACGTAGGCTGAGTGGACCTCGAACCAGACTTCAGCTCTAGGTAAAAAGTACTCTGACTTGAATACAAATCGAAACCGCGACTTTTGGACAATCAGAGCTGTAGCGGCACGGCGTTTCTTAATAATCAATTTCTGGTGTAAGTATGTAATTTCTGAATATCTGAATTATTGTAAAACTAGAACGATTCAGGACTAATATTGGAATACGTGAGCAGACTGAAACAGACTTGTTAGAAGAATCGTATTATTTAAAAGATTTGAAAGCTGGAAGTCCTGAGAAATTATACGCTGAAATGAGCCATGGTCTGGAGTCGACGCACTCACTCTAGGCCGGACTCCCTTATGTTCTCATTGTACCCAGTGCTACACGGTTTGCACTCCAGACTGTTGAGTCACGCTGTACGGATATGTCATTTCAGATTCGACCCGTTCAATAACAGTAGCCTCTTGGGTTGCGATCAGCTCGAAATCGCATTCACTCCCTATTGATTGGATTACAAAGGAGTAGTTAACCAGTACAGCGTTCGTAATAGGATTGTAAGCATTTGGCCGTATCACATCACACAAGTGATGTTTAATTTCACTTCCACACATATGCCTCGCTGATTGGTTGTTCTGCTAACATTTTGTTGGGATACATTAAACTGTTACAAACATTTCATAATTTTAAAATATCAATTTCGCATACATTTTGTATTTAGCCACGAATCAGCAAATCCATTTCATGACTTTATGAAGAATTATGGGCAGAAAATGGGGTTTAGGGGTTGATAGTGGTAATGCAATGTGTAATAGCTCCGCCATCTCCATCGTCAATTACTTCCCCCCCCCCCCTTTTTGCATGCTTCTAGCAACGTGATTGACACGTTTCTTGCCTCCCCTGAGTAGATGAGCATTTATACCATCCCTATGCAATGGCGAGTCTCTAACAGTATTATATTGCCTAGTCCATCCCTGTACTCCAGTCATAACAAATTTCATTACAAGAGACTATTTCTGACCCCAAGTCACCATTACACACCAGGTCACAACATTGTTCACTAGTCTGATCTTTGTTTACCCCGATTTACATCAAGACAGTCATGGAGGGAAAGAGGATAGATTGGGTTGAATCGAGTGTTGGTTCGGTAAATGTGATAAACGTATGGAAGAATAGCACAATTTTCATTTACGGGAATAGGCCACATTTTCTACACTCAATTGTATTTTTCTAAGTCGCTTCCATCCAAGTCTAAGCCCTTCCGAATCCCATCATCACCAAAAAATTATTTTTGAGAATAATGATCTGATGATTTCCTTCTCTCCTTTTGTGTTTGTGTTTGTCTTTTACCATCTATATTCATGTTTATATTTTTGTCACTTCCGTTTTCCTATGTTTTTTTAGCTTTCTCCTTATCCCAGACTTCTCACATTGACTGAAGATCTGTCAAGATGTCCCATTGAGTAACCGTTGATGAAGTAGGAAAGCAGAAACAAGCTCGTCGGGAGCTGAGAAGAAATGGGTGTAGAAGAAGTGAGTTCTGAGGAAAATATATTTGAATATGGCAGTGTATGAAGATGTGGAGGCTGATCTTGTCTTTTGTCCTTTTTATATCTCTCCCCCTTCCCAGACTGACCTGTCATTTTGTTTATCCTATTATTTTCTTTCTAAACATAGTCTACTTGTCGGTGGAGGCAGTTGAATAACATTCATGGTACCCCAGCCTCAGTGGAGTGTACTGAACCCCAGCTACCCCAGTACTGCTGGCGTAAATGATTTTGTATTTACAATTTCTTATTATTCCTTAGAACGTTTCTTTATCAAGTTAAAAAGCTTCAAACAAGCTATGTCAAGGCAAGTAAAGCTGTTTTGATAACCCGTTCCTCTACCGCAGTCGAGGTCTCTCCAGCGAGCTGGGTTCCTTTGCTTTCGCGAAGGAGAGCTACCGCACCGAAATTCAAGTCGCTTGGTTTTACTCAACCACTTTAATTTATTTTTGGATTTCAGCATGTATGAAGTTTTGGGAGCTATTCATTGATGGCACGTGTAGAGAATGTTTTTTCATGCACGTGAAAAATCATTTTAAGTACCCAGCATGAACACAGAGCCAAGTGCGAAGTAAAATAATTTTGTATTTGCTTGCTTTATACGAGTGGATTTTCTGTAATGGTGGTATAGTGTGAATTTTTGCAGTGTTCCTCATTGATTATAGATGATGTTTTCACGAGTTCTGTTGCATTCTTTGTGAATATAACTGTCGTGAGGAATATTTTCCTTCGTTTGTCGTTGCTGTACCAACGCGTAGTAAGCAAGTGAAACTGTAAAACCTCGCCGACAGTAAAATACCTGCAAAATTTTCCTCATTCAATTTAGGTTAGGCTTTTCAAGTAAAAAAAAAAGACGTTGATGGTGATGGTTGAAGATATTCTTATTGTAGTGCGTTATAAGTTCTTTAATACCTATATTGTCATATTTATTTATTTATTTATTTATTTATTTATTTATTTATTTATATATATATTTATTTATTTATTTATTGTCTGATCAGTTTGCTTGTCATACTTCCACTTAATTACTGAGTGTAAAATAGTAATGTTGTTTTTAGAGAGAATGGTGGGGCTGCGGTTACATTTAATTTGCAGCTGGGGTAACGAATGTGTTTACCGCACGCTGCTGCCCAGCCTGTCGTAAGAGGCGACTGAAAACGAGCCCCAGGGGCTCTTATCTTATGAATGTGGGTTGGTGACCACAGGGACCTAAGCTAAGTCCTAGCATTGCTTTCAACTTATTTGTGCCAGACTCCTCACTTTCATCTAACCTATCTGACCTCCGTCGGTCAACTCCCGTTCTCTTCAAACCTCGACAGTTTTAGGTATCGAGCTCTGGGGAGACATTTTCACGCCCCTCATGGGCTTTGTATTTCTTTTGCTGATACCTCCATTCTTCCAAGTGTCGGACCTCTACCATTTTCCCTCCGATTGGTGTTTATGGAAGATGGTTGCCAAGTTGTATTTCTTCTTGAAACCATCACCATCACCACCACTTTCTGCATATGGCTTGAAAACCTATTTCAGTTAGTGTGGTGTTAACTTGCTACAAAAATAAAGAAGTAATGTATTTTGGACCACTGAGGAAAGGAGCGGCAAACTAACTTATCCCCATATTGCCTGGTACGACTCGTTCTCCGCGCCATCGATTTTTGTGGTGTTCCTATAACAACATAATCTTTGGTGATGCCATTTGAGGATTCATCCAGACTCCAGGCTGGTGTTTTAACAGACATGCACTACATACAATATGGAATTGTGACCACCATTTCCTCCTTCAGGGCTGACAGCTTATGAATGCGATATGTCAACCACCTAGGTTCACTGAGTCTAGTGGAATCTGGCATTGCTTCCACTTACTTATCCCCAATTCGTATCTGCAGCCTCTCGTAAGAGGCGTCTAAAAGGGGGCTGAGGGGCTTTTAATTTTAGAGCGTGGGTTGGTGACCACGGGGCACTAAGCCGAGTCCTCGCATTGTTTCCACTTACTTGTGTCAATCTCACCACTTACATCTACCCTATCCGACCTCTCTTGGTCAACTCTTGTTTTTTTCCCGACGCTGGTGGTATTAGTTTGTGAATCTTAGGAAGGCGTTCATTTTCACGTCCTTCCTGGCCCCTATGTTTCTTTTGCGGATACGTCCATTTTTGAAGTGTCAGACCCCGACTATTTTATCCCTCTGTTAATAGAGGATGGTGGCCAGTTGTACTTCCTCTTAAAACAATAATCACCAAACACCAGCACCCGAACTTACAGGCTCTTCACGTTCATCTTTGCCATCCAACCACCCTCTGTAGGTGGGCGATATAGAATAACATTCACGTAAGAGGTGACTAAAAGGGGCCCTGGGGGCACTTAAATTGTGAACGTGGGTTGGCAACGACAGGGCTCGTAGCTGAGTCCTGGCATTGTTTCCACTTACATTTTCAGGCCCGCGAAGCCATTTTTGCGGCCCGTGAGAGCACTGTAAGAAATAATGTGAAGAAAAATAACAAAAATACTTCATAGTTCGTTCAAAAACGTATTCATTTTTATTCACATTATCGACCCAAGTCTATTATTTAATACTAGTTCCTGTTTTCAAGTATCTATTCACTTGTTCTCAATAGATTATGTTTATTTAAAATATTAAAATCCAATTTTCGAGATATAATGTTATTATTTTTGCGTCCCACTGACTACTTTTGATGGTTTTCGGAAACGCCGAGGTGTCGAAATTTTGTCCCGCAGGAGTTCTTTTACGTTCCAGTAAATCTATCTACACGAGGCTAACGAATTTGAGCACCTTCAAATACCACCAGACTGAGCCAGAACCCCAATGCCTCAACCGTCTCGACCACTTAGCCTGGCTCCGAACTTCACTTTCTTATGCAAGATTAAAATAATGTTTTTAGCAATTAAAATTATCAAACCCTCATTTCAATTGAACTATGTATATTATTTCATGATGGTACTTCCGTACTATTTTACAGAATTTTACGAAAATTGGCCTATTCATGTGCGGCCCACGAACATGATTAGGTACCCAAAATGGCCCTCGAGATTTTACAAATTGGAAACCGCTGGTCTATCCTATCCGACCGGAAAAATCTAGTGTTAGAATATACCTTTTTGAATTTTTAACCAACTTACTTCGGCTCTGTACTTGCTTACGTTCATGACATGTGACGTGTAATAGATGAATACAGAATTCGATAATATTTTACGGGCTATTTCAGAACATTCTGAGTTTAGAATACTTATATCGTTCATGCAGAAATTACCATTAAATATGCCAGTTTAGAGAACTCTCCTTGAAAATCCAATCGTAAATTTGGTACAAACTCTATACTAGCCCCAACATTTTTCACTAGGAAATCATTTAGCATGTCGTGGTCCTTTGCTTTTCTTCACCCTGAAATGGGCGTACTCTTCCCCTTCGTCGGAAATGTTATTTTACAAGGCGCCAGACGCAAAGGTCAACTGTCATCACTTCAGCAACACTCAGCCAATGGGAATCACAAAATGAACAAGTAGAACGCAGCATACGATAAGCTTTTCTTCTGATTCAATTCGTACTTGGTCGCTAGCATTTTTGCAATGAGGAAATAAAGAGTTTCCTCTGTCACTAAAAACATGAGAAGGACTTCAAAATCAAATAAAAAAAGGAGATAAAATAGTCTCTCGTCGTCTTCGTGTCACTTGAAGAGGAATTCTAGTCAAGACTTGAATAATCAAAGATATCATTCTACAGTGAAGGCAACCGGCCGTAAAACTGCGCTAAATCCATACAAAGAACTACGCCCAAGTAAGTGGTAAATGACTAGGAGGAGGAAGAGGACGTCTGCAATGGAAATCAGCTTCTTCATGGCTCTCGCCGAGCCATTAATAATAATAATAAAAAACCGAACAGAGGTTTCCAAAAGGTATATAGATACATACAACTTGATTATTATTAACGAGTGATCAAAAAGTTTCCGTTTGAGGGTGTTGCTGCAGCGGATGTGCAACGCAGTGCGACTCGTATGCGGGTATTGAACGGACGTGTAGGTGAAGAGATTAGTGTGGCGATCGTGTCGTGCCAAGGTGTGTGCTTTAAATGCGCCCACGTGTACTGTGGTGACGTTACTACCAAATGCGTCCAAACAGGACCAATGTGCTGTTATTCTGTTCTTGGCTGATGAAGGTCAAACACCGGTGTATATCCATCGGAGAATGAAGACTGTGTATGGAGCAGTATATCTGTCGAAAACCACCGTTGTGGAATCGTGTACCAAGTTCGGTTCGGATCGCCTTTCGACACAAGACGTCGATCTATCTGGGAGGCAAGCTTCATCCATTACGGACAACAAGTGGGCGGTGGATGAAGTGTCACTCGAGCACCCGCCCTATAATCCTGATCTCTTTCCATGCGATTATCACGCCTTCGGTACCCTATTGAAGTGTCGATGCTTCCTGTCGGACGAGGATGTGTTGCAGGCGGTTATGGACTTCTTAACGCAGCAGGACAGTGTTTTACCACACGGGGACCTTCCACCTGGTGTGCGGTGGGATGAGTGCCTCATTACTCACGTCGATATTCCCTGAATGACATTCCGACTCAGGACTGTACGGCCGTCCAACAGAAACATCTCGATCACCCTCTATAGACTGGTACAACCGACAGATGTCTGTAAGCATTTATAAATGAGCCTCAGACCTCCACCCTCTATTTTCAAATACTGTAGCACTATGGTCCACTACACTCACTCCGGATCTGGGCTTCGAGGCGAATCAGCGCTTCATTCTTTCTTCTTTGCCCATGGGGTCAAGGAAAAGCGCAGGTTAAATCTAAGCCGTATCGAACCCCTTTACTATTATACAATCCTGCTATTAGCGGTCTGACAAATTTTCCCTTTTTCTTTCTTTTTAAGACCACTGCTGTAGTTATTATAAGAGATGAAGAGAAACAGTAAAAATTATTTCATTACAAAAAAAATCTAGGTCAACAGTAAACGTGTCTTTATTATACGAATGTTATATAAGCTGCGCATACCCCAAAAATAAGTCCACACGGGAAAAATAACTGAAATAAATCAAATGGTAATGGAAGAGGCTTAAGGAAAGCACAAGTAAAAGTTAGGAGCCAGTGCGCTTCAAATCCGAGACGTCCGCGTAGATTTCAGACAGACTGACGAGACTAGTGGAGCTACAGATACTCAAAAGCCTCACCAGAATCAGGGAATGACTATTGCTGACGTTTCTGTTAACAACCATGGCCGAAACTAGTTCATACATAGTTGAAATGAAATGGCGTTTGGCTTTTAGTGCCGGGAGTGTCCGAGGACAAGTTCGGCTCGCCAGATGCAGGGTTTTGATGTGACATCAGTAGGCGACCTGCGCGTCGTGCTGAGAATGAAATGATGATGAAGACGACACATGCACCCAGCCCCCGTGTCAGCGAAAATAACCAATTTTGGTTAAAATTCTCGACCAAGCCGTGAATCGAACCCGGGACTCCTGTGACCATTTAGCCATGGAGCCGGACCATATATAGTTATTTGATATTTATAATTTAGTTAAAGCACGTTAATATAATCACAAATTCATGTAACTGGGTTTAGAAAAATGAAGTTCTGGACTCAAAGATATTAAAGTAATTCTTATAGAATATGCAATTAGTGAAAGAGATTCTTATTGCGTATGTATAAAGTTTGTCACTAGTTGCAGAGAATAATTTCACTACAGTGCAATACGATGTACAGGCTTAGGAAATCAATAGAACGAGAGTCTCAAGATCACTACACGCACTGGTTTGTTGGTATGACTTGATAGACCTATTCTTAAAGTTATTATTTCGAATTCACACTCTGAGAGCAAGCAATAACTTTGTCACCTGCACCAGATATTTTGTGTGTAAGAGTGATGTATGTTTTTATATAATATCTGTAGTTCGCGAACATGGGTGTTATTAATTATTCGTTTCTGCAACGTACATATTGAGATATCTCACAAGTAATACACCCAAAATACTTACCGGGTTTTACAAGTGACCAGAATCCAACTACGGATCTTTGAATTCTTCACTTTCACAAGGTATGTACCATACACTGCTCAACCATAGAGCGGTTTTTAAAAACCTGCTTTGCATCGCACCGACGCAGACAGGTAGGTCTTTTGGTGATGATAGGAGAGTAAAGGACTAGGAGTAGGAAGGAAGCGACCATAGAATTAATTAAGGTGCAGCTCCAGTGTTTGCCTGGTGTTAAAATGGGAAACCACGGAAAACTATTATCAGGGCTACCGACAGTGGGGTTCGAACTCTATCTCCCGAATGAAATCTCACAGCTACATGACCCAAACCGCACAGCCACTTGTTCAGTGTCAACAATAGATGCAGGTGTTGCACAGGTATTTTAGTTTCTACTTTTCATCACACTTTCTTGATTTCATTTTTTATGAGTTCAGCTATCTCGAATCCTTTCGACTCACAATAATGATCCGTGCAATAATTTTGAAACTGCTGAAGGTTGTTCAACTGAACTTACTGTATATATATATATATCAATTCATAAACGTCTGACTCGTTGGCTGAATGGTCAGCGTACTGGCCTTCTGTTCAGAGGGTCCCGGGTTCGATTCTCGGTCGGGTGGGGTATTTTAACTTTCATTGGTTAATTCCAGTGGCCCGAGGGCTGGGTGTTTGTGCTGTCCCCAATATCCCTGCAACTCACACACCACACATAACACTATCCTCCACCGCCTACGCTCATCGCAGGGTCTGCCTTACAAGGGCTGCACTCGGCCAGAAATAGCCACACGGAATTTAAAATAAATCATAAATTATTTAATGACCAAATTTGCCTAAAATATTGTGCTGAAATAAGTCTGCTTAACATTTATCTCTTCCTGATGTCTGAAATTAAAAAGACACACTGATTTTTCGTTCTGGATTTCTTTCTTGTTACTGTAAAAGCATATGGCTATTGGCATACATAAGTCTAGCAGCAATTTCTCTTTCTGTCATATATTACTTCAATACACTTTGGTGAGGTAGCTGATTAATAGATAGTGTTCCTACTTTAACGCACCAGGACGACTCGCAAACTACTGGTAAGAATATTCTCCAAGTAAGTCTTGTTTTTTCATTAAGCAAATGGGTCTACGTTGAAATGGGCTTGCTTTACAAGTTTTACTGCCTACTTAAAGTAGGGCAATGGCCGTGCTCCCCCCTACAAAATTGCCGGAACGAAATAGCGATGAAGTTTCTGTTTCACAACCTCACCCCACCTTTCTTCACCTTAATTAACTTCCATCTATAACACCGGCACGGTTTCACACTTTACGAGTATTTGATATTGAATACGAAATATATTAGCTCGTAAAATTTACCTCTTAATTTCTGTTCGTCTTCTCATAGTATATAGTATATTTCAATGAAAATTTGATCTGTCGAAATAAAACTGTACTTTTAGTAATCAACGGCGAAATTTCTTTGATTTTGAGATTAATAGCTGAATTTACTCATCTTAGGATGTTAACTCTGTCTCTCTAGTTACTAGTAGATCCATGCTTAGGCCCTGTACACAGCAATACACACTAAAACAATGATACGGAATACGAGTGTTTTTTTTAATGTTTCTGAAGTGTCGGAAAATAGTTTTCAACAAATACAGATAAAAAATCAGAATGGATATTAAGTTTATGAAAATTAACATTAAATAACTTAAAATATAATTTTAGGAAATTAATTTTTAATAGTATTGTTTATATGTATCCAATATTTATTACACCTATAATTTGTAACCGTTTAAATAAAATTCCTTGCCACAGTAATAGGCTTTATATCCTGAACTATACCATATGAGGAGGACAAAGAATAACAAAAATAAGTGAAAAAGAAGTTAGAATTCAGATTTACCAAAGTGAGTAGCAAGTGATGTGAAGCCCACACAATAGTTGTCCTACGATATTTCACATTACGTCGTCTGTAACAAAGCCTTACAATTTATGGATCTGATCTACTGATAATAGAGGATATTAAGTTACATAGTTGTAAACTGATATTCGTTCAATATGAAATGCTAGATGCAAGTCGTGCTATTTATCAGGTAGAGGTAGCAGAAAAGTACGCCTACGAGTCTGGAATTTACTCCATACCATAAAAGATTAATACATAATTCAAATAAAGAGACGTCCACATCCACAGTGTAATGGTTAGTGCTATTAGCAGCAGTCCTCGGAGGCCCGGGTTTGATTTTCGGTCCCGTCAGAGATTTATGATTAGCAGGTGCACCACAGGGAGTTTAATTTAAGACTTCGCAGTGGGGTACCGAAGCATAGAAGCGCAGATATGCGGTGATAGCGAGCGCAGAGCCCACAATGACGAGCGGACGTAATCGTCTCTAAGAAGCGACGTGTTTCCACCAACAGAAATTAAACTAATTGAACTCACCAGGTATATACATGCACGATATAAATAAATAAATAAATAAATAAATAAATAAATAAATAAATAAATAAATAAATAAATAAATAAATAAATAAATAAATAAATAAATAAATAAATAAATAAATATCTACACAATAATCAAAGGACACGCGGCAATTAATATCAACATAATCAATCCAGGAAAAGTGGAAGAATTCTGGAATCAGATAATAGTCTCAAAAAATGCCAAAAATTCATGTCAGAGTCCTCGTTGGTGCAATGCTCAAATAGGCAGAGAAAAGGAATATAGATACTGGGTCAGTAAATGGTCAGGACATAAGCAGACCAACAAGAATGGTATGCGACACATTGAGATCTGCAAAAACCATGACTTTTTATCAAATCTACATTTTTCAAGAAAAAAACCGTCTAAAACCATAACTTGGATCTCGCCTAATCAACTACAGTATTAGGTGAATTAGGTGAATGACAACTGGACCATGTAATGATCTCCTGCCAAAACACAGTAGAAATAATGAATCCTTGGGCCAAGAACCAAAGACGGTGAACATTATCCAAAGCCTACTACAGAAATATATTTAAAAATCCCAAAATCATAGACACAATGCGAATGCGAAGAATTCCGTTCATGGGACACTTAGAAAGAATGGATCCGAACAGACTAACGCACAAAATACATGCATTCATAAAGAACAGGGCTATTAGACCGAACTGGTACCAGCTTACAGAAAAAAGACCTGAAGGCATTAGGATCACCAAACCTACTTGACCGGAATGAAATCAGGAAAATCACTCACACACGGGGTTTCGAGGAAGAAGAGAAGACTACACAACATACACTGTCAGAGCAACGAAAACAGATCCCATCGTTGTGCATGAATACTGGGCCAACAGGAAGGCTAGAAAGTGTTGATTCCGCGTGGTCCTAAGCGACCCATTCGCGAAGAATGAATGAATGAATGAATGAATGAATAAATAAATAAATAAATAAATAAATAAATAAATAAATAAATAAATAAATAAATAAATAAATAAATAAATAAATAAACTAGCTGATGTACCCGTGCTTTGCTACGGATTTCTACATTGTATAGAGAATTCTAGGCTAGGTAGTGTACACGTTGTGAGCAAGATTGTATTAAATTGCATAGCTCTTAACGTTACCCTAGAAACGCGACGGGGAAGTCACCAAACGTCTTTTCTCATATGAAGACTGTGTTAGGGAATTTTCATTGTAATGATAGGCCTGCTTGCCTACCATCAGTCACCACCAGGTTGGGGAGTTTTCATTATAATGGCAGACACTCACTCTCCACCAGCCATTGTACATCCTCAGAAAGACTGTCTTAGTGGTTTTTCCGACTGAAATGAACATAGGTCATTACAATGACGTCAGTAGGAATGGCGCGATTAAAAGCAATACTTTAATATGAAATACTCCATCAAATGAAAGACCACACACTTTCTCACTTTTAACGAACAGTACTATGCTGGAATTCCAGAGCTGGAATGACCAAGTCGCAGACAGTTCTACTACTACTACTACTACTACTACTACTACTACTACTACTACTACTACTACTACTACTACTAAGTGAGCCTCTGCCGTAAGTGTGCATACAGCTCATTCAAAACAGCGCGTTACAGTAGGGATCGAATAACTGGAATACTATGATGAACCAGTGTGTTACGTACCTGCAGTATCAGAAAATGTATGAACCAGAGGGAAATGAAAATGAAAACCTACAACCTGTTTTCCAGTTATTGGCTGGGTCAGGGATGTAATAAATGAAGCATATATATAGGCTGTTAGTACGATGGGGGCGCCACTCCCAGTGATATATTAATGACTGATAGATGCTACGAAATGAGAATGTTGCTGGATTGAATGATGAAAGGGAAAACCGGAGTACCCGTAGAAAAACATGTCCTGCCTCCGCTTTGTACAGCACAAATCCCACATGGAGTGACCGGGATTTGAACCACGGTTACCAGCGGTGAGAGGCCGACGCGCTGCCGTCTGAGCCACGGAGGCTACATGAACCAGAGGAATGGCATGCTAAAGAAGAAAGTTTTCCAACTCCCCAGCTATTTCCCGCCTATGTTCAGTCGGGCTGTTATACTCGGTACGCAGTAGTAATCCCATCTATCGGAGTTGAGCGGGACCATAAGAAACGAAGAACATCACAGCAGACAATGGTCAATGTCAAGTTATTGTTGATCAGTGTTATGCGCTTTCGATATTGTAGGCCTGCTGAAATACCACTCTTATCATAGTCGGTATAGTAAAACTGAATGAAACATAAATGATCAGAAATTGTATTGTCTATAACTTTTGTTATGTAGTACTTTTCGATAGCACCAATAACATAGGTACCGGTATTTAAAAATTAAATTTTAGGCGCCTTCCCCTAAACTACCATTTCATCTCGGCCGAATAAAATTATTTACAGCCTAGACTGTAGTGCCTTATTCCCCGACTCTATATAGCGGTTTTCATTAAATTCTGTTAACCCATTTTCTCGTGGCTAGGCGTTGATTTGGACTTAGCAACAAAACTACAAATTCATTAATATCTGTGTTATCAGAGTCGGTACGGTAAAAATGTATAAGACATAACTGATTGGAAATTTAATTCTATATAACTTTAGTTATATAGTATTTATAGATAGGACCGCTAATACTATAAACATTCGAGAATTAAATTTAAGGCCTTCCCCTAAACTACCATTTCACTTGGTGTGAATAAAATTATTTATAGCCTAGATTGTAGCGGCTCATCCCCCGACTTTACATACCGATTTTCATTAAATTCTATTCATCCGTTTTCTCGTGATGCGTGTACAGACAGACAGACAGACAGACAGACAGACAGACAGACAGACAGACAGACAGACAGACAGACAGACAGACAGACAGACAGACAGACAGACAGACAGACAGACAGACAGACAGACAGACAGACAGACAGACAGACAGACAGACAGACAGACATTACGGAAAAGTAAAAAGTACATTTTCTTGTTACTATGGACATGACCGATACAGAAATACCATTCTTTTCAAATTCTGAGCAATGTACAGACAAAACTCTTATTATAAATAAATAAATAAATGAATAAATAAATAAATAAATAAATAAATAAATAAATAAATAAATAAATAAATAAATAAATAAATAAATAAATAAATAAATAAATAAATAAACTGCTGTAGTAAATGAAACTGAACTCACCACTGAATGAGTCCAGATAAATCGTAAATTTGGTAATTTTCTTGCATTACGTGCTGACGGATGTGAAATACCAGTTTTCTGAGCTAATTTTCGAAGTGATTTACGTGGATTGACTTGCAGTCTTGCCTGTATATCTCCTAGCCTCCCCTGTTGGGGAGCTGCTCTCCTTCGCTGTTTATTCTTATTATATACGGAACCAATACTATCCCATTTGTGACGAGTTGTTGTAGAATCCGGAAACTATCTACGGGATATTCGAAGGCAACTTTTAATTGGTTTCTTCTTCTTGTGCAAAACGCACTCGACCAAAAATATTCCCTGCCCTGTGGTGTATTCAAACATCGTGATAATTAACACACAACACCCCTTACAAGTCCAATAGTTACTAGGGAATGGGTGCGTCAACTATCAAGACTTCTTACCCCGCCAAGCTTGAGATACGCCATATGGTGCTCGCTTGGGGATTCCCGCGGTCTGCGACCATAAGTGCAAAGTCTTAAATTATACCGCCTGTAGTATGTTCTTGAAATGGTACATGCCGGACATTTCTTTTGGAGATGCACTTGATGAGTGCTAATCACCTAACGGAATGCGTGAACAGAAATTTAGTTAATTACTTACTAAAATAAGAGCATGAATCCGACGAACATGAACAAGGAGAATTATAATCCTTTTATGTACATGCCTATAGGCGAACACAGCAGAATTTGTAATAACATAAATTGATGACTTCTGGCATATATCTAAATCCGAAGAACATGAAATAGGAGATTTCTAATCCGTTCATAGTATATATGACCATAGATGAACATATTACGATTTCTTGTAATACAGTCTGATGACTTTCGGTATGTAATTAAATTAAGTTGAATAATAACCTTCCATGCTTACAGGATATTTTCTCACACAGCAAACAGGCATGCCTGTATATGCAAAGTGAAAAGTTCTATCAATTATTTTCAGAACCATGTGGTGCACTATTTTTAAAAATGTCTATCAACACGCATAACGTGTTTCCTGAAATTCCACTTAAGGGGAACTGTTAAAGGGGGTGAATTTTTAAAATGAGCATATTTACAGTGTATCTCAGAAACTTAACATATTACAGATGTCAAAATTGGTATTTTAATCTCTTTTAAAAATAAATTAACACGCATTATTTTTGTTTTCGAAAAAACACTAAAGGAGTGTAAAATGACTGAAAAAGGGGGTTGAATTATTTTTATCTGGATCTCCAAAACTGAAGATATTATAGACATGAAAATGGGTATTTGGAATCCTCTTTAAAAATATAGTAATATTTAATTTTTTTTTTGTTTTTTGGAAATTTACTTCAGGGGGTTGAAAAAATGACTGAAAATTGGGTTGAATTATTTTTATGAGGATACTTATATCTCAAAAACTTAAGATGTTCCAGAATGAAAGTTTGTATTTCGGATCTTCTTAACGAATAAATAAAAATCCATTTTTTTGTTTTCGGATAATCCACTCAAGTGGGTGGTATGGGTGAAAGGAAGTGAAGAAAGAAATGAATTATTTTCATGAGGATACATTTATATCAAATACTGAAGACGCTACAGACGACAAAATTGGTATTTGCTCCTCCTGTAAAAGTGAAGGAACAAGCATAATTTGTTTTCTGAAAATCCATTTAAGGGGAAGTGTTTAAGGGGATAAATTTAAAAAATGAGCATATCTACAGTATATCTAAAAAACGTAACATATTACAGACGTGAAAATTGGCATTTTAATCTCTTTTAAAAATAAAGTAACACGTATTTCTGTCCCGGATATACACTTAAGTGGCGGGTGTTGTAAAAATGGCAGAAAAAGGGGTTGAATTCTTTTCATGAGGATACTTACATCTCAAAAAACGGAAGATGTTACAGAAATTAGAATTTCATTTGGAATATCCTTTAAAATAAAGAATCACGTATATTTTGTTTTCGGAAAATCCAATTACGGAGGGGGATAAATGGATTGAAAAATGAGTTGAATTCCTTGTTTGAGGGTACTTATATCTATAAAACAAAGGATGTTACGGACGAGAAAATTGATATTTGAAAAATCTCCTTTTAAAATGAAGACGCGCGTTTTTTGTGGCGTGGGAGGGGTTGGGATCAACTTAATGGGGGTGTAAAGGGAGTTGATTTATTTTTGTGAGGATAAAAATAAAAAAGGACTTAAAACAATAAACACATAAGGGGGCTTTGACTAAGCGGTCTGGAATGAAGGCAGAATGTGCATTCATATGAAAACGTTTTCATTATGAATTGAAAATTTCATATGATATCGTAGGTGTTAAATAGCAGAGGGTTTGAAACAAATTTAACCCCTCATAATGTTAAATGGGTGTTACGATCGAAAACAAATATATTAATTTCTTGCTCAGAAACGGTTTTAACACACAGACAAAATTCCAAATACCGGTAATATTTTAAAATCTAGGTGTGAAATAGGAAATACTTTTTTAACGTTCCACCCCCTAAAGTGTTGAATGAGGTTAGCTCCATAAACTAAAGTATTCATTCCTCCAAAAACGTTTGACGTACAAAGTTGTAATTTTACAGGGAAGGTCTTCTTTTTATGTCCTAAGAGTAAAATATCGTATACTTTAAAATATTTCTCCCTATGGGGGTTAGACGGTGGTTGACTCTCAAAAACACAATATCCATTCTTTCGAAACCGTTCCGGGCACGAACTTATTCCTTTTATGAAGGGTGGTCTTCTATGTCCACGGTGTTAAGAAATATTTTTTAAAAATATTCATTCCTCCGTTATTGTTCGACGTACAAAATCGAAATTTCACAGGTTGGTCGCTTTTATTTCCTAGATGTCAAATGGAGTTAAAATGCGTGTTAGGTCAGAAAATAAATAATTATTCCCCAAAGACGTTTGACGTACGAACTGAGGGCGTACCTTACAAGCTTGGCTGACAGTGGGCTCTCCAAAATGTAAAACTTTTAATAATAATAATAATAATAATAATAATAATAATAATAATAATAATAATAATAATAATAATAATAATAATAATAATATTTGTTTTACGTCCCACTAACTACTTTTTAAGGTCTTCGGAGACGCCGAGGTGCGGGAATTTAGTCTCACAGGAGTTATTTTACGTGCCAGTAAATCTACCAACACGGGGCTGTCGTATTTGAGCACCTTCAAATACCACCGAACTGAGCCAGGATCGAACCTGCCAAGTTAGGGTTAGAAGGCCAGCGCCTTAACCGTCTGAGCCACTCAGCCCGGCCTT
Organism: Anabrus simplex; assembly: GCF_040414725.1. Taxonomy (NCBI): domain Eukaryota; kingdom Metazoa; phylum Arthropoda; class Insecta; order Orthoptera; family Tettigoniidae; genus Anabrus; species Anabrus simplex. The sequence continues at coordinate 189,812,173 of NC_090267.1, forward strand.
TGAATAATAACTTCCAGTTTAAAACCGTAGCGAAGCACAGGTATCTTGCAAGTTTTTATATATATAAAATATAATATCTGTCCGACTGTCTGTTCCTTACACAAATCTACAGTATAACGTTCCACCAATCCGAACTAAATTGTCTATACTTACCTCTCAGGACCCTGTGGGTAACCCTGTATACAAAAAACTTCAACCTCACTCTCCATCCCCCAGATTTAAGCCCTTTGGTACATACGCATAGGCTAATAGAGGCTAAATATAGAATTTGTCGTTATGAAATAGAATGTCTTTCGCTCTGTCTGTCTTTCTTTTATTTTTCTTTGTTTGTTTCTTGTACAAATCTTTATCATTTCACCAGTAATCCTGTGAATAAGAAACTTGGACATCCCTCTCCATTCCTTAGATTTAGGATAGTAGAATAGGCTAATATAGGAAAAATATCGAATTTGTCATACAAGAACGAGACGAAAGTCATTTTAAGTCCCATAACGCCAGGAACGAAACTCAGCAAGTACCTAGGGACTCCTAAAACCAACCGTTTTCGAAATATTGGCACGATACTACCCTCCCGCTGCAGAAAACGGATGAAGAAATTACCAGTCGTAACCATGGCAACGTCAGCTCGAGGGTTCTAGAATACAGGCCTGGTGTTCGAAGTAATAATAATAATATATTATATTTATTCTGGTAAAGTTAAGGATGTACTCCGTTTCTTACACGACATCAGTCTTAAACTGGAACACTGTTTGTAATACTGTAACTACTATTTTAATTGATTCAAAACTATTTTATAAGATGATAAGTTATTGCCAATAATAAAAATAATAGTAATTATTAAATAATCGAACCTAGTGATATTAAAGATATTAAGTAATTTTTATCGTTTACATCCATGCCCGTGCTTTCCATTAAAGTTCGTGGTACAATTTCATTAGATCTAACCAGCCTTCAGGCTAAAGACTTGATGCCCGGTAATCCAGGTCCTATTATTTCTATTCGTAAGCCAAATGGAACTCAATTCTGGAGGAATATAGCGGACTATAAATTGAATGTGAAGTTATCCTGTGGTCTTTATATAAAAGAGATAATACTGATAAGACGTGAATTTTACCTCTTGAATATAAGATATTTTCCTAACTCAATCTAAGAAGAAGTGGGACCCTATGACGAAGTGCAGAATATACCCCCTTGTGTTAATACACAAGATCTGTCATCGGCAGATCCTTCTTCTTCCTTGGTAATTTCCGTCCTCTTCAAGTCCCTCTCCTTAACCCCCTTTAAGTTCTACATCAGCGGTGTGTGACGTGAAGAGGATTACCGGAAACAGAAGACATACTGCCCGTCCTTAGCTCTTACGCATATGCATCCAACCACTCTTGATCGGCACGAGAAGCCGTAGGTGACACATATATAAACAACTAGCTGTAGTATCCGTCGTTGACAGAAAAATCATACAGCATGTGAAACACCCTGGCTATTTCCAGCCAGTATTTACATATGCTGTTCTACTTGGAATGCTGCAAAAATCCCATCTATCGGAGATGAGTGGAAGCAGAAAAGACACATCACATCACAACAAACAATGGTCAATGTAATGTTATTGTTGACCAGTTTTACGAGTTATCGATATTGTAGGCCTTCACAGTTTCCATCCGACTTTGTAATATTAGAACACGTAATGCAAAGGAAGTTATTCCTTACTTCATGACTACTTCCAGTCGTATTCTTCACGCGCTTGTTCCTTTACGATTTTTCTATTTTTTATAATCATCTTCACAATTTTCGTTGTCTATATGGACCTATGAGTGTGCGGTTTTACACCTTAAGACAATCATGGCACTCAGCACAATTGAACAATATCTCCATGTTCGCAATACTCAGTGTTGATATGGACTAAGCAACAAATGTCTAAATTCATGAATGAACGGTCGGAAATTGTATTCTGTATAAATTTTATTATGTAAAATTTATCGAACAGAACCACCAATGACATAGATATTTGAGAAATAAATTTTGGACCTTCCCCTAAATTACCATTTCACTAAGCCCGAATAAAATTATTTATAGCCTAGATTGTAGTGCCTCATTTCCCGACTTTCCATTCCAATTTTCATTCAATTCTCTTCAGAAATATTCTCGTGATGCACGTACAGACAGACAGACAGACAGACAGACAGACAGACAGACAGACAGACAGACAGACAGACATGACGGAAAATTAAAGTGCATTTCCATTGTTACTGTGGATACGACAGATACAGATATAGCATTCTTTTTTAATTATGAGCAATGTACAGAAAGAAACTCTACATATATATGTATAGATAGATAGATAGACAGATAGATACATAGATAGATATTTAAGTTGAGAGGGAAAATGTTTCACACACCTCTAGTATGGTCGTTAAGTTGCTCAGGTGTATGAAAGGCAGAGTAATTAAATCCGTCAATCAATGAGTCTTGGTCTCTTAAGTTTCTAAATCTTGCACCTTGCTTGGTTCCCAAACTGTGCTCCACGGAGAACCTAGGAATCCGCCAGGGAAAATAAAAGTGATCAGATCTTAAAAATGTAAATTTTGAGTAACCATGAACCATTTGTTGGTAAGTGTAGAGTAGAGTTTGTTGAGCTCTAGTCGTATGCTCTGAAGACGTATTATTGTAACGATCTAATGGCCGTTTACAGGTGACTAACGTTGTGCATAGTTTACCTTCTGAATGTTGTGTATAACAACGGAAATTGAACTATACCACCAGAGATAAGATGTTTGTCTCCTTCTTTTGATGTGAACTATTAACATTCAGAGTAAGGCATAATACCTAGATATGGCTAGTCGGCATTCGTTGCACTATTTTCTATCTTTAATCTCATAGGCCAGAAAATATTATCAGAAGAGTTATTTAACGCACCAAGGGGTATTTCAGGTTCTATAACTTAAGACTGGTCTTTCGTCCAGGTCCATGAGGATATAATTATTATCGATTTACACATTTTTTTCAGTTCCGTAAATTCATTTAGGCTTAGTGAAATTGGAGTAGAAAGTAAACATTTGGAATGAAATATCATGTTTGACCTGTCTAAATTTCAATGATCTATTCTTTCTTTCCATCGTCACAGTGATCATTTGAGAAGTTGGCGCGCTCCGTAATGAGCGGAGGAATTAAACACTTTTGAAATCAAATCCCTAGAATAAAGGAAGTGAATGAGTAACCAAGTAAGTTGGAAAGCACCAAAATTTGACATGGTTTTTGGAGCAAGAGAATTGAATCCACTGATATTTTTTAGTTATACGACTCATCAATCCGAAATTCTATTGAAAACTGACCAGGAATCAAACCTCGGTCGGCTTCTGGGAAGATAACGACGGATTCATTGAATTATATAGCATGTGAGCTTCTCAGGTATTTGAAAGTTACAGATCAGGTGTCTGTAACTATACTGCTGTGTAAAATTTAAGGACGAGGTAGATAAAGTAACATAACATATCAACTAGTCTATTTAAATGAATGAAAGTGCAGTAAAATGTTGCCAGGGATCCCCCACGTGTGCACAGAAACCTGGCATGAGGTCAGCGCGAATATAGCGCCAGAAGGATCTGCCCCGACAAAACGAGGCAGTTGAAGGAACGCGACAAGACAGTGTGAAGCAATTAGCCAGCTATTACTGTGCACTACGGTGGTATTATTCATTACAACATGTCCCGGAGACAACATTTGGATGGCTTCACACCGGGAAGAATCATCGCTAAACTGGAATAACGTCAACGTGCAACGAGTGTAATCCAGGAGTGGTATTGCTCACAGCATTGTTTCACGTGCTTGGAGATCATTCTGAACCACATGCACGAAGGAGAGGAGGGGGTCGACCACGGTTAACTATAGCAGCAGATGACCGCTGCACTGTGCAACAGGCAGGAAGAGACTTACATCAAACAGCGGGTACAATTGCAATCACAATTGCAAGGCGTCCAGCCTCACGCTCCACAGTGGCACGGCGACTGCATGGGGGTGGCCTGTTTTCCCGATGACCAATACGTTGTGTTCCGTTGACACCCGCACATCGGCGGCAGCGTTTGCGAATGTGCATCAGGTCAGGACCGACGAGGAGTGGGACCGCGTGCTCTTCTCAGGTGAGAGCAGGTTCAGTCTGAGTAGTGATTCTAGACATGCCTTCATATAGTGAGAGGTGGGAACACGTAATACATTGAGAAACATTGTCGAACATAATCATTTTGTTGATACAGATTTTAAGGTGTTGGGAGAAATAATGTTGCATGGACGTACCAACCTCCGAATATTTAAACAGGGCACATTCATCGGTCAACGTTATTATGACAGTGAACTTCTTCTCAATGTGCATCTTTTCAGGGGTGCATTCGGCACTGACTTCATTTTTATGGATGACAATGCACGACCACATCTAACAGTGCAGGTGGAATGGCTCTTTTAACGAGAGGATATTCGGCGAATGGACTGGCCTGCCCGTTCTCCCGACATAAATCCCATCGAGCACGTGTGGGACTTGATGGGCAGGCGTATTGCAGCAGGTCCACATGTACCAACGACTATCCAGCAGTTGTCAACCGCGTTCGCGGAGGAATGGAACGCTCTACCACAAGAAATCCTCAAGAATCTTGTGGCAAGCATAGGAGCACGTTGCAGAGCATGCATCGCTGACCGTGGTGATCAGACACCCTTTTGAGCACCATGTCCCTTGTTCTGTGCTGTCCAGGGGACCAACATGCGTTACAGTGACTTGCGTGGAATTTATTGCTTCTGTATAAAAGTGCCATTTCTGTTCGTCTCATCACATATTCCTTTCAGTTGCCTACCTTACCATACTGTAGCATTTCTTCCTATGTATGGATGAAGTTTCATCGAGCTGTGTTACTTGGCAGTGACAGAACATGCGAAAGTTACTATCGTCCTTGAGTTTTGCTCATCACTGTAATAAGCACCAAGAATGCATTAAACATGAGTCCGACCTACGTACTATTGTTACAGTACAGTGTTTGCGGTAGTGGGGGCCATTATTTGAGAGAAAATATTTGAAAATTAGCTTAATATTGATGTTGTTTGACCTTAGTTTTCAGGAACCGTTTTTCTATTACAACATGTTTACTTGCGCTAATTTTGCAGATGTGGAATGGAACCAGCTAGCCGTCTCCGTGGTGTAGTGTTAGCGTACTTGTCTCTCACCCAAAAGTCCAATGATCGATTTCCGTCTGGACCAAGGATTGACTCAACCTCGTGAAACCAGCTATTGATACGAATAGCAGTGAGCCTGGTCACGATTTTTAAGCAATTCAGCAGAGGGTGTCGTCACGGTAGCCACGTGATATCACAATATTGTCAGGCTTTTGGTTGGGCAGCATTCGTCTTGACAAGCCAAGTCAAGGCGTCTAATGTGCTGTATATGCTTCAAACTGCCAAAAGATACCATGTAGATATTCATATCCAGCATATCTGGTGAGTCTCATTCCATGTCTGTCTTTCTTCGTATACGTCCTTCTCACTTGTCATTACTGGGTTTCTCATTACGTTTCTGGACTCATCTTTAGTCAACTAATGTAGTATAATTCTGATAGATTTTCACATTTTATAACACTAAAGCAAAGTTGTGTCGGGAAGAAACTCCCTGGACACAAACTGTCCTGGCATTCATAAAAATCAGTTAAACTTGGATATGCGTGTATAGTTTTGGTACTAATTCCTCAAAGATGTGTATCAGCAAGCGTGTTGGTCACGTGGTACGAACGTAGCTGTGAGCTTGCGTTTGGGAGATGGTGGGTTCTAACCCCACCATCGGCAGCCCTAAAGATGGTTTTTGACTGTTTCTTATTTGCAATGCATGAAAATACTAGGGATGTATCCAAATTCAGGCAACGGTCGCTACCTTCGCTAATGGCAGCCTTCTTCCATTCTTGCGTCGCTGAAAACCTTCGGTGTATCAGTCAGATGTTAAAAAAATAGTAAGAAGAGAAAATGTAATTTTAGACGTCGGACGAAGAAAATTAACTTTACGTTGAGTAAAAAACGAGGTGGTGCCCCCTAAAATATACATTAAGTTTAAATTAAATAACCATCAGAAATCGACGATTTGATTTATTGGACATCTGATAACATATTGCAATTAGTGCTTCACATAATTAAAAAGCCATGCATATGTTGATATTCCTGAAATAGTTGAGGACCATCGGTTACTCTACCAATATGTAACCAACAACTAATATCTGAGTAAGAAGGAAGATAGTGTTGGTGAGATTTATCAGGCCGTTTCTGAGAGACGGTTTAATAATTTCAAAAATGTGCTGGTACAAACGGATGGGAACAATGTCAGGAGGGTACTCGGAATGAGGAGATATAGGCTAATTTAGGAATGAACTCGATGGATGAAGCTGTACGCATAAACCGGCTTCGGTGGTGGAGTCATGTGAGGCGAATGGATGAGGTTAGGTTACCTAGGAGAATAATGGACTCTGCTATGGAGGGTAAGAGAAGTAGAGGTAGACCAAGACGACGATGGTTAGACTCTGTTTCTAACGATTTAAAGATAAGAGGTATAGAACTAAATGAGGCCACAACACTAGTTGCCAATCGAGGATTGTGGCGACGTTTGGTAAATTCTCAGAGGCTTGCAGACTGAACGCTGTAAGGCGTAACAGTCTATAATGATAATGTATGTATGTATGTATGTATGTATGTATGTATGTATGTATGTATGTATGTATGTATGTATGTATGTATGTATGTATGTATGTACACTACCTCACATAAAAGAAAATATATTTTCGAAACGTATGAAAGGAAGGAGCACGTAAACACAGAGATTTCTCAGTTAGTTTACCTACACTTTGCCAATGAAAGTGGGCACCTGCTGAGTTTTGAATACTTCCTAGAAATCGCTCTAAATGCTGCTTGTCCCACTATTATTATAACAGAACTACGAACGTTTTTGTGAAAATTTGTGTTGAACACCAGCTCAGGTGCTGATATTTCACCTAGAAAGTCGATGTTTGAATATTGGTCAAATGTAAAGCAGAACGGTCACCTGTCCGGCTCCATGGTTAAATGGTTAGCATGCTGGCCTTTGCTCACAGGGTCTCGGTTTCGATTCCCGGCAGTGTAGGGAATTTCAACCATAATTGGTTAATTGCCCTGGCACAGGAACTGGTTGAATCTGTCGTCACCTTCATCACCATTTCACCCTCATCACGAAGCGCAGATCGCCTACGAGCGTCAAATCAAAAGATCTGCACCAGGCATCTTCGGAAGTCACACGCCATTATTATTAATTAATTAATTAATTAATTAATTAATTAATTAATTAATTTATTTATTTATTTATTTATTACCTTGAGAATCACGTGCTATTGCAAAGGCCATTCAGTCTTAATTCCTTGATTTTATGATTATTATAATTTTCCATTTGAGAAATGAATATGACGAATAATTATTTATAAAATGTGATAATTCCTTTTGCAATAACCTGGAAAAGATACTATTTTTCGTAGAATACTCGGTTTGTGTGGTGGTGAAGGCATACTCAGTTCACCCAGAAGAATGTGAGTTCGATTTCTAGGTAAAAAATAGAGAAATTCGGAAATGAGTCTTCCACTTTTGAAGAGACAAATGGTTAAGAGTAGTATAAGACATTAGATTCCACTTCACCGTAAGCCTTTATAGATCTGCTTTGCTTCGCTTTACTCAACACACTTAGCATGGTTTATTTATGAACAAAACATCTGGGCAAAAATATACAACAGTCATTCTTGAAAAAAAGTATTGGTAGTGGAATGAAAATATTTTCAGAGAACATTTCAAACTTATAATGCCACTTGATGTAGCAGTTTTCTCTCTGCTACTCTACAGTACCATCTCCGATCCACCTTTGCTACAAAGTTACATGATCCACTTCAGTATGTTATTACTTTGCTGAACGATTTCCACTCCCATTAGAGAATTTGTATTTGCTGGACTTCAGACTTAAGCTCTTGTTTCCCTAATTGATAACTCGAGGCTTTCTCTCTAATTGCTACTTGAAACAATGCTGATTATAGTGAAACAACTTACAATGGGAAGGTTACCATACCAACCAATCGGCTTACCAGTTGATCACTAATACCACGTAGCTGCTCCTCAGTTTCATGAACGTACTCCCATGTTATTAGTAGCTAATGCTACTGTGATATACAAGCTCCAACATTATTGCGTATGTCATAACAACATATTAAGTAGCATTAAGTAGAGTAGGGAGCTAGCAAAACGATGCCCCCATCATCATCTTACGACACGTGCTGCCAGAGCGCAAGTTGTATCAAAATGGTCCACCAATTGAAAATATGACACACTGACTCATTCATCCCTTCGATCTTCACATCTCAGATAATTTCCTAAAGACCCATGAAAAACAGGTTCACGGCTCTGATAGCGTATCTCATAATGAGAAACCTCACGCTAGTTCCTTCTTTCAGATGAATACTTTCATCAGATTAGTCCGGTATTTCCGGGGATCCTTAGCGCTGCCATGGCTCATATTGGATTATGGCTGGGTGTTTAAGACCAGATGATCTTCATAAAGCCACATGACTTTTCAGGTACAAATTCTTCGCTGTTGGTTGGTTGGGGGGGGGGGGTACGAATAGAATACATTCACGGTATCAGATGCCTATCGTTTCAGACGATTAGAATAGGTACTTCTCAAGGGCACCCAACTTGAGAGCGTTGCATGACGACCACAGGTCCCCTAGCTTATTCAAGCATTGCTTCAACTTACCTGTGCCAGCCTCCTCGCTTTCAGCGTTGCTATCTGACCTTCCTGGTCAATACTTGTTCTTTCCTGATCCCGGCAGTGTTAGATTAGCTTTCTTACTTTCACGCCCTTCGTGGCCCTCCAAAACCCCCCATTCTTCTAACTATCGAGCATCTTCCAAAAATCATCGCAATAAATACCACCATTACCACTAGGTGCAAATTCGACTCCGATTACCGAAGTTTGAAATCTCGGCCGTCAAAATGACAAGTCAGCAAGCTAAGCTATTGAGATAATCAGCCCCCTGTTGTATCAGACGGAAAAAGTGACACAAAGGATCGTACATATATTATGATAATCCAGTTATATATATATATATATTACAAAGTGTTTTACGTAACACCGACACAGAAATGACTTATGGCGACAGTGGGACAGGAAAGGGCTAGGAGTGGGACGGAAGCAGCCGTGGCCGGAATTAAGCCACGGCACCAACATTTGCCTGATGTGAAAATTGGAAACCACGTACAACCGTCTTCAGGGCTGCCTGCAGTGAGGTTCGAATCCGCGATCTCCCGATTACTGGATACTGACTGCACTTAAGCGACTGCAGCTGTCGAGCTAGAGGAAAATTTCCGTAAGAGTTTTCAAAATGTAAAGAAATAATGTGGTTTTGATCGGTACCCTACAGCTAACATACACATATAAGAAAGCAAAAGAGGATTGTGTCGAAGACATCGCGTGGGTGTTGAATGGTGTTAGAAAAAAGTGAATGCGCAGTGTTAGGTTCAGAGAGGTTTCATTTCTTTCTGGCTGGAGTCTCTACTTGCGATCATTGTGAACTCACACCATTTCCTAAATTCACCTACGCGGTTACATCTTGTTGTGTGCTTTACGATTTACCTGTCCCCATGGGATAGACAGGAATCGTATATTAGACATTCTCGAATTTACGATGCACATAGAAACTTTTACACTTAGTATCAGAAATATTGGGTATGTTCAGTTCTGTTTTACTAGGTTTGACCTCCTTTAAAATTAAGACCTTGAGACAATTCATCTTTTTATAAAGTTCTCAAACATTTCACAACTCTCCACGTACCTACTCAAGTTTACTTAGAAATATTATTACAGATAACGATAGATTATTCCATCCTTTATTGTTTTGAATTATTAGTATACGAAATGTAATTGGAAAATTGAAATGAATCTGTTCATGTTTGCATATAACGAAAAATATACACTTTCCATGTTACAAACATGCCAACTGTAAAGAATCCTGGCAGGTATTATGAAATGAACTTATGAAATATATTGAGTACAGTTGTAGATGAGAGTTATACTTTGATGTCTATGGATCTGTAAACTCTTGAGAAAACTACATAGAGTTTTTCACGGCTAAATACCGGAATGGAGAAATTGATCTCAACTGTATATGAAGATTGCAACTGTGACTTTTTGATTATAACAGAGAAGGACGAATTTAGAGGAAATACCTCCTTTTAAGAACGATTATGTCGGAAATTTCAAATCTATTCTTATAATAAAAATCTTTGTTCCTGAACTTATGTCCACCAGAAATTTCGCAAGGATAATACTTCTGTCTAGTTTTGTCTGAGTTATTTTCTTTCCATGGAATTTTCTGGCGTACAATTACCATTAACAAATTAGTTTAATTAGAGTTTAAATTGCGAAGAATTGATTTTTTAATTTGTCGCGCCGACACAGATAGGTTTTAAGGCGACGATGAGATAGAATAGGACTAGGAATGCTAAGGAAGCGACCATGGTTTTAAGAAGGTACAGCGTGAACATTTGCCTAGTGTGAAAATGACAAATGGCGGAAACCCATTTTCAGGGCTGCCGACAGTGAAGTTTGAACCCCTTTCACCCAAATTCAAGGTGATAACAAGAATATTACGACGCGACCAAATTTTATGTCTGACTTATGAGGTGGCATGACTGAATTATGAAGAAAGGCGAAAAATCCAATAGGATAATGTAACTCCCTACCTCATAAATATGATCACATTCTACGGAGTCTATTGTAATTGCATAGTCGCTCATTTAACATTCAATATTGAGACCGTACAGTGTTCTGTACAGGTCAATGACCGCATATGCATCTTTACATCTTATTAAAATCACTTCAGATATCGCGTTGTTTATAACATGTTGGACACTAGGTACGTCCCCGGGACTCGATCGGCGTGTGGTCAGAACCGGACCCGCGAAACATAGCCCGTCAAACAATGAAAATGTGTGGCTGAAGCGAAGCCCGCGAGCAAAGGCGCTCTCAAGTGTAAGACTGAGTAGGAGATAAGACGTGAGGCAACGACAATGTAATGCGCTGAGAGGTGCGGCCTATTTTACAAGGTTTCACGCAAACAGAAGAACCTTCGTGTTTTTGGTCATGTTTCACGGGTGCCAATGTCGAATTTTTGCGCATAGAATTAACTGATATTTTTATACAGACATAGGAAATGTATGTGAGGCCCATCAAGGAATAGAGCTGTATTTTCTGTCTATCCCAGACTGAAAATATTTAATACTTTATTCACGGGGCGAATCTAGGTCACCAGATGTCTAGCTGTAACGTATTGCTAACACGTGTGCACATATTGCGCCTCCCAAGCCGAGAATTGCGCTCAAATTTAGCCCTTCCCTCAAAAGGACGCGAGTGATCTAATTAATGGCGGGAGCTTGATTACTTAAGAACTGCCGATCGGATTGCGATCACATTCGGCTCCAGTGAAAGAGGAATGGAGGTCTACAATACGCACCCTTTAAATGTCTTGAACTACAGTTATTAACGGAGCCAATTTCTTTAATTCAGCGTGATGGAGTCTCCCACCGCAAGGACCCGCAAGTTGACAATATAAGGCCGACCCTGGCCCTCGCTGAGAACTTACAAAGACGAAGTGAGTGCCCGTCGCGACCGTAAACTTTTTAACCATGTGAACAGTGTGTTACGAACTCGAAAAATATCCAATCGAGCGTAGGCAAATGTCACAGTGCTGTGCATTAATAAAGTAGGCCGCTAGGAACATTTGTATAAATGAATCGTGGGAGTCGGCTATGAACAATGCCGGCATAAATTGGTACGCCCTATCAGTAAATTGGTGGTATCCAATTCGTACCAGTAACATTCGGCGGTTGAATAGCATCGACAGGGACAATCCGCTATTCGGAGTCAGGGTTTCTGAAGCCTTATGAGTTATCCTATTATCTGTGTTAATGCGTGTCCCCCGTGATTAGGGTGACTTGCCTACATAGGGAAAATCCTCTGTAAATTATATGTGTGTGTCCTTGTCGACAAAGGGAACGTGTGACGAGTATTGGAGCTGATACCAATTGGATTACTTCAAGATTTTTATCAGGTGAACGAGCCAACCAAGATGATCGACTGTCGCATAGCAGGTTCGAAGGCTGATACTCTCGTGTACAGTACCAATAATAAAATAATGATATTTGCTTTACGTTCCACTAACTACTCTTATACGGTTTTCGGAGACGCCGAGGTGCTGGAATTTAGTCCCGTGGAGTTCCTTTACGTGCCAGTAAATCTACCGACACGAGGCTGACGTATTTTAGCACCTTCAAATACCACCGGACTGAGCCAGGATCGAACCTGCCAAGTTGGGGTCAGAGGGCCAGCGCCTCAACCGTCTGAGCCACTCAGCCCGGTCTTTTACAGCACCGAGAATGGACGAGCAGAACTCTACCAAGGGTTTCCGAGGGAAGGAAAAAACCGACCACCATACAGATGAGTTGATGTAATTTTATTTCTTAGCACGATAAAGCATAACCGGAGTGATAGAGTGTATGATTTCCTTTTGTTAATACATAAATGCTGCAATAATGCATTTCCTAATATGGAATTTTCTTTTTCTTTTGACATGTTAGCGTAAAATTAGGAGAGCTAACTGTCCGGTCAACCATTTCTTTCTTTATGATAAGTTTTTCGTGAGGATACGTTTATTGTCAATAATTAATAATATCCTAGCAAGAATGAGAAAGAAGGATGGAATAGTATTTTTAGTACCCCTAAGGTGGGATGGAAACAACTGTGAGTGATGAATGAGGGATACCATGCCCAGGAAGTTACCATTATTGTTCATTATGGTTGTCGTAGAGGATAGCTGAGGAGCTGACGGATCATTTGGACAATGCATGCTTAGCTGATACGTACTACTAAGGCATGAATATCAAGATAGGAGAGTAGTGACTAAGAGAGATACAAACTGTGTAATTTACATAAATTATATTAGGAACAAAATGCAGATTTCTCTTGATTGTGGATTATTTTACCAGAATCTGTGTGGAGTTTTCTTTTTGTGCGTAACCAAATGGCGATATCTTTAAAGGTTTAAAAGTTATTTCCGTGTAACATGTTAGGTGAATAACCCTGTACAACAATGCCACCATTGTTAAGAATGAATTTCTCACTACAAATTAGCGAAGTCACAGCCTTCTAGGCCAATTGACTCAGAAAATTCAGAGATGTTATTAAAATTGTGTAAAAGATGGAGTATTTTTAACACTCTCTGAGCTGACAATTATGTTTTAGAATTATTTTCTAAACATATGTTAGACCAAGTTAATCAGAAATTTCCATTTCTTGTTCTAGAAAGGGAATACCTGACAGCTCCAACTCCTCTGAACCATCCTTCTCAAACAGGTATTCAAGAATATAACTTTCAACGTATAGTATTTGGTGTACGAATGTTGTGTAATTTAAGTGATTAAAGTGCTAATTATCCACATGGAATATTATATTAATACGAAAAGTCCAAAGACAAATATGAAGTATGTGGGTACATCTTCCCATCCTGTTTCACAGTACATTCACATCTACAAATACTGGCTTCTACGGTATTCTAGGTAGCACTGAGCTAAGTTAATATCCACTCCTAAACTTATTCTGTTCAATCATGTGTATCAACGAAACGAGATAGTAAACTATTCCCGAGCGAAATGCTTCTGGTACTCACCAGACATAAAGCGAGCTCAGCTTTCAGGATACTTACCTAAAACAGAACAGACATAGAATATTAGTAATTAGTGGACAGTTGGATGATTATTTAGTTGTAATATTACTACTATCTACTAAGTGTGTCAGGACGTTTTTACTTTACGAATTCTACAATGTATATTTCTAATTGCTTTCACGTAAGTTTTATGGGGTGTGAAATATTTCATAGTAAAAACATCAAAAAGCAAGAAAAATAATGCAACTAAGATATTTACTCTCCCAAAATATTATCAATTAAAGGGATATCCTACTACAAGCATACCCACAACAACTTAATTGAAAGGATAGTATTTGCACAATAATTTATATTTTAAAGAATCAACATGTATCGACAAAGAAAATGGCAATTAGGTTTAAAACGACAACTAAAAAGAGTTGTTTCACTTTCTTATATCAATTTCCTTGTATTTAAACAGCTATTATCGCTCAGAATTTTCAGTGCGCCAAGTGAAGTGAAGTCTATACGCAAGTTACATTATCACTGGCTTCTAACAAAGAGTGCCACGAATCGAATCACGGCCAATGCATGTGGTATTTCAGAGATAAAAATTTTATGCCTCAGGCCCGAATATCACGTACAATAGAAGGTCCCGTGACTATGATCACGTTATCAAAAATCACGTAACTCTTCAAACTTGTTTGCTTAGCTTGAGGTCTATACCTTGAAACAACAAGTCTGACTACTAGAAGGCCAACTACCTTGGTAGGATTGTACGTGGATGTTTTGATGTTGAATATTAGAAAAATCCATGTCCATGTCCCTTGAACGGATGGAATTAACCACGGAGTATTTAGTTATTATTAATCTAGGGGGAACAAGATATTCCAATACAGATTTCTTTTCACTTTTTCTTCTTCTCTCGATTAGCGACGGTAAAGTGGCAGAACCTTCTTGTTCAACGCATGTATTCCTTCAATATTTAAATTAACTTAGTTGATTTTTGTGCTTTATCGTAAAATAAATGAAGTTTCTTGGTTTCACGTTTTCCATTTCCACAATTTGAGGCCGTCGGAATGATATCATCAACAAATTTAACACACCCATTATTTGTACATGAGAAATGGACTAATCGTCGATGATGACCGCTCGTCTATGGGAAAGAATTTCGAAATAAAACGTCACTTAGCTATTTGTACTCCTCTGCTTTTGTCGACGCAGGAATTATGGGGCCATATTCATAGTTGAAACACATGCTCTTTGTAAATTATTATTATTATTATTATTATTATTATTATTATTATTATTATTATTATTATTATTATTATTATTATTATTATTATTATTATTATTATTATTATTATTATTATTATTGCGTTCCGGCCTTCTAAGGACCACGTTACAATTTCAATTCTTCCTCCTTAGTTCTTTCCTTTTCTTCCAGTATTCTTTCATTGTTTCACTCTGCTTCTTTTTCCTGTCTTCAGTCCACTTTGTGCCTGTTTTCTTTTCCTTCCTCCCTTGGAATCCTTCCATTTGTAAGACTTTCTTCCTATAAATCTTTCTTTCCAATAATTCTTCTTCTCGTATGTTGTTCCTTTCCAGGTCTTCCTTGACTTTTTGAATCCAGGTGGTGGTTGATTTCCTTTCCCAAAGGTACTTGAAGATTCGTTTAGTTAGTCTATTGTCATCCATTCTGTAAATGTGTCCAAGAATTATTATTATCTTCGGGGCCGATGACCAAGATGTCAGGCCCCTATAAACAACAAGCCCCGCAATTTGGTGGAACTGCGCGATCAAATCCGCAGCAAGTGGCCTAACCTGGATGCTACGTACCTGCGCAACCTTATGGACTCACTTCCTAACCAAATCTAGGTGGTTATCAAGGCCAGAGGCGTAGTTACGCGACGTTAAATGATGCTTGTAATGTTTTTTTCCAGAGGTGACTAAATTTTGTCCGGTGAGCTTATGTTTTATTACTTTGGTACAGAATGTTCTAAGATACGAATAAAAATATTAATAACAGCTGCGTGAATGACATGTAATACTAACAGCTTTCGTTGTTTACCATAAAAAATGAAATATTTTAGAAATACTTATGATTAGAACTCCTTATTTATTCAACATTTGTACATTAAATCTGGCAAGCTAGAAGTTTTTGTTCATGTGATAATTATATACACAGACCCTCTAGTTTTACAGAAAATCCGAATGACATGGACGTGACTTCATATATTTCATATATCCGACATTGTATTTGCCTCCTTGGTGTGAGGCCAATGACTATGCTACACAGACGGATACATCAGGTGGGTAACAGCCCTAGCTGTATTCCAAATAAGCCTCAAATATGAATGCCATGTACACTGACTGGATCAAATACCTTGTTTGATTAGGCTGACATTCCACGCCAGACTCAAACGACCGAAGCTGAGAATCACTACCATTGCTTCTCATTAAATTGGAAACAATATGAATATGAAGTAGCAAAAGCGAATCAGGGCAATGACACTCATCGCAAACCACAGTACACATTTTTCGTTCCCAATTCAATTTAGTTAAATGCTACCGCTGAAATGGTACTGTACATTTCATTTGGAGAGGAAACAATAAGCTTTGTGGAATGCATAATATGTATAATACCACAGAGAGCTAAACGAACAATGCAATTTCTAACATAAAGGAGAAAATATGAATGGCATTGGGCTTATAAATACGAGATAGATACTGTGAGCTAGAAATATGTGAAAGATGTTGAGGTAGACTCATTGATGTTTTTGTACTTTGGTACAGAATGTTCTAAGATAGGAGAATACTATTTATAATAGCTGTGCGAATGGCATTAAACGCTAACAGCTTTCTCTGTTTAAAATTCAAGCTGTAACATTTTAGAAATACTTATTATGACTTTTGGACCAATAATTTCTCCAAAATTTATACATCAAATCTGGAAAACTAGTAGTTTTTGTTCGTATCATAATTATAGCCACAGGCCGTCTAGTTTTACATACAGTTCATCTGACATTTTATAAAAAATATTTAGCTCATCCTGGTATTTCTGGGGTCGCTGGGGCTATCCATGCGCATTCGGGTTTTCGCCGGATGTTTAAGGTCTTCACGCCACATGATTTCTGAGAAGGAAGACTCAATCCACGATCGATTGACTGAGATTCAAACTCCAGCCTTCCGGATGTGAATACAGCATCTAAGGCACTCACCTAATCAGGTCCCCTAACATTAAATGGATAATTTCAAAGTATAAAGCGCCGGTACTGCCAAAAAATTGACGTCTTCCTAGCTATGCGTCATAAATTAGCCTGTTGCTATTTCTGATTGGATGAACTATTTTTGCATCTACCTCTGGAAACAGGCGAGAGAACTATGTAGCTTCCACCGAAATCTCAGAATAATTAATGGCTGTGACAGTATGGGTAGTGCTGAGCATGACAACTGTGTCTGGATGTTATGACATGAGCTACTTAATGGGCTGGTCGTACTAGGCGCAATGAGGAACGTAATGGCTAACTACTTCATCCCTCATTGTGCCTAGTACGCCTCATTACCCCTAACACTGTATGTTTTTTTAATTTTCCATATAAATGCATGGCATTTGATATCGCTTTTTGAAGACACCATCAGTTTATAGTCTGAAGACTTAGCAGATGCATAAATGGAGATCTTACGGAGACGCCGACGTTTTGACAAGCCAAGTTTAGGGAGACCTGATTGAGTTGATGGTAATCATCATGCAATAGGCCGCAATGGAAGTGAAATAATGTTCATGCTGATGTCAAGATCAAGGAATGGACTTAAAAAATCAATAGATAAATTCAATTACCTAGGAGCATGGTTTCCAAGCAATACAAAATTTATATAGCCTAGAAAATACACATAGATCTAAGGCCTACACATCGTTATTTGTCCGGCTGTAATGCATAGCTCTGAAACATGAACCGTTAGGAAGACGGAACAAGTTACGCTCGATAAAACGAATCTCCGGGTGTTTCAAGGACGGAGGATAACAGAGGTAGGGGACAAAGAGGGAGTGTTGTGAAGGGTGAATATCGGATCACAATATGGCATTTTCAGTATCAGATAGATCCAGAGGGCTGGCGATGTTGTGAGGATGCCAGAAAATGCAAAACGCAGAGCTATTATGGAGGGAATGTTCGTTTACGAAATCAAGGTAGCGATGATGGGATTAGCTTGAGGTAACAGTGTAGTGTGAACCTGGCAAATGATGCAGAACTTTACAAATATCCCAGTATTTCAGAACACTTCCATGTTAGTACTTTGAAATTTGTATCATTTGTTTAAGATAGATTTATGAGTATACAATGTAATTTATATTTCTCACAACCGAACAGTATTTTTATAAAGGCACTAATAGTACAAAATGTTTCTGAGAAACTATAATAAATACCACCAAATGTTTGTGAAAAATGATCAATTTTTCTTACAGGTTTCATAATGTACATAATGTATTTGTCTGTATAAAATCTGACAGTATTTTATAAAGTCTATAATTACATTGCCAGCATTGACATGTGTACTAGGTCATTAGCATCCATATCATGAAATTCGTCTGCAGAAAGTTTTCTGTTGGGTGCACATGATGGCTGTGAACTTTTTCTAGGAATACCACATGAAGAAGATGGGTTGGAATCAACACTAACATACGACTGTGACAATGAATCACTGTTCACTGTTTTTATTATATTTTCACAGAATGTCTATTGCCAAAGAATTTACGTTTCTTGTGCACTTTCTGACTTCTAACCATGTTTTCAAGAAAAACACTGCCGGGAAGATAAATAAACAATAATACCAACACAAAAAAGCTGCAATGAAACAAAGAACAAAACCGGTGACAGAATAGCCAACGTATGAATCTAAAATTTACCAAGCATAATAAAAATTTCTCTGAGGGAAAAAAATGTGAATATGATGGGTGAGAAAGTATTGAAGTGAAAGTGGATGTGGCACTTTCAGAGCAATAGG
Organism: Anabrus simplex; assembly: GCF_040414725.1. Classification (NCBI taxonomy): domain Eukaryota; kingdom Metazoa; phylum Arthropoda; class Insecta; order Orthoptera; family Tettigoniidae; genus Anabrus; species Anabrus simplex. Next base: position 189,830,898 of record NC_090267.1, read on the forward strand.
TGTGCATTACTTATATAAAAAAACATTTCAAGGCATAAATATAAAGAATTTACAATAAATTATACATCAAATTATTCGCAAAAGAAGGTGAAATTGTATTACGTTGAAAACCAGAAATGACTTTTTTTTATCAATATACACTACACGGTTACCTATACAATGATCTAAAAGTTATTGGCTTCAAGGAATATTGTAACAGAAAAGCACACGATCAGCAGAAATGGAGGAAACTTGGTAAGGCAGCGCGTTACCCAGGGCTGGTAATCGCTGAATAACGATGAAGACGACGACGACGATGATGACGGTGATGGTACATTTCAAAGGAGTGTTGTCGAAAACTACCACAGGTGGCTTTCGCGATCGCGAGCTTGTGTCTATATCTCTTCATGCCTCGAGTTCAGCGGTCAGTCCTCCCGCCATACCAGTTCTAAGACGGCATACAGTGGAGCTACGATCAAAATAATCAAGTGTCATGAAAGAGAAAATTTGGTCGATTCTGTGTGTTTCCTCTAGTAAATGAGACCTCTAATTTGGCTGTGATAATTGTTTTTCGGATTAAAACTATATTTAAAACGGGAATGGTGAATTTTGTGGAGTTTTCCGTCGTTTATTTAAAATAGGAATCGTTTTACATTATTTTAAAAAATTCATCCACCTTAATATTACTATTGCTAATACACTGAATTACGCAACAAACAGCTTGTAGGCAAAATAAAAATATCTATGAGGAATAATTTGAAAAAAATAGTGAATTTGTCGCGGAATTGTACAAATGTAAAATCTTTAGAATCTTTAAAATAAAGTCCCTGATTTATTTTCGTCAAAGTACAGTAATATGCTACTGTATTCCCCGTAATTATCATCGCAAAATGTAACCACAGCACTGTTAAGTTGGTAGGTTGTGTTCCTGCCATTATTCACACAGTGTCAATCTCCACTCACGGAATTTATCATTTCACATCATGCATAGAAAATAATACATTTCATTTCTGAAAACTTGCTTAACAGAATAAACGGGTGATTCATCCCACTGTTCACCAGTAAGTAGAGGTTAGTACTGTTTAAATAACGGCTGCGTGTTTCGGTTTCCAGCAAAAACGAAAGTATGATTTGCTTCTTATAATTTGCGTTCTAATAATAATAATAATAATAATAATAATAATAATAATAATAATAATAATAATAATAATAATAATAATAATAATAATAATAATCCCACTCTTCGGCAGTAAGTGGAGGTTAGTACTGTTTAAATAACGGCTGTGTGTTTCGGTTTCAAGCACTACCGTAAGTATGATTTGTTTCTTAAAATGTACGTTCTAATAATAATAATAATAATAATAATAATAATAATAATAATAATAATAATAATAATAATAATAATAATACAAATTAATCATACGGGGTGTGATTATCTCAGTGGCTTAGTTATTAGCTTCTCATCCAGAAGGCTTAGGTTCGAAACCCTGTCGATTCCGGTTTGAGATTTTCATCTCATAAATTACGCGGCACTAAGAAGGACATGCGGGTTTAAAGCCGTGGCCAAAACCAATATAAGTCTGGGTGGCTCCAGTGATCCCAGAAATAACTAGGATCAGCTGAAGAAATGTAACCGCAATACGGAGATCGTGTTTATTTTTTCTTGAATTTTACGCGCAAAAAGGGATGTGGTTTACGTCTACTATTAATAATATTATTATATTTATGTATTAATTTATTTATTATTCGCTATTGGCCAACTACGGGCTACTACAAGTGTCATTATACATTCTGGCGTTTATTCAATTTTCCTTAGATTCAGGAGGTTTTCATTAGCTCACTGTGTTCATCTGGCCACTTTGCGCCAGATGGCGGTTTATCATCTCAGAAAGTACCTAAAGTCACGATACTTGTTCTGGAATGTTCTCGTCTTGGCGTAGACCCATTTATTTGGAATCTTTCTTGACATTAACGTACCAGGGACTTATTGTTTTTGGTTTTATTACTGTCCAACAATAAATTAATATGGAAATAATTGGGTATGATTACATTTATTAACCAGAAGTTATCAGAGTTTATTTTCGTGCTTTCTCTCCTATGCTAGGATGAATGTGATTTTCGTTATTAATTATATTATTAAAATAATATTAAAACGGAAGTGATCAATACGTGTTCTGTATTTTTCCCCTACGCACCAGCGAGAATGCGTTTTTAATAATAGTAATAACTAGACGATCCGCGCAGCTCCGCAGCAGTCCTTAAAAATAGGTCAGATAGTTCGTCTTGATATGCCTGTCGTAGTCATATTGTTTTTACCAACCCTTTTCAAAAGTTTTATGAACATTTAACACCGGTACATAATAACTGATTAATTCTTAATTTAGTTTATGACACTTCTTCGCATATAGCATTCACTGTGCTCCGACCATTCGACCATATCTGAATCTTAACCTTTTCAAAAAGATCTGGTCCAAGGTAGTGTAACATTCAATTGGCCATAACTGAATACTAGTTCGGGAAAGTAGATCACCCACTTTTCCAAATTCGTCCCTGCGCTTTATATTTAGTCATACAGAAGGCTCTTCGTCTTTATACTTTCCCGTCTGTACGTATGTAGACAGTTTCCTCTTAGTAGCATGTAAGTTATTAGGAACGTTCTGCCATCTGTTGAGTATACTCAGAAGCTGGGGAAGGTCAGAGAATCAAAGAGTATCTAGAAGAGAATAGTATTCTTCCATCATGAGAGGAAGTGTATACTCTATGGCATGACAGGTAGCAATCAAACATGACTGCACGCAATAACATTACTAAGGATGAAAATCTCATGTATCCGAACCTTAATGAGAGTGTTAGTCGTTTAGCAACCTGTTAAGTATAGAATGCATTGCGAGTTAGGGCACGCATGCAATTATTGGAGTGATCATTTAATGATTTGATTTTATTATCACTCGAAGTTGGCTGAACGTAGAGACCTATCAATATCTCATGATTCACCGGCTGGTAATACCGGAGAGAATAAAACAGAAAAAGTAAGTCAGTCCAGAAGAACGGACGGACGGATTTGCCAAAGCTGTTTTAATAAACACTTTTAATATATAGATGAATAATAATAATAATAATAATAATAATAATAATAATAATAATAATAATAATAATAGCTTCATTCCTGTATCTCGTTATCCTATGATCGCATACATTGAATAAAAATCGAATGGAGCTGTGTCAGAATCAATTCCGCAAAGTCTCCTCGTAGAATAGGCCTACGTACCGCATGATAGATATTGTTGAAGTGAATTATATAGTCAGGATGAGTTTTAAATTTCGTTATTGGTATTTTATTACTTATGCTGAATCGAGATTTTAACTCTTCAAGACAATGGATTCCAAATAATTTTCCACCATGGGAAAATAGACGTGCTCAGCCATGGTTTTTTGAATATTTTAAAATTCCGAAAAGCCACTTTATTCTCTATAATGTGTTCTCGACACCTTTAAAGCCATTTATTATCGATATGTCACAACATTTTGCGAAAGAAAGACATTCTTAAAACTTGGATGTTTATTCTTTGTGTACTTGACGTCGTTTTAGTAGTGCTACCAGCAGTGAGGATTATTGCCAGGAAATCATCTTCAGTCCATACAAGTGTCTCGCAGAAAAGGCTCTTCACGTAGTTCCACAAGAATATATGTTGTTTGTTGTTTATAGGAGCCTAACAGCTAGTTCATCGGTCAAGAATAATTCAAGTGGGATTAGATCAGGCGGATGGAGTGGCCCGGCAACATGATCGCCTCTTCTGTCCACTTTTCTGCGAACGCCTGTGTAGGCGTATAAGATGCGATTGATGCGATTGCAGATCGGTGTTTTCTATCTCAAATTGATAAATGTGCCCTTCTCCATATTCCCCAAAAGTCCGTACCAGCATCGAGGAAACACCCTATATAACGCCTAGTTTCAATTAAATTTTTTGAACTAGATTTTCAATACCAAAATCTTTATAAAATGTTATTGAGTGAATGCTATTTATTAACGTGCGTATTTTTCGATTCTTACAGGAAGGAAAATTTATTTTTGAACATTAAATCATTGTGAAAGCACACCAGTTATGTTGCTATAATGAATTTAAGAGTTTCGTAACGTACACTGTACTGGGGTACGTTTTGGCCATGGGTGCCAGACGATAAGTGAGAGCTAGGACCTGCCACTATCCTGTTCGTCTGTACAGAGAAGTCATTGGAATGAGTTTAAATGAGAGGGGTTACACATTAATAGAATTTGGTGACATGTGCTGGCTGTTACATAGGATTGACTACACTGGTTCCCACTACGAAAATCTTGATCACACTGAGAAATGCTGGCGATACAAGATACGTGACAGAAGAGCCTAGAATTTATTCGACTTGCTTGTGACAGCCTGGGTACTCTAATTCAATTCGGCTACATTCTCAGTCCGTATAATCTTAGACTTTCGAGGCCTAAGGAGAACAAATTTTCTAAAACATTGTATTCCATTACCCTTACTCTTCCATGGATCTCACTTCCATTTATCTTCCTACGATTAATAAAAACAAACCAAACCAAACCCCATGGCACTACAGCCCTTGAAGGGCCTTGGCCTACAAAGCGACCGCTGCTCAGCCCGAAGGCCTGCAGATTACGAGGTGTCGAGTGGTCAGCACGACGAATCCTCTCGGCCGTTATTCTTGGCTTTCTGGACCGGGGCCACCATCCCACCGTCAGATAGCTCCTCAATTCTAATCACGTAGGCTGAGTGGACCTCGAACCAGCCCTCAGGTCCAGGTAAAAATCCCTGGCCTGGCCGGAAATCGAACCCGGGACCTCCGGGTAAGAGGCAGGCACGCTACTCCTACACCAAGGGGGCCGGCATTACGATTAATAACCGTAGCATAAAATGGTATTCATATAGGTTCAAAATTTGAAACAGACCTAAGGATTGAGCCGTTGACCGCAAATGTCGTGCCGAAAATTTGAGTATTATTCATCACACTTTTTTGGGCTTTGTTCTTGAAGAAAAGGCACCAATTTGATTCGAAAGTTCCTTCGTCCGTGAAGTGGGATTCTTGCAGTGCTATTACAGAGATATTGTTTTTATGGAGGGCTTTGGTCAGTTGTTTCACTTTTCCAGTTTGCGTGCGAGAGTTCATGTTGAAGTGTGCCAGAAAAGTCTTATATTTGGGTTTTTCTATAATAATAATAATAATAATAATAATAATAATAATAATAATAATAATAATAATAATAATAATAATAATAATAATAATAATCATTCCCTTTCCTCTGCTCGGTTATTCCATGTCGAAGAAAGCGATGTACTGTACGAGGTGGGATTCATGTCCCATTACATGACGATGCGGGCGAAACTGCTTCTTCTGAAACTTCTTGCCTTTGGTAGGTGACCTTAAATGTTTTTAGCAGGTGTTAATTCTCGGGAAGGTCCTTCAATGAGACGTAAGTAGACCACCGGAGCATTCATATGCTTCTTTTTCCTGCTCTAACAATCAGGGCCATACGTAAGAGCATATACTTACTGGCATCGCTTTTCAGTTTGGCAGGCATAATCTACTTAAACCAAACCAAACCCCATTGTGCAACAGCCCCGAAGGGCCATGGCCTACCTTAGACTGAAGTCCTGCAGATTATGAGGTGTCATGTGGTCAGCACAACGAATCCTCTCGGCGTTATTCTTGGCTTTCTAGACCGGGGTAGCAATCTCCCCGTCAGATGGCTCCTCACTCGTAATTACCTAGGCTGAGTGGAACTGAAACCAGCCTTTAGATACAGGTAAAATCCCTGACCTGGCCGGAATCAAACCCGGGTCTCCGGATGAGAGGTAGGCACGCTACCCCTAAACCGCGGGGATGGCCGCATAATCCACTTAGTGCATGCAATTTCATTATGTTCATAATATACGGTAATTATGCATAATCAAGTTTAGGCTTTATCAGGAAAATGTCATGGTTTATTCTTCAACAATTCGGCAGGGAATTTAAATCTCTATTATTTGACCATTCATCATTCTTTGCTAAATATATATTTCATCGGTATTACCCTGTTATTTTGGCCTGAAACGCTCTCCAGTTGTCAGTAGATAAGACTGTACCTGTCGAACAAGAGGACGCTCCGCCGTATCCCCCCTCATCGTGCCACCTGTATTACGTCAAGTGAAGTAATAACGCTGTGGAGAGCTCCCACTAACAGATCACACAACATTCCTGCACTAATAATGTAGATGGCAGTATCCAAGCAACCAGGAATGTTTCATTTTGTTAGCGAGCGCCAGCTACCACTTCAAACTGTTGCCATGACAATACAGTACATGTCGTAAGAAATAAAAATAAAACCAAGAGCAGGAAGACTCTATTAACGAAATATTTTGAATTCATGCATCAGGAATTCTCGCCTACCTGCCTTCACATTCAATATTACAAAGATCCTTCACTTTGAAACGGAAAATACAAAGCGAACTAATTAAATACAACAGGATACTACAACAAGCTTTGTGCCTCTAATATTTACAACGTTATCGGATGATAAGACTAAATATTTCAATTTTAGTTTTGTTTAATTTTCATTCAAAAAGGAATTTCGATAATTTGTGTGGGGACGTTTCGGGCATACAGAGTCTCTGCTATAACACGAATATTGTCCTCGCACTTCTTTCCTAGTGCTTTATTGTCACGTCCACTCAGTACGGTGTTTTAGCGACGATGGGAGACGGAAGGGCAATCACTAGTGGCTTTAATTAAGTTAAGCCCTGATATTGTCCGGAGTGAAAATGGGAATCAACGGAACACTATCCTCAGGTCTACTGATGGTGATGTTCGAACCCACCATCTTTTGAATGCAAGCTTACAGGTACTGTACGTGACCCAAACCACGTAGTAAATTCGCTCCGTCCACCACTCTTCTAGTGAATGGTAACGTATGCGTAAAATGTGAATAATTCCAATAGAACCTGTTAGAGTTTATATTAATTTAAGGCAAGTTTATTATTATTATTATTATTATTATTATTATTATTATTATTATTATTATTATCAAGATACTAGCAATTTAACGTTGTACTAAACTAAACACTTTTTGGCGTTAGTGGGGTAAAAAGGGCTAGGATTCGGAAGGAAATGGCCATGGATATGATTAAGGAGCAGCCCCAGTATTCACCTTGTTTGTAAATGGGAACACTATCGAAAACCGCGATGTTAAACCACTAACAATATGAAAGTTATCCGTGAAATTCTTTGTATCCAGTTGCATTTCCATCGTTGTCTTCTGCTGTCAAAAGTACTAGCAACTCACTGGTCCAGGGTTATCTTGTATTTTCAATTTCTACTGTATCTTCACATTTCACTGTGATGTCAGGGACCTTCCCATTTTCTCTCGTTGGTAGCCGGCCTGGATGATGATGTGCCAAAAATTCAAGCACCATACAACAATAATTGAAATATATCTGTAGTATCATCAACAATGTGTTTGCTCTTTATGATGAATGTGGTAATGAACAGAGATTAATTCATGCTTCTTGAGCAGTTTTGTCAATATTTAGATATGATTACTGCTTACTATACTTGTGTAGAGGGATCCTAAGGGTACCTTGGAGATAAAGCAATGCGTATTTCCGTTAGAGCTCAATATCAAAACACGGCATAGAGGAATGGTGAGAGAATAAACATAAGATAAATAATACATTAAATGCTTCGGGAACACCGTAAAAACAGGCGGTCCATAGAATATTGTCATTCAGGGAATGACCAAGGGCTCAAGACGCCGATAAAATGCTCCCACTAGGTATCTAACCCTGTAGTAATGGGAAAAAGCAGTTCACCTCTGGGAACTAAATCATTCACTCTCGCTCCCAAGAAAGAAGTACTTCACGAACTACTTCGCGAACTACTTCAAAATGTGTAACTTTCCCGCCAGAGCACTCTGCAACATCTGAAGTAGTTCGTCCGCGAACGACTTCCTTCTCATTCCCTTCACACAAGGCTTGATCGTTTCGCGAGCTTTCTAGAACGAGAAAGTACACAAATATGGACAACATGTGAACTTCTCTATAACATTTGTAGTTTCTACAGAGATGAACATTCCTATTACCGGCAATGTCAGCTCACACTCTCTCCCCCTGCCCACAACCCCTCAGGAATGCGAGTGTAGGAAAAACCTATTTCTTTTCAAGGATAATGACAATTTCTGTTAAATATTGTAGACTTGAAAATGAGATGTTTTAAACGCTGATCTGTTATCGCAAGAGAACCATTTTCTTGGTGGTGATTTCATCACCTGACTTAAAAGTAAATTTATAACATCTGAGCGTTGGTCAAATTTTTCTCGCCGGTGGCACTAAACGTCAAGGCGGATTTAAGTAAAACTACTTTAAATAGTTCTGTAATAGATTGAGACTAGTCAATACGGATCAAACAATCATATTAATCTATCATGGTTAAGTTTATCAGTAGACTCCAAGACTCTCGTTCCCAAGAAATAACTACTTCAAAATGTGTAATTTTCCCGCCAGAGCACTCTGCAACCGCTGAAGTAGTTCGTCCGCGAACAAGTTCCTTTCCATTCCCTTCACAATCGTGAAGTTCTGCAGTTCGCGAAGTAGTTCTCGAGATACGAGCGAATACTTCACAGTTCATTCGTGATGTTCTTTGCTCTGTGTATATGTAGTTCGCGAAGCAGTTCTCGAGAGACGAGTAAACACTTTACAGTTCGTGAGAGTGAAGTAGTTCCCGAGAACTAGTTCGTTCGCGAACTACCCATCACTATAACCCTGATAAAAGACAGAACGAACGTTACACATAAGCAGTGCATGGGAACAACATACATTATAAACTCATGGTGAGAAATAACAGATACCATCACCATAATATAATCCATAATATTACTTTTCTCGAATCGAGTGACCGATGACGACGGCATGATTGTGGTGGCTGTAGTGATAGAGGTCGTGATGGTGATTTCTTAGTGTGTAAGAAAAAGGAAGTTGATTATTTTTATTATTGTGCGTTATCTACTGGTGCATGTATGTAAAGTTAATTGGAGGCAAGATAGTAAATAATACACGCTGAAACGAAACCATTCTTGACTGAAAGGTATAGAACCAACCACACTGTGAAAAACCAGTGAAATTCATCCTTCTTTTAATTCAAACTATCCGGAATATAACTTAATTCTAGGAAGGGGTTGGATCTAAGACGCCAATCCATAAGAAATTGCCCCTAAAATACCAAAATTATTCCTCAAATAATAAATAATTTTATTCCGTACAATACCATAAACAGAGTTATTGTTTGCAATGATATGTGTGATACTGAAAACATCCAGGTTTACTAACCACTCAAATTCCCATAAACTAAATCCGTAAACCCAACTGGAATACACTAACTAGGCACAAATACAAAGAAGTTCTCCCAGCTCTTCTTTTTTTTTTGTTAGTTGCTTTACGTCGCACCGACACAGATAGGTCTTTTGGCGACGATGGGACAGGAAAGGGCTAGGAGTGCGAAGGAAGCGGCCGTGGCCTTAATTAAGGTACAGCCCCATCATTTGCCTGGTGTGAAAATGGGAAACCACGGAAAACCATTTTCAGGGATGCCGACAGTGGGGTTCGAACCTACTATCTCCCGAATACTGGATACTGTCCGCACTTAAGCGACTGCAACTATCGATCCCAGCTCTTCAACATCGATCCAGAACTCGATACCAGACCTGTTACTGATCCTAATATTAAGGTGATCTTCAAAAATTAAGATAAAAGCAATTACTTAATATTATTGTTTAAATAATAATAATAATAATAATAATAATAATAATAATAATAATAATAATAATAATAATAATAATAATAATAATAATAATAATAATATCATGTATTATTAATAATCATTAATAATTAATATCTAATGATTTACTATTATTATTATTATTATCAGAAGTGATCAAGTTTGTAATTTTATGTGGATATTGATATCATGATAATAGTTATGAAACCTCCCAGATTTGCGTGGAGAACAAACCACAAGTGTGTAACTTCCCATTTAAAAAATTTCACATGCATATGCCAGGATTCGTACCACAGTCACCTTTATGATAAGTCAATGTCAATGCCTGGGTCTATGACGCTCCAAGCGAGTGTTAATCTTGAGATAGTAAACTTAGTGAATTTTGCATGGAATGCCCTTTAATGTAATTTAATATTACAATTCACTATGCATCTTCACTTCATCTGCCTCGTTGAAGTGAACATTGATGATGTTATACCACCACATATTCTTAGCAACTGTTCTACAAGTATGTCAGTCAGATTTCATTGCTATTGGACATCAAAGCAAAGGTACAATCATTAAGGAAAGAGATATAGTCGTAGGAAGTTTAACACAGTTGCTATAGAATTATCTCTTTTTTAACGCCAGGCTCTGGAGGACATCCAGAATGCGGGGAAGAAATGTTGAAGTGCAGTATTCAGCAGCTGTAAAAGCTACGTTTATAACTCAACCAGGCAACACGCACGAACGGCTCGCCTGCCACTTGTTGTTCTAGTCAACCTGTTGAACTCGTGTGTCCGACGGGCTACGTTCTTTCCCCTTACTATGTAACCTCAAATCCTCTTTGCTATGCACGGAAATGCAGACTAATGATACAAGTGCAGCTAAAAGTCACATATAAAATAAGAAGCCCCCAATGAGGACAGTTTATCTCCCTGTATTCCCCTGTTATACTAATTACTTGTGACCATAGTAACAAAAAGAAATATACCTCACCCCCTAAGTCCTGATGTCTACAATGTGGTGAACCTGTTTACCTGTTTATGAATTTTGTTTCTGCCGGGCCGAGTGGCTCACACGGTAGAAGCGCTGAGCCCAACGAGGCGTGTACGATCCTGAATCAGTTGGCTGTTTAAATACTACATTATCGTATCGGTAGATTTACCGTCACATAAAAGAACGCCTGTGGGACAAAATTCAGGCATGTACTGTATGTGTCTCCGAAAAGAGTAAGTGCTGTCAGTGGTTTGAAGTTTACAATACATTTCCAAGAATCGTAAGGAATGTACGTATATGCCACGAACGAAAAGTCCTTCATTATTATTATTATTATTATTATTATTATTATTATTATTATTATTATTATTAATACGGGATTTTCGTGGATCACAGAGAAGTAAGAAGCTGCCTGGGTGAATGGACGGAAAAGGAATTAACTAGAGCGTAAGTTAACACAACGAAATTCGAATTTTTTTCTTTCCTTTTTTTCAATTTAAAATTTGATAAATAGAAGATCTGAATGAACAATAACAACTGATAATGAGCTCGTTAGCTCAAACAACAATGATTTAAAGTCCAAAACCATGTACAAAATTAGAGAGAATTATCAACAAGATAATATACAAGGAGATGAGCACTGTATCCCTGAAGAGGTGCACTATTCATAATTGTATGTTTGCTCCACTAATTTACATGGTATAGGAGTCAGCTCAAAAATTTTATATAGTCCAGCCTCTCGGAGGCATGAGTTTCTTACAGCGCACAAGGTTATACCTCACAATATTCCAATAATGTATTTACCGTCACGCAGCACTGGTTTGAGCTTATTTTCTGCTCAACAGTTTTTCACTTTCTTTTCCAGAAACATAAACAGGCGCAATGAGTGCCTATACTAATGGGCATTGTAATATAAAAAGGAAAAGGTTGAAAATCAATCAATCAATCAATCAATCAATCAATCAATCAATCAATCAATCAATCAATCAATCAATCAATCAATCAATCAATCAATCAATCAATCAATCAATCAATCAATCAATCAATCAATCAATCAATCAATCAATCAATCAATCAATCAATCAATCAATCAATCAATCAACCAATCAATCAATCAATCAATCAATCAATCAATCAATCAATCAATCAATCAATCAATCAATCAATCAATCAATCAATCAATCAATCAATCAATCAATCAATCAATCAATCAATCAATCAATCCCGATCTGCATTTAGGGCAGTCGCCCAGGTGGCAGATTCCCTATCTGTTGCTTTCCTAGCCTTTTCCTAAATGATTTCAAAGAAATTGGATATTTATTGAACATCTCCCTTGGTAAGTTATTCCAATCCCTAACTCCCCTTCCTATAAATGAATATTTGCCCCAGTTTGTCCTCTTGAATTCCAACTTTATCTTCATATTGTGATCTTTCCTACCTTTATAAACGCCATTCAAACCTATTCGTCTACTAATGTCATTCCACGCCATCTCTCCGCTGACAGCTCGGAACATATCACTTAGTCGAGCAGCTCTTCTTCTTTCTCTCAATTCTTCCCAACCCAAACATTGCAACATTTTTGTAACGCTACTCTTTTGTCGGAAATCACCCAGAACAAATCGAGCTGCTTTTCTTTGGATTTTTTCCAGTTCTTGAATCGGGTAATCCTGGTGAGGGTCCCATACACTGGAACCATACTCTAGTTGGGGTCTTACCAGATACTTATATGCACTCTCCTTTACATCCTTACTACAACCCCTAAACACCCTCATAACCATGTGCAGAGATCTGTACCCTTTATTTACAATCCCATTTATGTGATTACCCCAATGAAGGTCTTTCCTTATATTAACACCTAGATACTTACAATGACCCCCAAAAGGAACTTTCACCCCATCAACGCAGTAATTAAAACTGAGAGGTTGCCCATGAACAAAAAGGCTAAGAGGCGAAACATTTGCACTCCTAGAAGTGTTTTTAAAAAACCCTACGTGGCCCAAAGATACAGAGGCTAAGCCTATTCTACGCGGGGGTGACTACCACATGACAAACAATAAATACCAAAAGAGCATTAAGAATTTTACAAAATAATAAACTTTAGTCACCCCATAACAGCAAAGCAAAGACAGCCTATGACGGCCCTTGGAGGTGTGGAATGTAAAGGCTTCCACTGTCCGTAACCCCGGCACTTCATGTGGTAGAGTGGTTAGCTCTACGCCCGGCCGCCCTTGCCCCCAGGAATTATCCTAGTACTCATTTCTGGTGTAGGTTGAGTGACTCTCTGGGCCATCTGCACTTCCGGAAGTTGAAATCTCATTTCTTACATTTTTCGTCTTCCTGACGGGTAATCGAACCCACGTCCTTCCGTGTGAACCGAGTAGGCCTTTACCGCCTCGGCCATGCAGTGCATTAATCACCCCCATACCAAGTTGAATGGGAATTAAGAGAGGGTAATCAATTTTTGTTCCCTTTTATTACATATTTCTCAGTAGGGAATAAAGCAGAGCCCTTAGACTGACCAAAGTTTTACATTTAAACCACTAGATTTAGAGATTTACATAAAATAAAAGAACTCTGAAACCTTTCCCTCAAGATATCTACCGGAGCTATCCATTTTTAAGAAAATTCTGCCATTACCTTGAGTTTATGAGCCTTCCGAACGCTGACCGCGCCCCCTGACCCCGAAGAACACGCAGCACTCACTAAACTGGAGCAATGAAGGTGACCATACGGCCCTGAAGCGCCCAGCTTTTATAGTATGTCGAGGGGAAGTTTCCAGAATTCTTTATAGATATGCTGGATTTCAGTAAACATCTCCAATTTTAACTGGCTACCGAAAATATTTATAATTTATGATTGGTTGATAGCTATTGAAAAAGGAAGCAGCGGAAGTGTTGATAACTTCGATACATGAAGAAAACAATCTTCAAAATCTAAGGTTAGCCAATAGTAAAGTGAGGACTTTCAGGATACTTAAGCTATCAAATATGCACATGGTCATTATTGCACCTGAAACAGATAAATGTACTAAAATTTCCCCAAAATAGTCAATGTACAGACACACGGTCGTTACGATTTTATTTATATAGATAAGGAATCTGCTCCACGTACAACACATTTTGGGATATGTCATCTGGACTTAGCCTGCAAAACCGACCGTTCATGACATCTGCCTTATTAATCCTCCTGTTGAAAACATGCACATAAGGAAGGTTGGTTAAAATCACTGTTTCGGTTCCTTATTAAAAACCAGTTCATTTCGGGAATATGAAATAGTATGGACCTTATAACTTACCTTTGAACCGAGCTCGATAGCTGCAGTCGCTTAAGTGCGGCCAGTATCCAGTAATCGGGAGATAGTGGGTTCGAGCCTCACTGTCGGCAGCCCTGAAGATGCATTTCCGTGGTTTCCCATTTTCACACCAGGCAAATGCTGGGGCTGTACCTTAATTAAGGCCACGGCCACTTCCTTCCCACTCCTAGCCCTTCCCTGTCCCATCGTCGCCATAAGACCTATCTGTGTCGGTGCGACGTAAAGCAAATAGAAAAAAAAACACGTACCTTTGGACAGGTGGATGCTACATATAAAGTTCGTTGAAATATCTTCAGTAGATTTCAAGTTATAAGAAATACGCTTTACACGTACCCGCTTTTGATTTGGGTGGGACTTGAACTGAAACACAGTCCGTTAATTATATCTCCATTATTAATTCTCCTACCGAAAAGATGCCCGTGGGAGAAAGTTTTAAGAATATATTTTCATCAATGTTGGTCAATTTCCAGTCAGATTGGTCTGGTATATACTGTGGGAGAGTAAAATCACTGTTTCGGTTCACTAAAAAAACCCAGCCTATTTTGGGAATTTGACATATGGACCTAAAAACCTACCTTTGGACGGGTGCATTCTAAACATTAAGTTTGACTGAAATATCTCTAGTAGTTTTCAATTTTTAAGAAATACGATTTACACGCACGCGCTCTTGAGTTAAGTCTGGTTGGGACTTTTACCGGAAAATGGTCCGTTAATGAAGTCTACCTTATTAATCCTCGTATTGAAATGACGCACATAAGAAAGAAGGTTTAGGAATTTATTTCCATTAAGGCAGGTAGATTTCCATGAAATTTGGTTGTGTATTTTGTGGGACTGCAAAATCACGGTTTTGGTTTCCTATAGATCTCCAGTCAGTTCAGGAATTTACAGTAAAAACAATATTGGCCCCAAAACCTACCCAAGGTCAAATGAATTTTCTAAATATGAAGTTTGGTAGATATACTCGTACAAAGTAGTTTTCAAGTTATAAGAACTCAAACGAACAGATAGACAACAAAGCTAAAAAATACGCAGATGATCATTATTACACCTGAAACGGATAACTGAATGTACATTTCGCCAAAATAGCCAATGTGCAGACAGAGGGTCTTTACAATATTGTTTATACAGAATGTGTTAGCAGATATGTATAAGACTTCCAAAATTTCAATGATTAAAACCCAGTTGTCTTATTTGGAATGTACTGAGAGGTGAATGGGTTTTAGGCTTTATGTTTTCAAGTAATTAACAAATAAATACCATTTTAGTACAGAAACAGTTAATTCCATCATCCTAAAATGCGTCTATGAACAAAAAAGAAAGCACAAAATGTTGGTAACCACAAAAAATTCCGATATATAACCTACATCTCGTGTGAACAATTTTATTAGATATTCATGCACGATTGGAAGTTTCATAATGATTTTATTTTGTCCTGTAACATTTTACTTTCTGGACTTGACCAGTTCTTGCATCGAGGTCTACAATTTTCGTTGTGTTAATTTTCCTGTGGTTATGTGTAAAAGAAAATGAACCTTAAATACAGTATATTCTAGGAGTGCGTGAATACGTCATGCAAACGTACAGTCCTAAAATATGATACGGTAAGGTTCATTTCCCTTTACAAACGCGCATAGGAGTATGAACACAATGAAAATATTGTCCTGATGGACTGCATATCCATATATGCCTGGAAGGCGTGACCAGTCTTGAGGAAATTATTGGATAGAAAGAGCAATTTCGGATAGGCTGTACTGTTCATTAACCAACAATATGCTTCATAAACACATTATTTTAAGGTAAGAGACAATTATTATTTCACCTTATTAAAAAGGAAAGTATAGTCGAGTAAAAAATGAGTGAGTGCATGGTGTTATACGTTCCTCGCATTTAATACCGTCTTCTTGGCTGAATAGTCAGTTAGGAGTGCACTTTATCAGACTTTACGTAGGGCCAAGAATTACATTTTATCATCAAAATATAATTCATCTCCATTGCAGATACATAACCCGTGGATATACACAACAAACACTAGGCCTATATCTATGACTTCAATTGCTTCTGATAAAAGTATACCTGCTAATAATCTATACAACACTCGTTCCTTCTGAGAGATGTATAAATACAACCCTTATGATCCCTCGATTGTTTTCATTATAGAATGTACAGAAGTTATCGACCACTGGTCAATAAATATAGTCTAGTGACTGAGGCCCTCTTTCCTAACATTTCTCTTAGGCATAAAGTAATTTTTGATATTATCTGATACTAATGAGTACTATTCCTACCGAGAGAATGAAATTGATTCTGAAATTCAATTCATTTCAAGATAGTAAGTAGTTGGAAAGGTTGCCATTTTATATTTTCTGCTCGCTATTAAAAGCTGTTCGTTATCCATGCTAGGGACAAAGAATGCCAGCTAACCTTACTGTCTAATTTTCCTTCCGAACTGATTTTCATTTAATTATGTAGAGTAGGGATCAGATAATGAGGAAGATATATGATGCGCATGTTCCCTTATTTTAAGTCAAACATGGCTGATTGGCTCTAATTTCTATAAACAAGATATTTCTATCGTTCAATAACAAAAGAGCTCGTAGGCATGCTACATAATATGACAGTAAAGAGTTAATATTTTGAATGGTGTCTTCACAAGCAGTTCATCACGAGAAGATTGCCAGTCACCCGTTATTTGTTGAGAACAATATTCCCTTTGATTCCTATATTTGTTGTAGCCGTGCTACTTGACAGCCTTCATCTCACTCTACATTTCTTGTGCTCAAATTTCTCTCGTTCACGTCATGTATAGCAGCAGCGCTTCAAAGTTAATTAGGGAGTGAAATATCTTTGTTTATTAGAGTCTGGCATGTACCCTTCTACCTTCCCGCATTCCTATTCTCACCCCCTCCATTTCTCCTCGCACTCGCCGCCTCAGCTCTCTTATTAAGAACTCCAATATTGGTTTTTATACGACTCGTAGCTAACGGGTGCTGTATTGCACAGTGAAAATAAACTTGAACAATACAAGGAATGTGTGCCATGAAAAATATATACAATAGCAACTTCCTGAGAATTGTGGAAAGAGATTAAGAAACATATGTCACAGAATGTTAGTGAACAGGATGTACACCAGGTATGGCAAAGAACAGTTCACACTTCTACAGGGCATACCTGTCAAAAAAATAACTTGTAACCTTTTACACTTTTCTATACCAGGGTTGACAATTTGATAATTTAACCTTACACACTTTTCCGTACTAGAGCTATCCAAGAACATTTCAAATGTCTTTATAAGAGCTGTCCAAACCTGTCACAGTTACCTATACCAGAGTTGGAAATGTAAATTTTCACACTTCTCTGTATTAGAACTGTCCAACAACATGTCACACTTCTCTATAATAGGCTCCGATATGTAATATTTCAATCTTCTCTATACCAGGCTAGATAATTTAAACATTTACACTTTTCTATACCAGCTTTGTCAGTATAAACTACCATACTTTCCTGCGTAAGCATTCGCAATTTAACTTTTCATACTTCTTAATACCAGTGTTGACTATTTATCCTTTCGCACTTCTTTATACAAGGATTGAAAATTCAACCATCCATACTGCTCTATACCAGAGTTGTAGTTGTTAAATAATCTTTCACACTTCTGTATACAAGGCTTTCCATAAACCTTCACACTTCTCTACACCAACGTTGACAATGCTGGGGTTGACAACGTCGACAACTTACCATTTTACATTTCTCTATGCCAGACTTTAAAAGACCATACTACATTTCCCTATGCCAGGGTTGCTATTAATATAGAGCGAGCTAAGTTCGACCTCTCCAGTAATTTAAATGAAGTAGTTGGTCTTGTATAGAAAATATTGTCTCACTACATGATGCAAAATTGGAATGAAATGTAATAAATAACCAACTCATAAGTATCCAAACTTGCAGTTGATTGGTTAACAGGAACATCGCTCCATGAGTTAGGGCCTAACATTTTAAAGGTCTCTTCAAACGGATCACTGTTAATAAACATAATGAAAGGTTTTTGAGTGACTAAATAACCAGCTATTGAAAATGAAACTCCAGGCATTCAGGTGTGAGTTAATCGTTAATGAATTTCGAATCTGAATCTCATCTCAAATTTAACATTCTGAAATCTGAGAATATTCCTCATCTCCCACGATCAAACCAAGTGTACAAGCAAAAATGTATACTTAAACCTGGAATGCTGAATGATGCCATAAACTTCACAAGGAAATGTTTCTCAAAATTATTTCGGTTTTAATAAAGCCTCATGGAAAACGTTACTTCATCCAGGGTTATTGATACTGGAGAATACACCACTGAGGGCCAAAAACTAAATGAATAAGTTTAAATTGCTATATTACCAAACGCATTATCTTCAGTTTAACACTGTAGTGAATCACAATTTATTTCGTATATATCAAGGGAGTCTAGTTGTTAAATCATTCTATTGTCTGGATGTTGAAATGATGTTTTAGTATACAGGGTGAACCAGCCACTCCTATTTCTTAGGATCTATGCAACCCGCAGTTTTATCTAACGAGAAATCATCTCCCGTGTCTTCGAATAGTAGTGTCTTGTGTAGGTGCATGGCTCAAATTCCTTCTTTTCGTGCTACAACCAGTAATAAGAAGGTTTTAATGAATAAACGCATAGAGCCATCATAGGAACGTTCCTTCTTGATCAGAAACTGCTTTGACAGTAGAATAACAATGCACATGCATGCACGGAAATGGTGTTCTGACATAAACAAGAAACACTGCCCCACTCTAATACTGAAAAGGATGGGAGGGAATCGAAGGGGTAGTATTGAATGCCTCTCCAGCACAGGAAAGGAAGTGAACGAGTAGTGCTGAAGGTAGAGTGTGAGTATCGCTATACCTCCACCACTGTGTCCATTTCAATCACAACAAAGTTTTTTGCGGGCTCCCTACTTCCAGCAATGCGTTAAGCGAGGAGGTGAGGAGACGCCAAGCTTTGTTTATATCAGGACACCATTTCTGTGAATGTGTGTACAAGAACAGCTGCAAAAGACTTCTAAGCGGTCGTTAATGTCCAATGTCGTGTCGTATGTTCGGAGGTTCAAACATTAGTGCTGGATGTATATTTCCGTTCATTTATTTCGCTCCCGTGCGAGCCGCAATAAAGGCCACTAGTACAGACGCCTGGATGATGTTCAGATCATTTCTTCACTCCCTATGGCCCTTGAGCTGCGGTGTTGGTGTTGTCATTGCATTATTCGCAGCTTTTTATATATCACCAGACATCACTGGTGCACCCCGAGTAGGTCTTTTACAAAGGATATCGTCTTCCGTAGCTGTCTTTAGACCCTTGGAAACTTATCATAAGGCGCTAGTCTTCCTGCAGGAAATCGTTATTAATATAAAAAAATCGTGCTTCTTATGCATTACGTCTTTTTTTTCGTAGAGTAATATATTTACGTGCTCATCACCTTATACATGGTGATTACCCGTACAAGAACTATGACTCGAATGTACAGACAATACCCTAGCCCCTCCCCATCCATATAGCGCCGAAAACCTTCGATGAGTAAATGCGACATTAAGTGATTAAGTGGCTAGCAAAATAAACTACTATGTGTAGACAGATTTGCCTTGCTGTAACGACAACAACGTGTTGAATCATGACTTTATTAATACACTTGCGTTGTAACCATTCCAAAAGAATGGATGGTAAGCGTTCGCGTAGCTGTGAGGATACATTCGGATATAGTGGGTTCGAATCCCACCGTCGGCAGTCTTGAAGATGGTTTTCCGTGGTTTCCCATTTTCCCACCAGAAGAAATGCTGCGGACGTAACTTATTTAAAGCCACTGGCGCTTCGTCCCCATTCCAAGCCCTATCCTAAACCATCGTCGCCGTAAGATCTATATGTGTCGGTGTGATGTAAAGCAAATTAGACTAAAGCGTAGTTAATAAGGGTAGATTCCATGTATGGCCCCTTCTCATATTGCGTTTTCTAGGTGGTGAACTCTGGCGAAAAAAGTTAAGACTACGCCAGTTTGCTGCTATGAATGAGTTGTGATCGTTTAAAAGACAAAGCTAACGTGTAGTTTTCCACTTTTAACATTGACATTTCTTTGAAAAGTGATATTTTTACAGACGTGTATTCATAAATTTATTTTGGTATCTAGTTACTAAGTTTTAAAGATGTAATTTTTTCTATAAGTACTCTCTGTATTGTATTTTCACATGGTGTAGTTATTTTTTGATGTCCACCACATGTCGAAATGAAAGTGTTGGGATAAACAAAGAATGCTGAAAGCTATTAAGCGTGTCAAAGAGGACAAAATGTCAGTGAAGCAGGTGTAAGGGATTTAAAAGTACCTCACACAGCTTTGAGAAACTATTTAAGAGAAATAAATAACTCTAATGACCTGAAACATGAGGAAATTGTTAAGATCCCACCAGGCCAAAAGACAGTTTTTCTGACCGATTTAGAACAGAAACTAGTAGAATATTGCCTACGCATGGAAAGGAATTTCTACGGTTTGCATGCAAGTGACTTATGAAGAAAGGCGTTTCAATTAGCCATAAGGAACAATATTGTGCATCCTTTTAAGAATTCTAAAGGGCAAAGAGGGAAGAAACGGCTGCAACTCTTAATGCGCCTTCATCCACATCTGTCCTTCAGAAAACCTTAACTGCTGTCTGTAGCTAGAATTCAGGGGTTTGGGCGAGAAAATGTTGTAATATTTTTCTCAATTCTGAAGCCAGAAATTCAGCATAATCCCAAAGTATTCAATGTGGACGAAACGGGACTGACAGTAAATCAGCAAAAGGATAGAAATATAATTTCTGTGAAGGGGGAACGTCAGGTCCATAGACTGTCATCAGCGGAGCGTGTGTCACTAGTGACCGTAGTAACATGCATGTCTGCTTCTGGCCAGTGTGTTCCACCCATGTTAGTGTTTCCGCGCAAGAATGTGAAACCTGAACTGCTGGGCGGAACACCGCCTAAAACAATTGCTGTAACGCATCTCTCTGGATGGATTCAGCTAGATCATTCCACTAGATGATTCGAGCATTTTCTTCAGATCGTGAAACCCAAAAAAGAGGATCCAGCGTCTTAATACTGGATGGACATCACTCCTACACCAGGAATGTGGACGTATTTGATTTAGGTCGTGAACATGGTGTGTCGATAGTCTGCCTTCGTCCCCACTGTACTGATCGGATGCAACCATTGGATGTGGGTCTTATGTATACCTTCAAAATATATTGTGCAAAAGAGGTCGGATATTGGCTAGACTCCCACGAAAACAGGATTGTCAGCCATTACGAAATTGGCGAACTCATGGGACGTGCGTACGTTAGAGCGGCTCCCACGACAACAGCCACCAACGGATTCGGGGGCAACGGGGATTTACCCACTAAATGAGAACAGACTTCTTAAAGGAGAATTCTGATAGAGAGTCCAACTATGGCAACGATGATTACGTGCTGCCCGGTAACATTCGACCTTTTCCAGTCATCGAACCCAGAATATCCACTCGGTGAGGTTCAGCTGTTTTGGTCACTGGTTCATCACATAAAAGTGCAGTTGAAACATCGATTCAGGAGAAACAGCAGAAGGAAGCAGCGGATGCGGCTAAGAAAGAAAAGAGACGCGCCAAACTAAAACGTCAGGTGAGTTCGTCTAGCAGCGACGAAGAGTATGAAGCAGAAATTTGCCTCAACCGACGATAACAACAGTAGTTGCTGAATGTCCCATCTGCAATATACTGTACTCAGACGACAGCAAGGGTCAGAAATGTATCCGGTACATTAACTGTTTCGTGTGGAGCCATGAAAAGTGCAATGGAAAAGTTACAAAAATATTTAAATGCACTCTTTGTGAAAAACAATGAGACAATACCCGAAAGGAATACTTATCACAAGCGAATGATTCATTCGTAACACTATGTATCCGTTCCTGGTTAAGTAGGGTAAGTAAGGGTTATTCTGCCCGAAGGCAGGTCCGAACCTCCGCAGAGGTGTTCCTGAGCCGGAGTTTACGTGCGGTAGAGTGGCTAGTTTCTTTCCGCTCCTCCATTCCCTTACCCCCCACCAAGAGCGCGTGGCTACCCATCCAACTCCTGACCACGCCCAATGTTGCTTAACTTCGGAGATCTCACGGGATCCGATGTTTTAACTCGGCTACGGCCGTTGGCCTTGGTTAAGTATTACACCAATATTTTTTTCCTGGAGTTAATTAAGGGTGGGGCCATATTTGGAGCCAATATATGATCAGCATTACCTCTATTTTTTAAACCCACTTTACTTACTTATTGGTTAGTTATATCGTTGGAAGTGATTTAAGATACGGATAGTGAGATATCTAGACTGCATGTATTTTAATTTTCATTTCTTTTCGTGGTTAGATCTTCACACAGGTGAACTGCTGTGTGAAGATGGGGGCCATAATTGGGGACTTACATTTATATTCTCGTATGAGGGCTAGAAACAAAAAAAAAATTCTTTCATATTCCTGGGTTAGATAAGAACTTTTCACACCTCTTTAGCTGTAGTCCATACCAAGGTTCGTGAGGAAATTTTCACTATTCCTTATGCCAGGCCTGATGAAAAACCTGCAACATTTATCTAAATCAGGACTGTAAAGGGGTCTCGTGTACTTTTCTACACAACGCTCAGATATAACTTACCACCATTCGATGTGTCATGGTTGAAAATAATCACTCTCGCTTCTCTGTATTGCCGTTCGTAAAGGATCTTTCACACTTCTCCATACTTACCATACATCTCAACGCTAGGGCCAACGAGGGAGTAGGCCACACGGTTCCGCTAAGTGCTTGCATTCGGAGTTATTTGTTTCGAATAGCACTTTCGGTAATCCTTAAAATGGTTTTTAGAGGATTCCAATTTTCATTCCCGGAAAAATCTGCGGGTGTGCCTGCTGCTACGGTATCTGCCTAATTCTTTTCCATCCTTGTGTCTCAGAAATCGTAATATGTGTCAAGTACGATGTTGCCGATAGCAAGACACCAAGGCAGTGAGAGAATATTTCAGTTTTATTTATGCGAGGGATAGCCGAGAACATTTAGAGTTCCATTTACATATTTTATTTATTTATTTATCATCTACAAAGGGTTTAAAAGTAACATTTTATTATTTCTGTATATGTGTGTGTAGAATCTTCCAGACTTATTTTTCAGGGTTTAGAACTCCAATTTTTAGGCATCAGCTCTCTCCGTGGATTAGTGGTAGAGTTTCGGTCCCCAGATTGGTGGTGCGAACCCGAGAGCGATAGCTAGATTTATGAAAAGAGGAATAAAATCCATTTAAGACCCCATGTTGTAGAATGTGGACGTCTGGCAACATTTAATACTTACCCCCACAAGATTAATCGATACTCATCAATAAGCCACTTGACAGAGCTCTGTCTTTTCTGTTGTCTGGTAGAGGAAAATAGAACCTCGAAATGGTGAAGCTTACAGTGTAATTCAGGGACGGCGAACCTATGACATAAGGTAACACGCGAACACGATTTATGTGTAACGTCAGACAACATACTAACAGACTAGTTTTTTAACATGTAATAAATATGTCGGAAATCTCGCATCATAGCATATTTTAATACTACGCTTTAATAAAGAAGTGCGGCTCAATTCTGTTGCCGTACGTTTTTACAAATTTTATTAGGCTGAACCAAAAATATACCTTACTAGCATATGTACCCGTTCTTCGTACGGGCTTTGGAAATCGATTTCACGATTCCTTCATGAATTTATGCGAAGTTACACGCCTGTATTCAAACGTTTAATACGGCAAGTTACACGGAATTCTTCTACAAAAGCACGTGGCAGTAACATGAAGTACGATAAAGCTGAGAAAAGTGGAAGCAGAATGGGATAGATCACAGAGTTTATTGAAAGATACAGCCCTGGTCCGAAGTTGAGCGTTATTCTCCTTATTTCTCGGTTACATATTGTTGTTCATCTGGCACCGGGAGTGGCACTATGGCTGAAAACTCATGAAACCAGTCGTTGACAATAACCTCCCGTATTACCTATTAAATCGAAAACATGAAAATTTATCTTTAGTTAAACCATTTAACCCAACTTAAAATGACATTACAGCCTATAAAACTGTCCATTATTGATAACTCCTTTGTAACCCTCCTATCGAAAAGGTGCACATGAGAAAAATGTTTTAGAAATTGATTTCCATTAAGTTTGGTTGTGTATATTTTGCGGGAGTGCAAAAGCAGGTTTGGGTTTCATATAAACCCCCAGTCAATTGAGGGATTTGGAAACAATGTTGGCCCTAACTCTTATCTAAGGACAGGTGGATTCTAAATGTGATGTTTGGTAGAGATATATCCAGTAGTTTTTAAGTTGTAAGAACTCGGACAGGCGCTAGCCTTCTGACCCCAACTTGGCAGGTTCGATCCTGGCTCAGTCCGGTGGTATTTGAAGGTGCTCAAGTACGTCAGCCTCGTGTCGGTAGATTTACTGGCACGTAAGAGAACTCCTGCGGGACAAAATTCCGGCACCACGGCGTCTCCGAAAACCGTAAAAAAGTAGTTAGTGGGACGTAAAGCAAATAGAATTAACATTATTATTATTATTATTATTATTATTATTATTATTATTATTATTATTATTATTATTGTACCGGGCGGTACACCTCTACTCTGTTTATTTAAAAGTTGCGCCAGTTGAAACTCCTCTTCTGGAGGAAGGTTGAACTTTATCTATTCTATTAATTCTCTACTTTCTCAGAAGATGTCACCACGTGGAAAATTTTGAGTTTTTGAACTGTGTCACTTTTGATGTGTTTTTGTTTCGCTTGAAGTAAGAAGTGTGAACTTTCTCTTCTAGAGGACACTACTGAAGATCAACAATAGTGCGACCTAGTGCGGAGTTAAAGAACTATTTTGTTGGAGAAATTTTTATTTCAAGAGTTTGTTCTCTGTTAAATTTCCTTCTGTCATTTGTTTAAGTTGGCTGTATACCCCTCTTTTTCCCCTTAGTTTGGATCTAGCCAATCCCGAATTTCTTTAATTAATTTTCCACCAATAAAGTGTTTCTTTTTCCTCGATGTAGGGGTTTCTTTTCCCGAACCAATAAAAACTTTGAGGGAGGGTGTTTTATTTCCCCTAACGCCTAGAATCTTCCGCGAGAGGATATAAACTGCTGATTTTGGGGTCTCCGGGCCATTTCTGTTCCATCTTTCAGTGTATTAAGTACATAGCAGGAGGCGGGAAGCGCCTCTTTCTTCTTCAGCCGTTCAACACCAGGTAATGGCCTATTAATAACTTCTTTTCTTGCTAGGTCGGCAGTTTAACACTCGCGGCGGGTTCGAAGCATTTCCATCATGTAACCTTTTCCTAAAATGTAATTACTCTTTTCATCTTTTTCTTGTAAAGCTACATATTGGGATAGAGAGTGCTAACCCTCTCGAGCTCCCACTCACATTTGTTTTGAGGTGAACTTATTTTCTCAAACTATTCTTCGTTTATGTAATGTAAAGTGTTCTTCTCTAAGTCACCTCTGTAGTATGGGATTAGCCCTTGCGTTAGCGGCCCAGAGCCAGATTAGGTTTTAAAAAAAACAAAGTGTATTAGGAGTGCAAGATCGCCTCCTCTCAAATTGTTATTTTAGAGGTCATGTAATCAACCTTCTTTTCATGTAATAGACCTCTGTAGGTTGGGTATTTTACCCCTGTGAATACGTCCTTAAAGGACAGCTTGAAGGTAGAGTTTGG
Organism: Anabrus simplex; assembly: GCF_040414725.1. Classification (NCBI taxonomy): domain Eukaryota; kingdom Metazoa; phylum Arthropoda; class Insecta; order Orthoptera; family Tettigoniidae; genus Anabrus; species Anabrus simplex. Next base: position 189,856,719 of record NC_090267.1, read on the forward strand.
TTTGGCCTTTGAGAGGCTTAAATTTTAAGAGCGGATCGCTCTTTTGAAAATGGAGTGTCATATGCCTCGTGGAGGCTTTTCTGTGTAATTCGGAGCCAGGGGCTCCTAGGGATGAATGGGGTTTTCTGCCCCTCTGTTAAAACTTGTGTTTGTGGTAAAACTGAGCTGATCGCAGAAGTCAGGGCGTGAAGCCCAAAACCTGTAAATATTGTATCTCCCCTTGTGTTGCTACATTGTACCTGCCATGTCTGTTATTGCTTTGTTTTTGAAAAGAAAATATAACCTAGTTAAATTTTAAATTACTTTTACATTAACTTTGATTCCGTAGTTTGAAACCCATTCACGCCCGCACCTTCTTACGCCTCTACCTACCGCTAAAACACGGTAACAAGTGGTAGCAGAGCGTGGTTGAATGGGTCTCAATTTAGCCCCTTTTGACGGCTAAACATTGCTTTGATTCGAACTCTAACAATTTTCTCAGTTGCTGGAATTTTTTGAGTTTTTCAAAATTGTTCTGTCATCATGCCCGGCCCTCGCGATGTTCTCCTCCTTAACTACTTGCGCAAAGAGGAGTTGATATATGAGTTAACTATCAGAAACGTTCAATCTGGAGGCACGGTTGCAATAGACACTAACAAGCTTAGAGAGTCCCTTGATTTGCCCATTTCCATCCCCAATTTGGGAGAGAAAGAAATTGATGACTCTCTTTCCACGATTGTCGAGAATATTACTGGGCTTGCATCGGTAGTCAGCTTTTTTGATGAAAACGATCCATCTCCTAATCAAATTAAGCGTGTGCAAGGCAGGCTGTATCACTTTGCAAATAGAGTTAATGATCTGTTGTCTCTAAAGGTGAATGACGTTCAGAGGAAGCAAGCTAATACGCTCCTTGAAACTATTTCTGAAATGTCTAATAAGGTCACTCAATTGCTAACCGGCGAAGCTCCTCCCAAAACTGATCAACCCGCCACGGTGAATGTAGGTAACGAGGAAGAGCCTCCTCAGGGAGAAGTCAATAGGATAACCGTTGCTGCTCAAACTATCTCTGCCCCATCGAACAACGAATCTGAACGCCGTGCGTCATTGAGTAACATCCGCTCTGAATTAACTTCTTTGCCATTGAAACCTTTAACGACTATGTCACCTGGGTTCAGCAGCTTGCCTCATCCATTGGCAATGTTGCTTAGAGGTATCTCTAAGTTTTCCGTCAACACCACCAGTGACGTAATTTCATTTTTAAGATTTCTAGTGGAATTTCAGGATCATGCCCTTGTGTTTTCTCTTTCCCCATGTCAAATTTTGCAAATTATCTATCCTTATGCTATTGGTGTTCTATCTGACAAAATAGTTAGAGCCATCGCTGAGCAATCTTCTATTGAGGATTTCCATGCCCATTTGCTAGCTAACTTCATCCCGGCTAGGGCCAGGTCCTCCCTTATTCAGAAATACTATTATCGGGTACAGCGCTTGGATGAAAACCTGGCAGACTTCATCCAAGATATTAAGTTTTATACTAGGGTGTTTGCTCTTCACTTCCCTGAGGATCAAATTGTACAAGCCATTGTGGAAGGTATTTCACCATCCTATAGGTCATATTTGTGTTTCGCGGCGTGCCCGCAAACGTTCTCGGAACTTGAAGCATTGGCAGTCTCAGCGGAAGGAGTTAGATACGCCGATTCTTTGCGTGTCGCGAAAGAACCCCCGCCTTCCTTTAGTAACACTCGGCCTCCACCTCGCCGACCAGTCAATCCCCGTAAATGTTATGCTTGCGGGTCGCCTGACCATCTGCGGAATAAGTGTCCTCTGATCAAGTCAAGTGGGACAAGGAATGGAGCAGGGTCATCACAAGGCTGTTTTAAGTGTGGGGCCTTCTCACATATCGCCAAGAATTGCCCAAACTCAAATAGCACCCCCTCCTGCTCAACTTCTGGTGCAAATTCCAGCTATGCCAATAATAAAAAGTGACTAGTGGCGTCGGCTGAGCCGACTAATCCTTCTTCCCGAGACTCAGCCCCTAGTAAACAGGTTGTAAATGCAGAGAACGACCAGCCTTCAAATTCATCTTTTGAATGCCCTAAAGAGTGTCTTAGGATTGCGGCGGATACCCCCGCACCTGTTCCTTTTCTTAAGATTGAGTTAAATAACGAGCCTATAACAGCTCTCTTAGATTCAGGCAGTGTTTGTTCCATTATTTCGGCTGATTGGTATTCTAAATTGAAATCTGTTTGTAAACTCCCTGACTATGACTCATCTCCTGTTAAATATGTTTCGGCTAATTCATCTCCATTAGAAATTCTAGGTTCCTTACATGTCAAAATTGGGGTTTTTAAATTTACATGGAAGATCAAATTGTTTGTGGCCAAGCGTTTGTCTTGCCCCATCATATTGGGAGCGGACTTCATTTCTCACACTGGTCTTGTGCTCGATCTCCAGAGTAGGTCGTGCACATTCAAATTTGCGTCCAATTGTAGAATTCCCTTGTTAAAGTGTAATTCTGTATCATGTTCATCTATTTCGCCAACCCAGGATGAGATGTTGTTAGACCTTAGACATCTACCTGAGGAGCAGGCTGATAGTATTCGGAAACTGTGTCAGTCGTTTCCCGAGGTGTTCTCTGATACTCTTGGTGTTACTGACCTTATTGAATACAAAATTGAGGTCACGGATTCAATTCCTGTCCGTTTTCCACCGTATAGGCTATCTCCACCTAAAATGAAGGCTCTGAAAGAAATCATCGATCAGATGTTGAAGGATGGTATTATTAGGCCCTCTAAGTCAGCGTATTCTTCGCCTATTTTTCTAGTCCCGAAACCCCAAGGAGGCTTCAGGCCTGTCATTGATTACAGGGCTCTCAATCGGAAGGTGGTGTTGCAATCTGTGCCCCTTCCCGACCTTCATTCTTGCTTTTCATGGTTTCGAAAGGCCAAGTTCTTCACTATCTTGGACTTGAATCAGGCCTATAATCAAATTCCCCTTGCCGAGGAGTCTAAACATCTTACAGCGTTTGCCACGGACTGGAATTTATATGAATACAACCGCGTGCCTTTCGGGCTCCCCACGGGGGCAGCTGTGCTCACTAGGCTACTAGATAGGGTCTTCTCCGACATCAAATTTGAGTACTTATATCACTACTTGGATGATGTCGTCGTATTTTCCGAGACTTTTGAAGAACATCTAGATCATCTGCGAGAAGTTCTGAATCGCCTTCGTAAGGCTGGGTTAACTGTCAAGTTGTCCAAGGTTGCCTTTGCTAAGCCCTCTATGTCATTCCTAGGGCATATTGTGTCACCCGATGGGGTAGCTGTCGATCATTCTAGAACACAGGCCATCCGTGATTTTAAACCTCCTAAGGACATCAAAGGTATCGCTAGATTCATTGGTATGGTGAATTTCTTCAGGAAGTTTATTCCTAACTTCGCTAATAGAGCGGCGCCCTTAAACCTTCTTCGTAGGAAAGGCATCAAATTTGAGTGGGGACCTTCTCAACAAGCCGCTTTCGAAGATCTTAAATTAGCTCTCTGTAATGCCCCTGTACTTGCTATGCCTGATTTCTCGAAGAAATTCATCGTCCAAACGGACGCGTCGTCGTCAGCTGTAGCTGCAGTCCTTCTTCAAGAGACTGAACTAGGGAGGCGTCCCATCGCCTATGCATCTAGGACTCTATCGGCTCAAGAAGCCAAGTATTCCATCTATGAGCTCGAAGGGTTGGCAGTCTTATTCGCCTTAGAAAAGTTCCGTCTCTATCTGGAACATGTCAAATTCGACCTGGAGACAGATAATCAAGCCTTAAGCTGGGTCTTAGGTAGGCCGCGTCGTACTGGTCGTATAGCCCGTTGGGCCATCCGTATTTCTGCCTTCCAATTTGATGTACGACATATCAGAGGTACCGAAAATGTTGTTGCTGATGGACTCAGCCGTATGTTTCACAACGACGTCGAAACCCACGAACCGGTCGACAGTTCATCACCTTCCAAGTCCATACTATCCGAGGTTAATGCCATCCTAACAGATGCTCCCATGCTTTTTAGGGATATTGAGAAATACCAACGTGAAGATCCGACGCTGGCTCCTATAATGGAAACCCTTTCTTCTGGGGAACATGCTGTCCCTTATGTTCTGAGGAATGGTGTTCTATGTTGCCCTTCGAGGCATGATAAGTTGATGAAAGTTGTTGTTCCAGCGGTTCTTGTACCTATGATCTTCAAATACTATCATGAGACCCCATTGGGGGGGCATCTGGGTATCTTTAAAACTCGTGAAAAGATTCGTGAAATGTTCATCTGGAAAGGTATGGACGGTGAAATCCGTGAACTTGTAAAAGCTTGTAAATCTTGTTTGCTCAGTAAACCCACCATGTCCACTAAAGTAGGCCTTTTGTCTTCTCATCAAGCGTCGCGCCCCATGGAACGCCTGTATATTGATTATGTAGGACCCTTCCCCCAGTCAAAGGGCAATGCCAACAAGTTCATCCTTGTGTGTGTAGATGGTTTTACAAGATTTTCCTGGTTATTTCCGACTAAGCTGGCTACCGCTCAGTCAACCATTACTTGCTTAAATTCTATTTTTGCTTCTTTTGGTCCGTGTCAATATATTGTATCTGATAATGCTAAGGCTTTTACATCTAATTTATTTCGTAAATTCTGTTTTGACTTGTCCATCTCTCATGTAACTACATCTGCTTATTATCCTCAACCATCTCTGGCTGAACGGGTTAACCGTAATCTCAGGTCCGCACTCATTGCCTATCATCATGAAGATCCTTCCAGGTGGGACACGTCCCTGCATTGGATAGCTTTTGCTTTGAATTCGGCGGTTCATGAATCTCACAAGTTTACTCCAGCTTCCTTGATGTTCAAGTTTGTTCCCAACTCGCCGCTCTCTAACCTCTGGTCTTTGAATGACATTCTACCCGAGACAATAGATCCGGATAACATTAAAGATCTTTGGAAGAAGGCTAAAGCCAATCTTAAAGTGTCTCATGAAAAGGTTAGGGAAAGGTATGATCGTGGACGGAGACCCACCACTTTGAAGGTAGGTGACCAGGTTATGGTCAAAAATTTTGTTCCCGCGGGCAAGCTTGCTCCCAGATTTCATGGGCCTTGTATCATTCTCGATTTTCTTACGCCGGTTACCTTATTGCTAAGTAATCCAGCCACCGAGAGGATATTTAGAGTTCACCTGTCCCAGGTGAAACCGGTGTAATTTTGTGTTAACTTGCTTCATATTATTTGAAAGGATATGAAGGTTATATTTTTTTTGAGTTTCACTTTTAAGGCATTCTGCCCCTTCTGTAATATTTTGGTTTTAGATGTAAGCCTTTTGTAAAACCCACCCCGATCCGTTAAACTGCCATCCTGTTCTTGCCACGGCCATTACCACGCTCCCGTCTCCTGCTTCACCTTACACTGTGGCTTCATAATAGTAAATGCCATGGATATCTACACGCCGCTGGCCCCTCAACCTCTCCACAAGCCTGTACCCTCAAAGAAGATGATAGTCCAACACAATTCTGCCGCCTAGCTTTAATGTTTCAGCGCCCCCGCAGCCGCGCAGCGCCGTGCAGCGACTGGGGAGGGGGATGGGCCCCCTCTTCTCCAGCGAGGACGACATGTGCACGGCGAGCCGGAGCTCCCCCCCCGGCCAAGGCTGATGTGCGGCGCACGACCTGCTACATGCCCGCAGCCTGTATCTGTTCACCGCGGGCGCGGCGTACTTCAACACCTCTGCTCCCCTCATAGTGCGGGCGAGCGGTATCTCAGGGTACTTAAGGGGTCCGAGCGGCCTCCTTTTGGACGCAAGCTGCAACGGCCGGTCCGGCCATCCAACTTCATCAACATCAACTACATGGACAGTTACTATAAGAGATAACTACATTTGGGAATTTAACAACAATATTTGGTGGACATTGCAAAACTTTTCTTCACTTTTAAGCATTAAAGGTTTATCTTCAGAAATTCAACTACTACAAACAGAAAGACTTTACTGCACCTGCAACAACAAAATTTTGAAATTGAAACCAACCAAATTACTAAAATCTTATAAATGCTTCCGCAATTAATCTTAATATCAACATCATTACTTGGACTTTGTTTCAAACTGATTTCATGTGTCACCCCTGGAGGAACTTTTGGGGGGGGAGGTCTGTACCGGGCGGTACACCTCTACTCTGTTTATTTAAAAGTTGCGCCAGTTGAAACTCCTCTTCTGGAGGAAGGTTGAACTTTATCTATTCTATTAATTCTCTACTTTCTCAGAAGATGTCACCACGTGGAAAATTTTGAGTTTTTGAACTGTGTCACTTTTGATGTGTTTTTGTTTCGCTTGAAGTAAGAAGTGTGAACTTTCTCTTCTAGAGGACACTACTGAAGATCAACAATAGTGCGACCTAGTGCGGAGTTAAAGAACTATTTTGTTGGAGAAATTTTTATTTCAAGAGTTTGTTCTCTGTTAAATTTCCTTCTGTCATTTGTTTAAGTTGGCTGTATACCCCTCTTTTTCCCCTTAGTTTGGATCTAGCCAATCCCGAATTTCTTTAATTAATTTTCCACCAATAATGTGTTTCTTTTTCCTCGATGTAGGGGTTTCTTTTCCCGAACCAATAAAAACTTTGAGGGAGGGTGTTTTATTTCCCCTAACGCCTAGAATCTTCCGCGAGAGGATATAAACTGCTGATTTTGGGGTCTCCGGGCCATTTCTGTTCCATCTTTCAGTGTATTAAGTACATAGCAGGAGGCGGGAAGCGCCTCTTTCTTCTTCAGCCGTTCAACACCAGGTAATGGCCTATTAATAACTTCTTTTCTTGCTAGGTCGGCAGTTTAACACTCGCGGCGGGTTCGAAGCATTTCCATCATGTAACCTTTTCCTAAAATGTAATTACTCTTTTCATCTTTTTCTTGTAAAGCTACATATTGGGATAGAGAGTGCTAACCCTCTCGAGCTCCCACTCACATTTGTTTTGAGGTGAACTTATTTTCTCAAACTATTCTTCGTTTATGTAATGTAAAGTGTTCTTCTCTAAGTCACCTCTGTAGTATGGGATTAGCCCTTGCGTTAGCGGCCCAGAGCCAGATTAGGTTTTAAAAAAAACAAAGTGTATTAGGAGTGCAAGATCGCCTCCTCTCAAATTGTTATTTTAGAGGTCATGTAATCAACCTTCTTTTCATGTAATAGACCTCTGTAGGTTGGGTATTTTACCCCTGTGAATACGTCCTTAAAGGACAGCTTGAAGGTAGAGTTTGGTTTGGCCTTTGAGAGGCTTAAATTTTAAGAGCGGATCGCTCTTTTGAAAATGGAGTGTCATATGCCTCGTGGAGGCTTTTCTGTGTAATTCGGAGCCAGGGGCTCCTAGGGATGAATGGGGTTTTCTGCCCCTCTGTTAAAACTTGTGTTTGTGGTAAAACTGAGCTGATCGCAGAAGTCAGGGCGTGAAGCCCAAAACCTGTAAATATTGTATCTCCCCTTGTGTTGCTACATTGTACCTGCCATGTCTGTTATTGCTTTGTTTTTGAAAAGAAAATATAACCTAGTTAAATTTTAAATTACTTTTACATTAACTTTGATTCCGTAGTTTGAAACCCATTCACGCCCGCACCTTCTTACGCCTCTACCTACCGCTAAAACACGGTAACAATTATTATTAAGAACTCAGACAAGAAGACAAACAGACAAACAAAGAGACACAAAAGCTAAGAAAAAGTATGCAGATGATCATTATTACACCTGAAACGGACAACTGAATGAAAATTTCGCCAAAATAGTAAATTTACCGACACATGGTCGTTACGATTTTCTTTATATAGGTTCTTAAATTTTACCTGTTTTTAACATAATTTTCAGTGATGTTTGCAAAATATAAACATGAAACATTCATTCGATTTATATGTAATGCAATCTAATGCCTAAACGAAGTCAGATGATGGGTTTTATAATGATTTTAAACGAAAATAACCAATCGCAAACTAGACATTAAACAGTAATGAACTAGACCGCAAGTCGGTAAAGGGCTGCTAACCCTGGTCTAAATTAGATCAAATCAAATCCATACGATTATTGTTACCATAACGATATTCTCATGCTGTTGTGCACAACTACGCACCTCAGGGGATAAAAACTCTGGACCCGTGTATTTTGTGCTCACCACTACTTAGGCGCAAACACGCAACCTGTGTTACTTCTGAAGCTTTTTACAGGCATTCTTCTCCCATTATTGCCTGACCGACATTGATGTGATATCTGCTGGAAGCTTCTTTTAATATTAATAAACTGTAAATTGATCTCCTCCTGAAGCAGGCTTTGGTTATTTATCCTGTCCTTCCCATGATTCATCGCATTTTCTTGGACGTCAGAGCCCATCTGTGGCTTGGCTGTCGGTCTGTTTCAGGTTGCCGCGATGGAAGGCTGAATTGTTTTCTCATACACATTATTTTTAACTCAAATCAACTTGGGGGAAATGGTGCGTGCTGTAGTAAGGCAAGTGGCCTTAATAATTCTGTTGTCTTAACATCTTTCCTAGGACTTAGTATTTGTATTTTTGTTATCTTGACGAGTTTTACATTTCCTAAACTGTAAGGACACTCCCATCCCCATTAGGTGTCACATTTCATTTTTAGACCGTCTGTCTAAGGCATATGGCAATCTTGAGTGATTTTTAATGTTACTTTCCTTGGAACTCTTTTACAAGACGGCATTATTATTACGTTGTACTACTGTGATTTCTGTATTATTGTAATTTTCATCAGCAGAATGTTGGCCGGTAGGGTAGGGAAGCTGCTGATATACAATTCCTAATCACTAGGTTGCATGCCAAATGCCTGAAATAAATTCCAAACCTCTCCACAGTGTTCGTACGGAGTGAGGGAATTTGACGCTGTTGGTGGTGAATCGTCCGTTGGATGAAGACGTAAACCAGACCCCTTGGTGGTATTCAACAGGAGGAAGCTATGTGTCAACATCGGGTTTCACCTTCTCATCCATCCTACTGTCAAATTTCACGTCATTCATTTCCCTCAATAACTCCTCTAATAAGGTTGACGTCACGAAGGGCATCTGGTCGTAAAAAACACTGTACGAAGATTCATCGCACTTCATACTCCGTAAAGCAACGCGGCAAGTGTTGGAAATACATTACTTATGCACATCTCATCGCAAGATGGTTGCATGGGGTAGAGAACCCTTAGAACTCGATTTATTTAAGTTTTCAGAAATGCGCTTTCTAATTACAAGGGCAATTCGGCTTTTATAAATAGTATTTATCGATTATACATTAAGGGACGTCATGGACACTAATATTTTATTGAGGGGAATACAGTATGATTAAATGTCATTCACTAATTGAGATACTGTCTGTAAGAAGGTATTTTCTTTAAGTTTCATTGACACTCACGTCTCATGTATAGAGTAATGCATATTCCTGTATATAGTAAAGTTTAATATTTTGTTGAGTAACTAATTCATTTGATATTAGCAGACCTAAACAAGTCCATTTTGTAATGTAGCAGCGCGCAGGAGCTGTCCCCAGCACACTGTTGCTATGGCGATAAGCCCTCTACAGGTACTGTACATGCTGTTTACCCTGGACGCACAGCCCCGCCCTACCCATCATTAGCACTGACACGGAACGAGAAAGTTACTAAAAATATGGGAAAGAAATATTTCCAATGAATTTATCACTACAGTAAGGAGTACTTTAGTTTTGAGAACACAATACCTCTCTCTATTTTATCACCTCTTATTATACCTGATATTCCATAATCTTTCTTTGTAAGTATTAATGCGTATAAACCTAATATATTTAGAATACGTATGAATAGAACCTTGTAACATAGGATTTATATTTCAAAACACGTCACAAAATTAATAACAACTGCTTTTTATGAACGTGAGACTTGACACAGACCACGAAGAGCAGCAAAATATCAAAATGGGTTAAGTCATACAACTTCTTTTGTTGATTCAATTGGCTGTTGATAATCTGGCTCATTTTCCAGTGGGCACCTATTTAATAAATTACGTTTATAAATATCCAAATACCATTTGTTTTCCATATAATTTTCACATTTAAATAATAATAATAATAATAATAATAATAATAATAATAATAATAATAATAATAATAATAATAATAATATGCAGTGCTATTTCCTGAATACGTCCTGAATGCCAACGACGCAAGCAGACGCCAAGTTATTGGAGGTTAGTGCCGTTACAGTACTTTAATACTGTTGCAGAAGACTTTGAATAATATCTTACTGTAAACTGATGCTGCACTAACTTAGCAGATTGTGTGGAACTGTCATTCACTGATACGCTGATATGCTTACAAGATGACGATTTCGGCCTGTATTTCCTCAGTATAGTACATTCATAACGTTATATTCCTACTGTACGCCTTTCTTCAAATTCTTCTCTGCACACTCTCTATACCGTGTGATTCAGCCGCCGTTTTCAATGTAGTTTTATGCAACCCGGAATATTAATTCCGTCCTCAAAACATCTACCCTGCCGGTATGCTCAGGCAACACAACCGGATATCTTGGTATTTACCGCCTCACCAAAATAGGACGCCGTAATATTATACTTGTATCAATCACTGGAAGGCATGCATGTACATCATTTCAACCTGACTCGCCGGCGAAACGCTAAATTGATATTGTGACCGCAGTAAACCTAAAACACGCTATAAGCTCCACAGTGTGCCGTACGGAACCATAGCGTAGTTGGTAAAGGCGCGGCGGAGAGGGCTTACGTGTTAGGTGGGAGATTCGATTCCGGGGCGAATATTCCATATTTTCGAAATATCTGTTTAATACGCACCGCGCGAAAGGTAAGTTAAATACCCGCTTTCATGCAACTTGTGTGTGAATGAATGTGTTTGTTGCCCTAATATGGGCCAATTAGCAGGCCGGACACATACGGACCGGAAATAACAGCAACACAACTGCTCTGACAACGTTTTATCGCAGCAAATGCTCGTTTTGGTTTATGCACGTTCGCGCCCGGTGTCCAGTAGATCGTCTTGCGCGCTGAAGCATTCCAGGTGTAATTGCTCGGCAGGCATCCGTGATAAGTTGGCGGACATGGTGGGGTTTTTTCCGGCGCTTGGGTGTAAACGACGTTCTTCAAATGCCCCCAGAAGAAAAAGTATAACGTCGATAAATTCGGAGGTTTAGTGTGAAACAGAGCCGCCTCGTCCTATCCATTTCCCTGGCAGTTACTCGTTCAAATGGTTACAAACGGGTAAAGACGAAGGTGATGGAGCTCCATCCTGTTGGTACCATATCGTCAAACGATTATGCAAGGGCACATCCCCCAGCAGCAGTGGGAGTTCGTGACGCAGAAAGCGCAGGAAGTGTGGGGCCGTCCAATAGCCCTAAAAGAAAATAAGGTCAATCAGGCGAACCTCCAAGATTCCACACCACACATTCACTCCCTTTCGTACTTGATGAGTCGCCTGTTGCACCTAGTGAGGATTGTCCAGACTCCGGTAGTGCACGTTGTGGCGATTGGCGTTCCCATTATTGTGGAAGCGCGATTAGTCCGAGAACAAGATGTGCGATACGAATACTGCATAACTTTCCAGCCTGCCTAGTAGCCACCCACAGCACTCCATTCGAGCCTCGAAATTCCGCTCAAGATGGTATGGGTGAGATTTATGTTCATGCAGTACTCGCCAGACGGACGGCTAGCTGGTGTTCATCTGTTGTGCAATCGCCCTTGTACTGATGTGTGGATAATTACGAACTGCCTCCAGAAAGGTCTCTTCTTTTCACCCGATGGAACGTGCCTATCGCGGACTGGTGGCTACTTGGAAATCACGCCTGTTGTCCTTAGGGGTCTTTCAACACGGCGGAATATCGTAGCAGTAGGGTGTCGCCAGTCGGATATCGTTCCTAGTACAGACGTAGTGCCTCGCACGCGGTTTTCTTGCTTCCCCAATTTTTTTTTTTTTTTTTTTTGTTATTTGCTTTACGTCGCACCGACACGGATAGGTCTTATGGCGACGATGAGGGAGAAAGGGGCTAGGAGTGGGAAGAAAGCGGCCGTGACCTTAATTAAGGTACAGCCCCAGCCTTTGCCTGGTGTGAAAATGGGAAACCGCGGAAAGCCATCTTCAGGGCTGCCGACAGTGGGGTTCGAACCCACGATCTCCCGAATACTGGAAACTGGCCGCACTTAAGCGAGTGCAGCTATCGTGCTCGCTTCCTCCCCATAAATGAGGAACATGTTGACGTATTCCTCTGTGGAAAATATGCCGAAGCACATCAGGGATTACATTCAGGCCCCTTTTATTACAAGTTGTTCTTACGTCGCACTGACACAGATAGGTCTTATGGCGACGACGGGACATGAAAAGGCTAGGAGTGGAAAGGAAGGGGCCGTGACCTTAATAAAGGTACAGCCCCAGCATTTCTCTCGTATAAAAATGGGAAATGACGGAAAACTATCTTCAGGGATGCCGACAGTGGGGTTCGTACTGCATCATTACGCTATCCCTAAAGTGGAAATGTTAAGGAGATCGGAATAAATACGATGGCCGGCGGTGACATAAAACATAGTAAATAAGCATACAATGTCACAGAAATCCAGATTAGCAGAATAGCACAATACATAGAAACATGCTGGCCGTGTAAAAGACAAATAAATGAAATTTGGATTATTAAAAACGAGACAACAGTAGAAAAAAATGAACGACTATTTTATCAGCATTTAGACATAATTCAGCCAAGAAGGTAAAATTATATTACAAAACTTCAGAAAAGAAAAGGAAATACTGACCTAGAGCGTATTAAGGAGTGTAGCCTGCCAAATTAGCGATATCCATTCGAAAACAAGGAAAAAGAAGAGGCTTTTTCACGAAAAGTACAACTTAAAAACTGGGAGAAGAATAGTGCATTATACGCTTAAAAAATCGATCTGCACGGAGAAGAAAAAGATCAAAACTACAGATTAGCTATAAAGTACCCCATATAAAGAGAGTAAACCGACGCCGAATTCATTCAATTACGGAAACAGTTGAGAAAACAACCACTTACAGGAAATTAGAGACCAGAGTGAACTTTACAGGGGCTAACATTTGATCAATTGAAAGATTGCTAGAGAAAACTTCATTAGCATGTATTATCTGATCCAACTCATCTGTTGTTATTGCAAGGAAGAACTGGACGTCATGGAGAAGTTTTAGCCAGATGTGGGAAATGGACTACTCACATGTCAGAGCTGCCCGATCCAATATAAGGTGATCAGCCGCAGGATTCTCTGGCGGTGTTCAAGCAGATCTGTCCATCCCAAAATTGCGGAGGAATTGAGATAAGTTTCTTGTTATTTTAAGATATTTATGTAGTTTGATAGTTGTTTACAAGTGTAAAATAATCGTTGTGCCTGACGTGATCGTCAAAATCAACTTGGATTAACATATGTTCCAATCCATTTATATTGAAGTAAGATGTGACCGTAGTATAAATTAATCCAAGTCTTGCCAACAGTTTTCATACCGTAGGAGAACATCACTAGAATGTGTGTGGACCGCAAATCACAGCCAAGGTTAATATAGATGTCAATGAAATAATATCATAGAGGTTATACGTTTTATTTTGTAATTCTGTTTATGGAAAGGTAGGGGCTACCTGGCCGAGACAGTAAAGGCGTGTTCGGTTCACCCGGAAGGACGTGGGCTCGAATCCACGTCAGGAAGTCGTGAAAATTTAAGACACGAGATTTCCACTTCCGGAGATGCATATGGCCCTGAGGTTCACTCAGTCTACACCGAAAATGAGTACCAGGTTAATTCCTGGGGGTTATGGTGCCGAGGTTGACAATGGTGGAAGACTTTACCTTCCACTCCTTCTAGGGTCTTCATGGCCTGTGCGGAGGTGACTTTGCATTTGTTTTTGCTTTGTTTATGGAAGAGTAACGTTGTCAGACAGGGTAAAGATTATAAGAATTTAAGAAGAAATGGATCATATATCATTATGAAGGGAAACAGGAGCAAGTAATACGTCGAGGGAAAGTATTCCTGCAATGTAGAGTTGATATTGAGAAGAGACGTGATTTGAAGTGCAGTAATTATAGGGTAGAAGAATTGATTGAAGAGAAATATGGAATAAGAAGCTCATGAAGAAGTATGCATCGTAGAAAGGAAGAATAAATAGAATATGTTAATTCATAATACATGTAAAATAGGATCGTACTTGCCCGTGAGTGTATAAGAAAAGTTACTGTCTCAGAGAATAGGTATTCTACCACAGTTTCAACGTACTCAAGCCAAAATAACGAATTAAGATATTGGAGTATAGTCACCTGATAACCTCAATACTATAAACAAATGATGTAATACTAGGTTATGATGTTAGTTAGTCACCCTATATTGAGCTACAGTCTTCAGGATGAACCAATTCATGGTTGAAAGCTACGAAATAATTTAGGTTAGTGGCACACAAGAGAGAGTATGTGATTTTGCGAAGTAGTATATTTTCGGATGTTGAGAGATTTAATACATTTTAATGGCACACAGGTAGTAAATGAGCTAAATGTGACACATTTGATCTTCCCAACGTTATACATGTGTTGAATATGTGAATATTAGATATGATATTGAAATTAGGTATAGCAGATTATTAGCAGCGAAATTTGACCTGCAATATACAAGAAACTTATTGAATATTCCGATGGTTAATTAGTCAACAAGCCCATGATGAAATTCCGATTCAAATTCAAATTCAGATTAAAGAAAAGATGATAACTGAAATCTAGCTTAAGAAGATTAGATGGGGCCTACTTAAAATTTAGGTAATTTATAAGGAACTTATCTTGGAAGATGAATAACTCGAATTCAGTGTAATTATGAAAGGAAATATTTCTATTTTCAGCTGGAAGGTATATTTTATAGGGTAGGCAGCACTAAGAGATATTTATTTGTGAAGTGTAAGAAGAGTGAAGAGCCTAATTTTATTAGCCATGAATGAATTACAGCAAGCAGTATTATGTTGTTGTGTTATAAACGATCATCTGTTCAGCATTACACACTCAGTGGCATAAGCATTCTGGAAACCTTATAAACTTTTATCTTCAGATTTAATTTTTATTCATTTCTTCACAATTTACTTGTCTATAAATAATGCTAGTTTGAGAAAACTTCACTTGAGAATTTATTTATGAATATCATATTAGAACAAGGTATACGTTTTTCTTTGACTGAATGTCGTTACTGATGAGTCGGGTGGAGACGTCCATCGTGGAGGTAAAAAGAATTAATAACACACCAGGTTGAAAGTGAGTAACCTCGGATCGACGCATCAAAGTCTTTCTCAGATCCCACGCTCAAACATACATCGCAGCTTCAGAACCCCTGAGGAGCTGGTTGGGAAAATTCTGTTACGTTCACCTACCTGGACGCAGGAACGTCGTAATACGCTTCATTTAATACTGTCGTTACTTCCCATAGGAAGAGTTGAGTTTGCTTCTTTTGGTATCAGATGTAGAGAGGAGATGGAGGTAGGCAACTCACGTTGTTAAACTAGTGCAGATTCTGCAAGTGACGAATGAAAAGCCGTCAATTTGTGATGTAAAATTGGAATGCCCGCAAAGTGATGTTTCCAAAGGTGGAACAAGGAACATGGGTAAATATGCCGCATACTGTTGCAGGTTTACGGAACTTTATCGCCGTCCTGCACCGTGTAGAAAGTGTATCCGCCCGTTGTACCGCGTTACGATACCCGCTGCCACAATGCTGCTCCTTTGAGGAAATTGTAGGCACGGTGGAGGTGGGAGGTCGTGGATCATCTACCCTATTCACCGGACATAAAGCTGTGACTTTTATCTGTTTCCCAATGTAGAGAAACCATTCAGAGGGAAGCGTCTCATCATAAGAGATGTCATAATTCAAGTGGTAGTGCGCTCTGTTGCGGACATTAACTAATTTGGACCTGTTACTGGTATCCTGCGCATTCTACACACGGGTTTAAAATGAAGTCCTGTGGATGCATGGAGTTCTACAATAAGTGGTTTTCTAATATATGTATATGCTGTCCGCCCGTCCGTCCATATACTGTATACCGAGCTCGATAGCTACAGTCGCTTAAGTGCGGCCAGTGTGCAGTATTCGGGAGATAGTAGGTTCGAACCCCACTGTCGGCAGCCCTGAAAATGGTTTTCCGTGGTTTCCCATTTTCACACCAGGCAAATCATGAGGCTGTACCTTAATTAAGGCCACGGCCGCTTCCTTCCCTCTCCTAGCCCTTTCCTGTCCCATCGTCGCCGTAAAACCTATCTATGCCGGTGCGACGTAAAACAACTACAAAAAAAAAATACTGTATGTAGGCCTACTTCTCTTGTACAAACTACCAAACGAACATTTCAATTCTTCATGAACTTCTGAAAGCAATTACGAAATTAGATTCAGCAAAAATCATACTAACATTTTCTTCTTCTTCTTAATCTGTTTACCCTCCAGGGTTGTTTTTCCCCCGGACTCAGCGAGGGATCCCACCTCTACCGCCTCAAGAGCAGTGTCCTGGAGCGTAAGACATTGCGTCGGGGGATACAACTGGGGAGAATGACCAATACCTCGCCCAGGCGGCCTCACCTGTTATGCTGAACAGCGGCCTTGTGGGAGGATGGAAAGATTGGAAGGAATGGACAAGGAAGATGGAAAGGAAGCGGCCGTGGCCTTATGTTAGGTACCATCCCGGCATTTGCCTGGAGGAGAAGTAGGAAACCACAGGAAACAACTTCCAGGATGGCTGCGGTGGGAATCGAACCCATCTCTACTCACTTAACCTCCCGAGGCTAAGTGGATCCCGTCCCAGCCCTCGTACCACTTTTCAGATTTCGTGGCAGAGCTGGAAATTGAACCCGGGCCTTCAGGGGTGGCAGCTAATCACACTAACCACTACACCACAGAGGCTGACACAAACTACTTCTCATTGTCTAAATTAGAGTGTTTTCAATAATAGCCGTTCCTTTTAAAACAATTCAAGTGAATAAACCTAAAACCTATTTGAACTACAATAATCACTTACATCTGATATTGTAGACTTATAAGATAATCCGGAAACAACAAACGGCTGTACAATTTCTAGTGGTCGTAGTTTCAGACATATATGGACATTAATTTTACAGTTTTAACATTAACAACGTAGGTAAGACCAACTCCCATCGTAGACAACATTAGTTTGAAAAACTAACAGTTGCCGGGTTGAGTGGCTCAGACGGTTGAGGCGCTGGTCTACTGACCCCAACTGGACAGGTCCAATCCTGGCTCAGACCGGTGATATTTGAAGGTGCACAAATAAGTCAGCTTCATGTCGGTAGATTTAATGGGACGTAAAAGAACTCCAGAGGAACTAAATTCCGGCACCTCGGTTTCTCAGAATACCGTAAAAGTAGGTTAGATATCCGTAAAGCAAATAACATTATTATTATTATTATTATTATTATTATTATTATTAATATTAAAAACTTCTAGTTTGTGTTCAAATAATTTTAAATAAATTTAGTAACATTTTCATGAGGAAATAAAACAAGCTAATAAATTGCCTTTATGTGATAGCTAAACATGTGATCAGAAATCAATGTCTCTACAGTTTCAATTTGGCTCCTAAGTACAGGAAAGTAACATCGCATTTCCGAAAACGCACAAACACTTCTATAATGCGAACTGTGACCACCTTCTTGAGAAGTTGACACTGATCATTCACGTCCTACGAAGTATTGCTTTTTAGTGATATATGGACACTCTAGTGCCGAATCGGTCGACCTCGGTTATTTTCGAGATTCGTATTGGCAACCTTTGACACACAAACTATGAATTGTTTATGCATCGCTGTCCGACATCTGGCGTACACTTTACATTCTAGTACTGTTGTTGTTTACACAGCAAAGCCAAACTATAGAATTCATGCTAGGAACATGATTCGCATCGAGAAATATTATATAGTGTGTGTGTGACACAGTTGTTGGTTGAAGATAATAAAGGTGTAGAAAATTCATATCGATCGATCATATCATTGATTCAGTTCAGATTTCATTTCCATTCAGTTGGCAGTATTGCAGGAACCGGGAGAGCTGCCTCCTTACTCCTCACACTTGTACAAAAATATATCACTAAAAGGTGTGCAAGTAATAATTTAGTTTCCTAAATCACAATTACCCTCCTTGCGCAGAGTCTAATTCCACCCGTTCTAGACAGTTTACCGGGTCCGAAATTGGAAAAATGTGTTACTCTCTCTCAATAACAGTCTATGGCTACTAGGTATGCCTCTTGTCTTTAAAATTTAGGAGCATTTTATGGCAACTTGTGATATACAGTAGTTTATTGTGCAATGTGCAGGTTTCAATGTATCAATGTGCGCAATGCTGTCGCCTCTTACAGACAATCCATCAGGCAGTCAGCTAAGCGCTGTCGGGCGGTGAGAGATGATCGGGGATGGGGCAGAGATAGTTCGTCAAGTGCAGAGGGAGAACTACGACTATCACAATGGTGCTTGTTCATAATATAGACAGAACAAAAATGTGTGTATCTTTGTTACATAATAAAATTACTTTCTATACTTCCTATGAAATGATTATTCATAGTTACGTTGTTAAACCCCAAGACGTGAGCAGAAGTAGTAAGAAAATAAGGTGGTAGAGGAAGACGAACATAATTTATTGTGTGGTATTCTAGAGTGCTAACTATTAAAATAGTCACATCTGTACCGGATGTTGTGCGATCGTGGAGCAATGTCTCCTAAAGGTAACAAATCTCATGAATGGGCTGAAAAGAAGTGGGACTCGAAGGAAGTCCAATGGTTTTCGAGAGTTGCGAATCTCAAGTGCAATCAAAGCAAGCCCTACGTGAAAGCTGATAACGCTATCTATTATAGCAATAGAACATTCAATTGTACGTGGAATCCGAACCACAGAGATTCAACTTTGGACCATGGTAATCCTAGTAGTAAATTGGTCATTTGGTCATCCGAATCCGAAGATACCCAGTTCAAATCCGACAAAGGTAGCCAGAATTTTGAAGGGTGGAATATGGTCCATTCAGCAGTCCATGTCGAAGTAGAGTACGCGGCACGAGTCGTGTCAATACAGCTAGTTTCCAACAATGCTATTTCCTATCCATTATTGGCAGAATTTCCTTCAGGTAACCGAAAGGAGTAAAGAGGAATTTAATCTGATTAGTTGAAATGTATTACTTTATAAAGTGTACTGGCCTTTGGTCACAGGGGTCCCGGGTTAATTGGTTAATTTCGCTGGCACGGAGGCTGGGTGAATGTGTCGTCTTCATCATCATTTCATCCTCATCATGACGCGCAGGTCGCCTACGGGTGCCAAATCAGAAAGACCTTCACCTCGGACACTCCCGGCACCAAAAGCCTTACGCCATTTCCATGTGAAACAGTAGCCTTAAAGCGTGAAAAATAAAATTAAGTTTTCCGCTTCACCGGAAAGCATACAAGAATTGATATATTTTCCTCCTGTCCTAAGTATACATAGATGGCGTAAACTGGTTGCCATTTGCCATGGATACCGTGGAGTAGGAAAACTGACGACGCAAAACTGTCCACGCTAAATCCAGATGGACCTCCCGACCCAAAACATATCCATGTTAGAAAAGTAACACCGACAATACATCACTGACCCGTACATACAAACAGGCACGAGGGAGACATGGGCTGACCGTAACAGTGGTGTATTCTTGAGTCACATCAGTTGTTGCACCCGCTCACCCCTGAGATAAATGCTCCTTGGGACTCAGACGTGAGCGGCTGCATGATAGAGGTTTTATTTTCATAAGATTAAATGATTATTATATTAAATTTATTACCATTCCTTCGACAATGATCATGTTAATTTTATTACCATTTTTTCGACAACAAACCGGTCCTAAAAAGAATTATATTTGCAGTGTAACTAAATATAGTGAAAATATATTTACATGGATTTACAGCAATTTAAAAAAAATAAACTTAGATATTGCAAAGTATATTTTCAACATTTTTAGCCTAATATTTAAGCAGTTTCATCTCTCTGCAAAGTATATTTTCGACCAGTTTAGCCTAATATTTAAGCAGTTTCATCTCTCTGAAATGGAGGGACAGTATTTAAATTACACGGAAGGGATTGGAATAATCTCTTTCAAGTCATTTTCTAGCAGACCAGTTGGCAGGTAATTAAAAAAAGTGTATGTGACTAAATATGAATATTTGTGAGGGTTTTCAGGCTATCAAATTGTTACAATTTGATCCTTTAGCTATCTTGACCTCGTCAGACTCTTCATACCAAAAGGTAAGGATATGTTACCAATCAACACACAGAAATTATTGGAACCAGATACTGGGCTGGCCCTGGGTGGGGGAGAGATGTTGTAACATACCACTACAAAAATAAATCGGCATGATTCCGTGCACTCGACAGTACGATGTCGGCATCTAAAAGATCTCTGGCGACACACTAGTTTTTTAAACGACAACAGTATCAAATCCCAGCTACAGATAGCCCAACAGCAGATTAAAACTTAACGTCGAAGTGGCGTTGAATTAAAATGCCTGCACATGTTAGCTGGAATATTATTATTATTATTATTATTATTATTATTATTATTATTATTATTATTATTATTATTATTATTATTATTATTATTATTATTATTATTATTATTATTATTATCTCATAAATTCAACGGAAACTTGTCAAGAATACATAGTAGGCGTGATCAGATTGAAATACAAAGCCGTTCTAGTCACCATGGAGAAGCACACATCAGAGGTCTGAGGTTGCGGGTCGTTGAAACAATGGACGATTTGAGAAAAGTACTGTCTCATTCACACCGAGTGGACTGGGCAGGCATGTTTACGTATTACGGATATTGAGCCAAGTTCTGCATTCGGGAGGCTAATGGGTTCGAACCCCACCGTCGACTATCCTCAGACTTATTTTCACATTCAGACAAATACCAGGACAGTTCCTATTATTAATCCGCAGCCGACTCCTTCAACATCCTTACCAGATTGAATGTACAATCTTTCATTTCACATTCATTAGCTCAACTGATGTTGGCATCAGAAAGGACAACTTGCCGCAAACTTGCCATATAATTACATCTTAATTGATACCCCAGCATCATATTATGTTAACCCTATTAGTTATTTTCTAAAGGAAAATATCAATAATTGAAGAATGTTCTTATTAGTATAATATAGACCACATTATATTAACATTCTCGTTCCTCGGAGTGAACACACATTTTTATTTTTTTCCGAGACCAATTGTCGATTAACAATGTAACTCATCTGGACCAAAATATAAAGCAGTCTATTAGGAAACCTCTAGTACATGCTCTTAGCAGTAACCGGAGATCAGGAGACTGGTGTAGGATACAAGTATGAGAATACGTGCTAATGGACTCGTAAGAAAACAGGAGTATCAAATGTTGTCTACATCAACACTAACAAAAGACTTTCTAAACAAAAACCACACATTTTTTCAAAAAGATGTGGAATAAAGAGAAATAGAGTTTCAATTAGCCTACGTAAGAAAAATTGAGATAGATCGTATAAACTTTGGACTTCAGGCGTTCTGCTATGGTTATAGGTTAGCTTTTAGAGTCTAGAAGTCAATCCAGGTAATGAGGAATCTGAAAACTCCACGTCAGCACAATAACGGGGCATACGTGGAAAGATAAGGAGTGAGGTAATTCGCTACCATTCTCTTCACCGTACCAAAAATGAGTGCTAAAACACTACATTTTTATGAGTAAAACTTTTATCATTATCGACAAAACCATCCATAGCACAGCAGCTTCTATATGTCACAAACGCAAACAGATCAGAGACATGCGTGAAAGTTAAATTTATCCTGGTCCGAGCTCTCTGAGACAGGAAGGGCAACAGGTATGTGTGGTGAGCTATATTCACGTGTATCCCTTGCTATGCTTGTAACTGTAACTATTGGGATCTAGGATTGCAGCAAGTAAACCAGACCAAAACCATACTGTTCCATAAGCGTCATTTCAACTACCTTAAATCTGAATTTTGAAACAGGTTGAACTCTTAAATTAAAATGATAACTAAATATAAAAATGTAGAATAATTAACGTAGTATATTATTATTTTTCCACCTTTTTCTTCGGCATTTTACCCAGTTTACATCAAATTCCGGGAATTGATTACAGAAGCTGAACTAAATATAATTCCCAAGTTTTAAAGGAATAACTTATTCATGTTTCAAATTCGCACTAATACGTTGAGGTTTTCGGCAATGATAAGATAGTCAAGGGCTAAAACTGGTGAGGAAGTGGTTGTGGTCTTCATTGAGGCACAGCCCCAGAATTTGCCTTGTGTGAAAATAGCGAATAACAGGAAACTACCTTTAGGGCTGGCGATGGATACCACTGAGCTCCTAGGTAACTCACCAATATCCTTTGGGTTAGATTTATTCTCAGTATTCATTTGTAACTGAACTCTTCTGTAGGAATTCTCTCCACCTTCAAATCACAAGATGCAACCGGTGTCGCTCCAGACGTTAAAATGGACAATGTAAGAACAGTTTTATTTACGAACTCACCTTCTTGCAGATTACTATAGATTACAACAAGTAAAGAAACTTCACTGGTTTTTTCATCATTGTTTCACATGAATCTACCGTATTTTCTAAATTGGGAGAAGAAATTGAAGAGCATTACATGGTCTACCGGCTTCCATTAATTATTTTCTCTACCATGTTTCAAAATATATTATTATTTCCAAAAATAATAATCTAATCTGGCACGTATCGTGTAGTGTCTTACCTGTTGCTCAGTTCTTAAGCCAAGGGAACACAAATACCAAGGCCATTGTGGCTCAATAGTACAGCATCGTATTCGAAAGGGTTCGGTTTTCACCGGTTTATCCCTCTTCGGCACTTTACTTTGGTATGTACTACATAAGACAACCTAATATACTGAAAGTTTATCGGAAGTAGAATACGGTCCAGAAAGCTAAATGTTCAAGCCATGTTCAAGTTTCACCCTTTTTACACATTTCACCATAGATTCCAGGGAATGCTGAACAATGTCCTTGCAAGTTTCAACAGTGCTCTTCTGAAAGTACCACATTTTTCCACCCCACCTAGCGGGCCACGAGTACTTGACTTTCTTGAAGGAGTTCTAGACATAGGGTCTGTGTCGCTGAACACTCGTCAACAAACGTTGGTGCAACACGATAATACAACACTATTCTGCAATTGAGCGCCAAGGTTATCAGGACAAGATTTTGAGAGAAGATGTACTATAGAGGCAGAAGTTACCCAGTTATTAACTTCCAATCACTGAACTAAACTCCACTGGAAAATTTTAAAAGGGGCCTAAGAGTAGCAGTACCTACGAAATCCTGGTGGAGACGGAAGACATAATAATGTTTGCATGAATTCTGGTTATGGCACATGGGATGCAAATCATACCAGGTGATTTGACTACATTGACAGATAATCCTTCAGATATACAATATTTCTAATGACATAGGGTGTCCCCACATCGAGCAGCATTTGTAGTGGCGCAGAATGTTGAACTGAAAACGTAAAACAACACTGATAATTAAGTATTTCTTAACCTCTCATGACCGGAACTTAGATAAAATATTTCTTCAGAACATAAAAACTTGGAACGTTTTTAGAAAATTATATTGGAATATGTGTCGGTAATATTTATTAACCCAAAAGAAGTGGCAATTTTAAATATTCAAAATTGATTTCCTACTACTTGTTGCACAATATGTTTCTAAACGTGGGTTATTATTAAGACGTTATTAGTAAGACGTGAACTTCCCAGTTCCCTCCACAAAGGCTTTGAGTTTGTTCTAGTAAATTATTTGTTGATAATGTAGTTAATGGTATATAATTATACTATAAAATTATCTTCGTTGCTGTGCTTCCATACAATGATCGGTATCCTCTTAGTTTATTACTTTACATTGCGGTTAACACTGGCCCTCAGCTGAGCTAATTAGCCTAATTGTTGTAATCTCTACCGAAGCAACGCAGGTGGCGTCGTATATCAGAATAGTGCAATATACTGTTACTTCGATGGGGAGTCTTAGGTGAGAGGAATATTTTGGCAGCTGTCAAAGAATGAAAAAATTTTCGAATGCCCTTGAGGACAATAAATACTGTACATTTAAGCATAAGAAAGAAGAAGGTTTGATTTAAGCGTGAAAAAGCAAAACGGCGATCACTGTCCATGGTTGTCGTCTTCTGAGAAGTCACATATTCCAACAATATACACATGAATATCTCACTCCTTAACCAAATTAATAATGGGGTTTTTATATTTCACACTATACGTCTTATTGAGCAAGTGTATGCACAGTCATTATTGATTAATATAAACGAATTTACTAACTTAATTATATCAATTAATTTTCAATAATAATGAAATAAATGAATATTCATAAATTCCGGATATTTGAAGACACTTCGGATTGCAGTAAACCAGTGAATCTGTGAAATTAGTTGCCTTCTACTGAAATCAACAGATTGTGTCAGGATTCGATCCTACAGCTTTAAGCAAACAAGGCTGGCGCCAAAAACACATGGCTTCAACAATCAACATGACTGCTCCCTATTCATAATAATGCGAAGATAATTTCTGTAATGAGTGAGGAGTGAGGAAGATGGATGCGCAACAATAACAAGGTGGATAAAATTGAAAACTGTTTTTTGCTCATAACGCTTGGAAAATGCTGAGAAGAGGTCACGGGCATTTTTCTTATTGTTTCTTCAAAGGGGCCTAACAAATAGGTCATCGGCCCGAGCACTTTTCTCCAACCGCTAATCGACAGTAAAGCTCATTAGGTAACATAACATACTCACATAGAATTTAAAAGGGGTTTAATAGTACAGCAAATACAGATAAAATTCGGGTCACCGAGCCAAAACAATATGAACATATCCAATTCCCGGGCAGAACATAGGTTGGATTCCTTCTCAGAAAGATGATAAATTAAAAAACGAGACTTCCATTTCTGCCAACACGTT
The DNA here is from genome assembly GCF_040414725.1 of Anabrus simplex. Classification (NCBI taxonomy): domain Eukaryota; kingdom Metazoa; phylum Arthropoda; class Insecta; order Orthoptera; family Tettigoniidae; genus Anabrus; species Anabrus simplex. Next base: position 189,881,712 of record NC_090267.1, read on the forward strand.
GCTCTGAAGTTCAGTTAGCTTATACGAGATAAGAGTACCACGCTATTTCCTGGAGCTAACCATTGTGTCTCATGAAGTTCTGAGATTACAAACCGTATAATTCTTCACTTTTTCTCCTCCAGGGCCCTGCATGACCTGGACGGATAAGGCTTGGCTTGCATTATGAATGCAAATTAATTAGCGTCCACAAATTGAAGGAACAGTACAACAGCAGTAAGTCCAGTAACTAAACAGTTTGAAACCAGAGTCCCCTTTACCCTGACACATACTGTAGCTATTCATATACCACAATTTAGATGACAAGGAGAAATAAGACGTCCATAAAGGAAATATTAAAACAATTAACCCAATAACTACAAAAATGTATAATTTAAACCGTTTTCCGCGTTTACTAAAGCACTAGTAATAGGAAAAAATAACGCCAAGTACACATTTTGAAAAACTGTCATGAATCATGAGTACCTATTAAAGTAACTGAACATCAGTTATTGAAAACAGAATACTATTATATGTAGTCTGTAAACTGTCATAAACAAAATATTATCCTTGTATTAAATATCCTCTAAATAACGTTACTTAGAGAAGTCATGAAGCCTTGAAGGATCTGTGTTCTTCCTTCAAGTAACAGTCCACAATTCAACAATCACTTCACATTTGTACAAAGGCAAAGATTGTGGACAACAAGGGAAAATGCACTGCATTGTCAACCTCGTGTTTCAATATCTGCAACGGAAAAGTTCGTAAGTTGGAATCATGGCAGTTAATGAGTCACTATTTCTATTTTACAACAGAAAATCAGGAAAATCACCCTTCTACTAAAGGCAGGTAAGGAACAATTGAAGAGAAAACTTGTACGACCATGTCATGAACGATTACTTTACAGTTTGATATAAGTCGTCTTTGTGAAATGGGTGTCTTTATTATTAAGGTGGTGATGACGCCATGTGGCCTCCGGAAAGGCCTGGTACAGACAAAATGGTATGAAGAGGGTAAAACCCGGTGTCAGCATATAGCCCAATCCTGTCGAACAACAACAAAAGGCCTGCCCAAGGCTTAACATCCCTATTCGACGAACTAATCACCATGAACATTGTCGAGAAGTTTGCGACTGAACCCAGAATCCAGGATGTTTTTTTTATGTTTGGTTTTACATAGCATAGGGACAAATACAGTATATCGTCGCTGCCCGTACAAAACCTCCTATGTGAAATATTTTAGCTTAGAAATTTGTAGGTGAGGTTCTGTCATCTAAGGTGCAATATTGTGTGAATATCGTCATGGCATTGTCCCTCTTCATAATGCATGTGCTGCGGGTCAGTATACCTCCAAAAATATTATCACATAGGAGGTTTTGTCCTGGCAACGACGATGGTACTATGGTGACGATGGGACAGAAAAGCGCTAGGAGGAAGAAGGAAGCGGCCGTGGCATTAATTAAGGTACAACCCGAGCATTTCCCTGGCGGAAAAAACGAAAACGACGGTAAATCAACTTCAGTGCTGCCGACAGTGGGGTTCGAACCCACTGTCTCTCGAATACAAACTCACAGCTGCGAATGCTAAATCGCACGGTCAATTCAGTCAGTGAACTCAGGCTTTTGGCACGCAGTCTAGTGATTATAAATTGTTTACAAGGACCTCTTCTACCTTGCCAGCAAGCATTCTAATGGCGATTTCTTTTGCACCAAACAAACCAAATCCCATGGTGCAACAGACCCGAAGGTACATGGTCTACCAAGCGACCGCTGCTCAGCCCGAAGGCTTGCAGATTACGAGGTGTCGTGTGGTCAGCACGACGAATCCTCACGGCCGTTATTCTTGGCTCTCTAGACAGGGGCAGCCATCTCACGGTCCGATAGCTCCTCAATTGTAATCACGTAGGCTGAGTGGACCTCGAACCAGCCCTCAGATCCAAGTAAAATTCCCTGACTCGGCGCGAAATAGAACCCGGGGCCTCCGGGTAAGAGTCAGGCACGCTACCCCTACACGGCATCGCCGGCTTTCCTTTCCATCGACGACACTCAAACTGACTAACCAAAGTGTCAAACCATGAAGACTTGATGCCTTAACGAACACGCCCACTAGGTGGGTAGTACTGTATTGTGAAGCTGAATATCCATCATTCAGCGTAGCAGAATCAGTATTTCATAACATTACATGACGGAAGGCGAGAACAGACGTCGGAGCCTACAGCTATTTCTAAAGAAACTTCATAGCAACGAATATAAATATGGATAATGAATTGAAAGGACAGTTGTTGTTGTTGTTATTGTTGTTTTTTATTCTTTTCCGGGGTTGGCGTATAGTGGTTAACAGCTTTATGTGCACAGTCCACGGTTAAACACAAGCTTGGAGTTTCTCATGACATGTAATTATGAGTAAAGGTATAAATCATGAGGCCTGAAGTTTTACGCGACCTGACTTTACATTTGGAAAAAAATTCGGAGCAAGATAATTCGATAGAATAGGCGAAAAAAGATACCAGAGATGCATTTTGAAAGGGAGTCACATCCAATGAGAGGAAATCAGAACTCTGAGATTCACCGATAATACTGTTATTTTATCTGAGTGTGAAGACGATATGGAGGAACTGATAAATGGTATGGACACATTCTCGGAGGAGGAGTACAGGATGAAAAAAATAAAATAAAAAAATAATGTATTGCAGTCGAACAAAGTCGGGTGATGCAGGAAATATTAGGTTAGGAACTGGATGAATATCGTCGCTGCCTGGACAAAACCTCCTATGTGAAATATTTTAGCTTAGAACTTTGGCCGGTAAGGGTCTGTCATCTAAGGTGGAATATTGTGTGAATATTGTCAAGGCATTCTCGCTCTTTATAATGTATGTGCTACGGGTCAGTATATGTTACTTGGGTATTAGAATAACTAAGGCACAAGTAAGAATGATACAACATGCAAACTAGCGCAAGCAAGGAATATCTTTCTTAAAAGAAGGAAATTTACCCACTGCGAACATTGATGAATTAGAATGTTTGAATACTTCCTTCTGGAGCGTAGCATTGTATGGAAGTGGAACATGAACAATAACCAGCTCAGGAAGAAAGAGAATATAAGCATTTGAAATGTGGTTTTGCAGAAGAACGCTGAACTTTGGACGAGTTGATCGAATCACGAATGAAGGGATACCGAATCGAATTGGTGCGAGGAGAACGATTTGGTGAAGAGACATCCAAGACTAGTTCAGTTGGTTGTTGAGGGAAGTTTTTTATATTTTTTTTTACAATTTGTTCTACGTCGCACCGACACAGATGGGTCTTATGGTGACGATGGGATGGGAAAGGCCTAAGAGTGTGAAGGAAGCGGCTGTGGCCTTAGGTAAGGTACAGCCCAAGCATTTGCATGGCGTGAAAATGGGAAAATGCGGCCAGTATCCAGTAATCGGGAGATAGTGGGTTCGAACCCCACTGTCGGCAGCCCTGAAGATGGTTTTCCGTGGGTTCCCATTTTCACACCAGGCAAATGCTGGGGCTGTACCTTAATTAAGGCCACGGCCGCTTCCTTCTCATTTCCAGACCTTTCCTATATCATCGTCGCCATAAGACATACCTGTGTCGGTGCGACGTAAAGCAAATAGCAAAAAAATGGGAAACCGCGGAAAACCATCTTTAGTGCTGCCGACAGTGGGGTTCGAACCGTTATCTCTCCGATGCAAGCTCACAGCTGTGTGCTCCCAAGCACACGGCCAACTCGCCCGGTTTTGAACGAAGTATAGGCGGTAAGAACTGTAGGTAGACGAATACCTTTGGAAGACTGAAGGTGTGAAACGCATGTACACGCAATACTCCGTAGGCTTCGTAAACCAGAACACGTATTGGTTGAAGAAGTACAGGTATAACAGATGACAATAAGGAACCTGGCACAATTGAGTGGAAACAATGTTATACTCTATTAACTGGGGTCTCTGGTCAAAAATTTACGATAAGAGCACCAATAGATTATGTACCTATAGTACATATTGACGATTGTGTGACACTCGCTTCTTTCAAATTCTGAATTTATTAAAATATTCAGGCCATGACCAAAACTCATGCCAGTCTTTTTCTTTTGGTCCCTCATAGCAGGTACTAGTACACTTCTTCATACAAGCGATTAAAAAATGTTCCTCATGGTGAGAGTACCGAAAACAGTCACAATGGGGAAATGAGAGCAGCAGCAATGGAAATTTACTGCAGACGATGTGACGAAATCGAAACTCGCCTTACCTCATGGGCTCTTAACGGCTTGGTAAGGTTTGTTGGAACATCAGACAACACACTAAAGGGTACCACATTGTTATAAGTTGTCCGGGGAAGAGATCTGCATGTTTTAACAACAAGCTGATGTACCTGAAGCGCCGTCATTATGATCATGGAAGTGGGAGTGAGAATTGGAGTAAATTATGGGCCCTACTGTGAGGTTCGAGTTGTACACTAACTGGAAAATCAAAGTGGAAGAAAAACACAAATCCATTTATCTGTCAGCTATATTATTTTGTAAGCAGTCTTATGATCTTCATGACATTGAAGTTAGTGGCGCTATGGTTAACAAAAGTGACAACCTTTATTCAGATAATGCCCGAATATTGAAGTTATTTTGGGTCACAGGAGAGACCATCTAGGAACTAGCCATATATGAACTAAAAGGACAATTTATCTTGCTACCGATTATCTGCATGTAAGACAAAATTGCCGCGTTGGTTTTACAGCCCTCAAACAAAGGTAGAAGATTATTTCAATACTGCAAATACTGATGTGTCCGATCTAATACTCTCCAGTCTAAGTGTAAATCCCTTATTAAATTAACCCCGATGGCGCAACAGCCCCGAAGCGCCCTTGGCCTATCATGCGCCGCAGCTCAGCCCGAAGGTCTGCAAGTTACGAGGTGTCATACGGTCGGCACGACGAATTCTCTCGGCCGTTATTCGTAGTTTTCTAGACCCGGGTTGCCATCTCACAGTCAGTTTTTTCAATTGAAATCTCCTCGGCTGAGAATCCCTCAGAACCAGGTAAAAATTATTGGCCTGGCCGGGAACTGAAGCCGGGACCTCCGAGTAGGATGTAGACCTGCCAACCCTATATCACGGGGCCTCCTTACTATGTTAAAAACTGTCGGCATAAGAGAAAAAACAAGAAAATGAACTTTCTTTCAAGCCGATTGTCTCTTCCGTCCTCATCAACAAAAGCATACAGTACCTCTATTCCCTCTTGATGTATGTCCGGTTCCGTATTCACTGGTTAGCAAGTTGCCTTTGGTGCAAGGAATCCTGGGTTTGATTCCCACCTGAGTCGGTTATTTCTTCGGCTTGTGGACTGGGTGCTTGTGCGAATTCGACATTCCGTTTCATTCTAGGTACAGCCCCATCCTCACAGACGCTCAGTTTGTCCGTGAATGTCAACTTCAGAGACTGACTTCTAGGAAGGCGTGTAACACGTCATTTATGTTATTTATAATTATATGTTATAAATATGAAAGTTAAGTTCACCGGGCGAGTTGGCCGGGTTGTTAGGGGTGCGCAGTTGTGTGCTTGAATCCGGGAGATAGTGGGTTCGAACCCCACTGTCGGCAGCCCTGAAGATGGTTTTCCGTGTTTTACCATTTTCACACCGGGCAAATGCTGGCGATGTACCTCAATTAAGGCCACGGCCGCTTCCTTCCCATTTCTAGGCCTTTCCTTATCCATCGTCGCCATTAGACCTATCTGTGTCAGTGCAATGTAAAACAAAAAGCAAAATTAAAAAAAAGTAAAATTCCTTAACTATACTGGGTAAGTCCGTTGCCCATGGCAAAATAGTGAGGTGACCAGGGACGAGATAAGGAGGGTGGGATGCGAAAAGGTATGATCCAACTACAACTGTTTATTAATTACAGTCTATCAGAGATGGTGGAGAACGCACATCATGTTGCGTCATTTCTAGCGTGCCCACGGAAGTTATTTCAAGAACTGCGATGACGTTGTTTCTCAGCTGGTTCAGAGTAGACTCTGTTACACGAGACACACTCATTGACAGTCTGCCTACAGATTCGAGTACGGAAATATCCTATACACACGCATTACTCATACCTGCGCTCAAATTGTGTATATTATGGTTGTTATTAAAGACTGACAATAATCTCTAGCATCATGAGATGCAGGCCAGGATGCGCAATTACTGTCTTAGCAGCATACAATTACAATACAAAATGGGGGTATGAACTATACTATACATCTTGGCTTTGGTATATTCCTTATTACCGCCCAAATTGCCACGTTAACTCTAGTTGTAGAGGAGAGACTCGCCGTGTATTTTGGTTAAGCACTTCTTTTCTGTAGATAACTCAGTGAAGCTCTGATTTAACAAAGAATTTTCGTTCACAGGTAAGGCTTGAATTCGTGTCGTGATAAATTCGAAGTCCAACGTAGGCGTCCGTAAAGGTGATTTCTCATGTTCACATCAGAAAGTGCTGCATTTTACCTTAATTAAAGGCATGGTGTTTACCTCGCCAGCCATAGCCATTTTGTATACGAAGTAAACAAGCTTTTAGTTTTCAGAGATTGTAGTTTGACCATGATCACAGCCACGAGAGCTCCAGTTTCTCGTTGACTTCAAACCACACAAGTGTGACATTTCATTTCAAAAATATTATTTATTTATTTATTTATTTATTTATTTATTTATTTATTTATTTATTTATTTATTTATTTATTTATTTATTTATTGTATGCATATATACAGGCGTTAACCCAATTACAATATGTGCTCGTAAGTTCTAATCGTATAAAATATAATTAAAAAATATGAGAAATAAGATAATCACAAAATAGAGTATGAAATAAAGAGTTACCTAACTACAGTATAACAGCAGTGATAAAGATAAAGAATGCAATAAAAGGAAGAATAGGAATAAAACAAAAAGAGAAAATATGGCATCATTCATCTAGCTAATTATCTGTAATAAATGCTTACAGGATTTCAAAAATTATGATTTCTTATTTTGAAATGAATCTATATTCAGAGGATGTAATTTATTATACAGTGACATCATTCTGTATAGGGGTGAATTTACATGTTTGTTTGTGTTAACTCTTGGCAAGAAAAACAAATTCCTAAATTTACCTCCTGGTTTTCTAGGTGCATACAGTAGGAGTTGACAAGTTAAATCAATACTGTCTATTTCATTGTTAACCAACTTATAGAGAAACATCATCGATTGACATTTTCTTCTGATATCAAGCCTTTCAAAATCAATCATTTTATGATATGATAAATATTTAGGATATTCTCCGCTTTGCCTGAAGTATATATATTTCAAGAACTTTTTTTTGGATCCTTTCTATCAAATCTGTGTGAACTTTTGTTGACTGATTCCAAATAATAGAGGCATATTCCAGATTTGATCGAACTAATGAAAAATACAAACAAAATAAAGATTTATTACTTAGGCTATACGAATGCTGGCTGGGATTCAAATCGCGGCTATTTTGATGAGAAGTAAGTTACAAAACCACTCGGCTAACAAGCCCATTTCTTTCTTATCTTCGCCGAAAATCGGTATGAATTTGAATGACTTTAAAGTGCAAAAAATATAGCCTATACTTTTCCAAACTGCACTGCGACATGGGTAGAATGTAGGTGATGACTAACTTGAACACTAAAAATAAGAATAACAGCTACAACAACAATTGCAACAACAATTTCAACAACAACAACAAAATCGCTGAAATTTATGATGTTGAAACACCGCAGTGGATCAGAATGGTTTTACCAGGTGTATGCATAATTATTTACGGCTTCACTATGAGATGGCGCCAGCAAACAGTACGCACTGTATGAATTTGACACATACGTCAGTTTGTTCGTCTGACATTAATCTACCAACACACACAAGTTGAGTCCGCTAGACACTAGCGACTGTGTTGTATCGTTCAGTGATCTTGTCAACAGTAGGTGTTAACGACTATAAAATAGTTTAAGAGACCAGTACTTACTTTCAGTCATCTGGAGGATGACTCAACTCAAACTCAATAGCAATTGGCACAAGCATTAAATGTGTCACAAGAAACAATCAGCAGACGTTTACGAGGAATGGGTAAATGGGTCTCTCACGATTTGAATGAACGGAAAATGAAAAATCGCAAAGTCACTTGTGAAATGCTGCTTCAAGGCCATGAAAGAAAATCACGTCTGTACCGAATTATGACGGGTAGCGAAAAGTGGATTTATTTTGAAAACCCGAAGCGGAGAAAATCGTGGCTGTCACCTGGCGAAGCCGGTCTTTCAAACAAGGTCAAATCGCGTTTCTGCAAGAAGACCATGTTTTGTGTCTGGTCAGACCAGAGCGGTATTGTGTATTATGAACTCTCGAGGCCCGGCGATACCGTTAAAGTACAACTTTATCGCCAACAAATGATCAATTTAAATCACGCATTGATAGACAGACGACGGGAATAGGCCAGAAGACATGGCAAAGTGATTTTGTTACACAACATTGTGCCGTCTCACACAGCAGAACCAGTGAAAGACACATTGCATGGGACATCCTTCCGCACCCACCGTACTACCCGACATGGCGCCCTTTGACTCATCACCTCTTCGCATCAATGGGGCACGCGCTCGCAAAAACACCACTTCAGCAATTTCGAGGAAGTTGGAAAATGGCTCGACGAATGGTTTGCTGCAAAAGAAAAGCAGTATTTTTGGCATGGTATTTCTAACTTACCTGAAAGATGGGTGATGTGTGTTGAAGCCGATGGCCAACATTTTCAATAAACAAAAATGAATTTCCCTTGAAAATCACGTGTTTCCTTTACTAAAAAAAGGCAAATGTTATGCATACACCTGGTAAATACGGAAGTATTACTGTGTTGGTTAATGGTCAGTAGTGAATGACTGCTACCTGAATACTCTTTTGGTTATTACCTTCAAGCCATTATATTTATCAAATCAAATGCAATTATGTAAATGAAATCAAGCAATACAGTATAACATTAGATATGGGACTTCTATATTTACAGAATGAAATTTAATTAAAATCATAATGATTTCAGAGGGGCGAGAGGATATGGAGAATTGATTCGTAATAGAATCGACAGTCGAGCTATCGTTTCACGTTCCGAGGCAATAATTATGTATCTCACGTCATGTTAATGTGACGTCAGCAGACTGTCAATGTCAAGGGAATGATGGGCCAAAGCAACATGATTTACCACAGAGACAGCTAGTACGAGCTGTCTCACCTCACATCAGGTAATCATCAGGAAACGTCAGCGCTCCGTAGCTCATTAATCCAGGAACAATACATTCTAGACAAAATTTCCTTATCAATACTTTTACTAGTGATGAATGAAGTATACCCCTCTCCTTGTATTCCTTCAGGATTACTCTTTTCAGGTAAACTCCAACTGGAGGTGTGCTGCAGTTATATCTTAGACTAAATAACAGTCCCCACGCCAATGTAACATCTCTAATGGCATGGGAAATTGAACCCAGGCCTTGGAAGACAACTGTCGCATTACGGAGACGCACAGTCTTCACATCTTTAGTGCAGAACGCATTTATTAATCAACGTTAACTTTCCTACACTGTCATTTTAAAAATAGTGATCGTAAAAGTTCTTAAGAAGTATTCCTTAGAAGCATTTCACTTCTAAATTCCTATGAAATACGGACCCGGCATTAAACTTTCAGCACTTTTCATATGGCATGATTTACCAGTCTGAACGAAGATTTGCAGTTAAATTGCTTTAAAATGTTCCGTTTGTATTAGAAGTGTACGACGTTGTAGGCTAGCGTTTTATAAATTCGTTAGGTTATAGTATTCTGGATCATTGTGGTCACCTCTATTTTCAGTCAAGTTAATAATAATAATAATAATAATAATAATAATAATAATAATAATAATAATAATAATAATAATAATAATAATAATAATAATAATAATAATAATAATAATATATAGCGATCAGTTAATCAAATTGAAGATTTTCAGTCACCTAGAAGATAAACAAAATATACCATCCGAGAAAATTGCAGGGATCCATTTTACCAACTGTGATCAACTGTCCAATGGCATTGAATATGGATAGTTGTACATTACATTATTCATAATTGCGTTACTTGAAACTGAGAACGAACGTGTCCTGCGTCCTTGGAAGTGTGATCTGTCAGAGTAGTTAGTGTCACGTTAAGTTGGCGTGATCATATATATCTATATTCTTCGTTAGATGTGGATTTAATAAATTACTGTCTAAGTAATACCCTCCCCCAATGGACTAAATGTGCTTCGAGGTTGATCTACGAGGAAGACAACTATTGACAGTTACCTCATCTCACATCCTCTACCTGTCGACAGTAAATTACCTTCGCCTGAAAGCCGCAGTGTTTGAGGATTCAAATCGACTGCTCATGTCGTCGTGTAGACACTTACGCACTCTGGTCAAGATAACAAAGGAGAACATAGAGGCTGATCCCTCAGAGCTGGTGATCACGTGTGCTGTCATACCACGTCATTAGCGGTATTCATCGCAACATGGCCTCCGGTTCGACCCTAGCCCCACACAACAAAGACCCCGCTAAGCACCCAACAGCTCTCCTCCAATCAATCAGCATGGCTTTGTCATTAGCTATAACTAGCCACGGAAATGGTGAGGGTCTTCATCTGAGAGACCTGGTGTCTGTATTAGTATTAATATCAAAATCTGGAAGCATACAAATAAATAAACTGATTATTACAAAGATGCGTCCTTTAAACAACTAAATTAGATATAAACAAAATAAAACGTATCATGTAAAACCATTATTGTATTTTCTAATTTCCAGAATATTTCTTTCGGAATTGCAACAACACATCTTCAATGAACAAACAGCCCTGAATTGATGTCTTTACAGGGAAGGTACTTCTCTGGCTAGTTTCAGTTTTGAAAAATTCAAATTTTTCACCTCAGAAAAACAAACATTTTTAAACAGAATTTTGTATGTTTAACGAACATGCATTGACATTTAAAGTAACGTTCAGATTTTCTTAAACCCTAGCAATCACCCGCAGAGATTGAGTTTTCACTTTACATTCGTAGGATATTCACACTATTCTTCCATTAAAATGATTTGAAGACATATATCGACAACATACTCTTGCATGAGTTTTCAATCGTTATCTTTCATATAAATTTCCCAAATTACTAAGTACTAATTATTTTTTAAAGTTAGATTACTTGCGCCAAAGAAATGTAGAAAATTATATAAATGCAACGCAGTGCCAAGCAGAATGTAATATATAAATATTCAATAGTTTTTGAATTGTGATAAAAACCAAACGTATCAATGAAAATTATGAAAATAAGGAGCTGTTATTGATTGGGATTTATAAAGTGATATACTTACAGCCATAATATATTTTGAATTAGTGAAACATAATTTCTTCAAAAGGTGAGTCGCCTAAAATTACCACCGACAGTATTTAGTGAATAACAAGGAATTTGAAAAAACAACTTGCAAAAACAGAACGTCAGGAGAGGGAGTGATGAAATTAGTGGATACAGTTAATTATAAAATGTATGGAAGTATAATTCTCCAACATAAACTTTCGTATTTGTAAATATAAATCCCTTATTATTTTTAGCACAATTGAAAGCAGGGAAAAAAATTAATAATTACAATGTAATACGTTAATTCACTCTCGAATAATTGTAATGTGAAGTTGACGCTTGAAATACACTCCTCAGCAGTTCAATCATGTAACTATCGAAGAAAATGGGATGAAGGAAGAACAGTGAAAATGTATACTAACAGTTTGTTACGAAAAATAAAGGGAGAATTACATCCACATGCCAATATTTTATTAACTTTGCCTTTGTGTGAATTCGGTACTGTACGAGATACCTTTGTCTGAGAATTGTACACATGACATTACACAATTAACTGAATGTTCAAAGTGTTGCGCATTATTTTCCGCGTACACTTGTAATCGGCCATGTAATGAATGGATAACACGACTCAGCATGCCTGTTGTAATCCTACCGCAGGTTACCTCTGTGTGATATTTCATGTCTTCTGGAGTTGTAACTGCTGAGAAATGCATCTCAACCGTAGTCGAGCTTCTCGTCTCCTTACTCCCAAGTCTTCCTAGCCCAAAGTTTGCAACATTTTTGTAACACTGTGCTTTTGTCGGAGATCACCAAGAACACGCAGTGCTACTATTCTACTATTTGCAAATGACAGTACACTCTACAGCAGGACCTCTCAAACGCCCAAAATCTCACGCGTGCAAACTGAGGCGCAGAGTTCCTGTGCACAATGGATCGGTCTCACTCGGCTCGACTCGAACCAACGCTTCGTCTCTGGGCAACTCGGCTCAGCTCGGTTCAACATGGCTCGGATTTGGAGCGCTATGGAGCAAGTGAGGAAGAGGGAAACTGGCGGAACGAGCGAGACAGGCGTGGGGAAAGAGAGATATAGTGCTATTGTTCCAAATCCAGGAGTGGGTGTCAGCACTCTGGTCAACAAAGCGAAGTCGCCTTTTGCACCGTGCACAGCACAATGCACTGGTGCATGCACCCTGAGAAGCCCTGCTCTACAGAATAGTAAATAAGATAAAGTATTATGAGTGATTACAAGAAAACCTCGGCAATGTTGAAAGATGGACAGGATCTTTCCCTGTTCTCGTATCAAGTAACCCTGCTGTGAGTCCCATACACTGGAACCATACTCAAACTGGGGTCTTACCAGAGACTGACACGCAGTCCCTTTTACCTCCTTACTACAAACCTTAAATACCTCACGACCGCGTGAATAGATCTCTAACCTTTCTTTTCGATCTCGTTAATCATTCCGTCGGGCTGAGTAGGCCAGACGGATGAGGCAGGTTCGATCCTGGCTCAGGTACTCAAGGTACTCAAATACGTCAGCCTCCTGTCCGTAGATTTACTGGTACGTAAAAGAAGGTTAGTGGGACGTAAAGCCAAAAAACATTGATTAAGATCATTCCCCTTATTAACAGTTAAGTACTACCTACAGTGATCCCCATGAGGGACTCTCACCCCCATGAACACAGAAATTTAAACTTGAATTTGCATCCTATTTCTTCTGCTGTCCATCTTCCAACATTGCCGAGGTATTCTTGTGGTCACTCAGAATACTCCATCTTATTTACTACTCTGTACGGTATAATATAATTTGAAAATAGCCATAAATGAGATTCCAGATCTTCAGTCATATAATTTACACACATTTAACCTTACATGTTTCATTCACCCTGCTCGGGGACTGGTTGTTTGTATTGTCCCGAAAATCCTTGCAACTCACACACTACACCTATCACTACCATCCTCTACAGTAACACGTAGTTTCTCATACATGTCAAAAGCCACCCACCTTCGTCGGAGGATTGCCTTACAAGGGTTGCACAGGTTAGCAATAGCCACACGAAATTACATAATTTATATACATAAGAAGACAAAGTTGCAAAAATACTGCCTTGTGGGACACCACTCTTAACCATTGCATGATGAGATAGTGCTTCACCTACTCTAATTCTCTGAATTCTATTTTATAGAATTTTAGCCACCCATTCAACCACACATTTGTCTAGTCCAGTAGCCAATAGCCTTTTATGGGTCAATAGCGATACATTCCGTTTGCTTTCTGAATCCAAAATATCTGCTATATCTTGTTGGAATCTTTCAAGTTGAGTCTAAACCCGAACTGCCTTAAACCAGTTAGTAATTTCGGAAACGTGTCATTTATAAAAAGAAAGAATGCTTTCCCAGAGCTTACAAACAACGCATGTTAATCTGACTGGCCTATAATAATTATAGGCGTTATAATTACCACACTCTTTGAAACCGATCGTTCATGTGAACAGTAATCAAACCATACATATTATGTTCTTCTCGTTGAAATTCTGATGCTGCTAAGACTTCTTCCATCAGGAAAGAAGGTGATTTAGACACGTAGACCATATTGAAATGTTTAAACACATTAAATACCTGTCAATTTTTAATGGCCACGGCAGTGTGCCATTTCAAAGAATTACTTCACGTTACGTTTCGATCCTCCTTATATAGAATTCCATTTAACAGCCCTACCAGATTGTCTACTGAGAGAAGTAGTAAATTATTTTATTCCTTTCTAATAGCTCTCTTGTAACTCGAAACGTGACTTTCAGTGACAAATATTTGCAGACTATCGAGTAACGTCCTGAAATTTTAGAGATGCACTTTTTGTTTATATTATAATCTCTTTGACGTTTCATCCTATAATACGTTGGTACTAAAATATACGCTCTTCTCTTAGACGGCAGATAATTAATACAACAAAGATGTATCAACCAACGCACAGAAATTCTTACTTACGAAAGGAAACACATAATGCAAAAATGATTTTCAAATTTCTCTTTACGATCCAATATTTTTTAAATATTCGTTAGTTGTATTACAATTTCTGGTAGATTATTGAAAAAAGTTTGAAGTACATCTGTACCAAAGATGCATTTCATCTCTAATCTTCTCTTTTAGTTAGATGCCAAATATATATTTATGTTCTTCTCATTCAATGTAGCTAACAATCACAATCACAACTAATAATACAAAGTGTAACTTTCAAATTGTTCCAAATTTTATTTTTAAATATCAACGACTTTGAAAGATTTTGTTAATTACATGCCTTTGAAAGAAGGTATTACATCAACAAACTATTAACTTTCAGAAATGTAGCACGGAATTTGTTCCTTTTTTTGATTGATACATCAGATCAAGTATGAATTAACGGTGAGATGAATAACTGAATTAAGTAAAGCACTACCGTAAAACGTTTGTTCTTGTAGGACAGAGTAGATATTATATTGAAATTAAGGGGTTAAGATTTCTGGAGACAAATACCCTTATATATTCACGCAGATAAAGAAATATTTATCTCATAGACAAAATTTCTCCATCTCCTGATATCGTTCAATGAATTATAATCCCTGGAGAAAGTTCTTCGGAACTGAGGTTAACTTCAGAATGTTTTTACCCTCCTTTACTTCCCCCAGCATTTCCCCTCATTACCATTTCATGTTTTCTGTTTGATATAGAGCGTAGTTTTATTTTCATTGAACCTTATAATAACCCTACCAAGTTTCTTGCTCTTGAAAGAAGACAGCAAATTTAGCGATTTGTTTGCATCTTTCCAAATATACTACCTTACAAACCATAAATTATTTCGGAGTTCATTTTTTCCGAGTTTTTTTATTTTAAATTACACACCTCTTCATCCTGCATTTAGTAGTTTATGTCTTCTTCTTATTCTGATTTTGTAGGACAATCAGCCGCAACAACAATTGGTAGTGAAGTCGTTTAGAAGCTTGTATTGAATGGAAAATCACAAATATGATGTTCTAGATATTGTTTACCAATGCTTTCTTTTAGAATTTTCATAGTGCTGTAGTTGTCTTGTTTTACTGTTTCTTAGTTGTATCCATGTACAACACAGCCACGACATAGTGTAACAGAAGGTATAGGCCATACGCATAATCAATGCCTTTTTGTACATGCTAATGTATTATTGTTGTTGTTATTTGTTGGCAGTTGCTTTACGTCGCACCGATACAGATAGATCTTATGGCGACGATGGGATAGGGAAGTGCTAGGAGGGGGAAGGAAGCGGCCGTGGTACAGCCCCAGCATTTTCCTGGTGTGAAAATGGAAAACCATGGAAAACCATCTTCAGGGCTGCCGATAGTGCGGTTCGAACCCGCTATCTCCCGGATGCATGCGCACAGCTGCGCGCTCCTAACCACACGGCCAACTTGCCAGGTGCTAATATATTATTATTATTATTATTATTATTATTATTATTATTATTATTATTATTATTATTATTATTATTACTATTACTGTCCGACTCGTTGGCTGAATGGTCAGCGTACTGGCCTTCGGTTTAGAGGATCTCGGGTTCGATTCCCGGCCGGGTCGGGGATTTTAACCTTCATTGGTTAATTCCTATGTCTCGGGGGCTGGGTGTTTGTGCTGTCCCCAACATCCCTGCAACTCACACACCACACATAACACTATCCTCCACCACATTAACACGCAGTTACCTACACATGGCAGATGCCGCCCACCCTCATCGGAGGGTCTGCCTTACAAGGGCTGCACTCGGCTAGAAATAGCCACACGAAATTATTATTATTATTATTATTATTATTATTATTATTATTATTATTATTATTATTATTATTATTATTATTATTATTATTATTATTATTACTGATTATAGACAGCATGTCGAAACTATCGCATCATTTGTTTAGTATCTCACGCTTGCAAAATTTTAACTCTCTAAAGACAAGTTGAAGCTGAGTTGGGAGAAAAACAGTTTGGCTTCAGAAGAAATGTAGGATCAGGTGAAACAATCCTGACTTTATGTCCGATCTTGGAGGATCGAATTAAGAAACACAAGCCCACGTACATGGCATTCGTAGACCGATAAAAGACATTCGATATTGATTGGACCAAGCTATTTGAGATTCTGACGGGATCGGGATCAGATACTGAGAAAGTAGAATTACCTACAGTATGCAAAAAAATCAGTATGCAGTGATAAGTATCGAAGGCTATGAAAAAGAAGCAGCAATCCAGAAAGGATTTAGGCAAGGATGCAGTTTGTCCCCACTCCTTTTCAATGTTTATATAGAACATGTTGTAAAGGACATGAAAGAGGAATTTGGAAAAGGAATCACATTCCAAGGATATGAATGAAAATCTCTGATATTTGCTGATGATATATTTATTTTATCTGAGTCTGCAGAAGATCTGTAGAAAATAATAATGAATGGTATGAACACGGGAAATGAAATCAAAATAAAAGAATAGAGTGCAGTTGAAAGAAGTCAGGTGATGCAGGACATATTAGATTAGGATATAAAGTCCTAAGAGAAGTAGATGAATGTTGTTACTTGAGTGGCAGAAGTATTGAGGACATAATATACAAACTAGCACATGCAAGGAAGGTCTTTCTTAAGAAAATAAGTTTACTCGCTTCGAACGTTGATATAGGAATTTTTCGTCTGGAGCGTGGCATTGTGTCGAAGTGGAAGATGGCAGAAGAATGCTGAAGGTGGGATGGATAGATCGAATTACGAATAAAGAGGCTTTAGAACGAATTGAAGAGAGGATAATGATTTGGTGAGATTTGAGCATAAGAAGAGAAATAATGATAGGACACATATTAAGATGCCCAGAACTTGTTCAGTGTTTTTTTTTTTTTCTTTTTTTGAGGGGATTATAGGCCGTGAACTCGGTAGGAGTAGACCAAGAAATGAATATGACAATCATATTATAGTAGATGTAGGATGTAGTAGTTATGTAGAGATGAAAAGGTTAGCACAGGATAGCTGCATCAAACCAGCCTATGGACTGATGATCCAAACAATAACAACAACAAACATATTATTATTATTATTATTATTATTATTATTATTATTATTATTATTATTATTATTATTATTATTGACCATATTGACTACACTTGGGACATATTTTACCATCCAGATATTACAGGTATGACAGGTTTCTCAGATGTTAAGTGTTCTTACCGAAGGGTAAGTATGGATGAGGTTAAATGTCAGTAATGTACCTGTATAGGCCAAGAGTGTAAGTAGAGATTATAGGAAACTAGTTAGAAATTCACACTCAAGTTTATCATTATCAATGCTTCGAACCACGTAGATATTTCCTGTAAGATCGTGGAACACACATAACCATCTTGCTACGAAGGAATGTGAATAAACGTGAATTTTTAGGATGTGAACAGAAAAATGACATGGCAAAATTAGACAAAATCCATGATTTACTCTAAGGTAAAAAACGAGATTATACATTAGATTAATTTTCGAGGATCAAAATGTTGTACGTAGGTGTTCAAATGAAACAGGGGGTAATATGACAGGATTAAAAGGAGCCGGGATATATTAATACTTATGATAATATAGTTTGCAAATATTTTAATGAAAGAATGCCAATTCTCAGACAAAAGATAGTCTGATATAAGAATACGATGCTAATTAGCCTATCTGAAAAAATAATCTGATGAACGAATATAGTAATAATTCTCTAAGAAGGATGGTTTTATTGAATTCAGACTGTAGGGGTCCTTTAAGGGGATCATTTGAGTCCACTTATTATCAACGTAGAAACACGTGATGTAAGAGAAGCAGTCATTGAGAATCATGTTAGAATTTACCTATATGCGGACAATATGGTAATTACGTCGTCACACCAAGATGAACTTCAAAAAGCAATCATCTACCTGTCAAAATAGTCCAAAGAAAACAATTTATAAATTAATGAACAGAAAAGAGTATTCATGGTTTTTAGAAGGGGAGGAAGGCGAGCAGTAACAGACACACTCAGTTACGAAGGCTCGCCTCTAAGAATTGTAAATACGTTCAAATATCTTGGGATTACTTTCCAGACACCTGGGTCTACATTTACAGCTCACATAAAAGAAAGGACTCTGGCAGCAATAATATCAATGAACGACATAGAACATCTTAGCCAACTACCGATCAAAACAGCCTTGAAACATTTCCGTCTAAAAATTACACCAATCGTGACCCACGGCATTGAAATCATATGGACATTCCTGACAAAGAAGGAATTAAGAGAGATAGAAAGGGTGAAAGAAATGTTCCTGGGAAGAGCACAATGTGTATCTAAACACACACCCTCAAGACTTATATATGAACTGTCTCGAGAAATATTTTTCACTGCGGACCTACTAAGACTCTACGCAAAAGAATATCAAGAGAGGTTACGTGAATTAAAATTGAAGATGTCAAATATTTGGAGTGACTTTTATTTTGTAATGGACATAATGACAACAGACAATTGGTGCCAATGCCGCTTCGATCTCAGGCATACAGTGACTCGTGCAGCGGTCCTTGGTTTCCATCATAAGACATGTGTTGTACCTAGTTTTCACGAACCAAACCATGATTGTGTGTGCCGATTGTGTGAAAACGTTTGTGGTCATTACCACGCCCTGGATTGCCTGTAGAGACCTTGTTCTTTGACAAAGCTCTGTAGCAAATTTGTATTCTTACACCTTGTGTGCTTTCTAATTTAATAATAGTTTGATGGAAGAATACGATGCTAACTCTCCAGACATGATTTGTTATTTAATCGTACGGTGATTATAACTAAAAATTTATAAGTTCAGGTCCAAGTGTTTCAGCCACTATACAGCACTTTCTGAAAGATGAAACAGGTCGCTGGGGCTTCCGGAGTAGGCATAAAGAGGGCAGCGCAGGATGACATGGTCCATGGTCTGTTCCTCTTCACTGCATTTACACATTGGAGAATCCACCCAACCCCACGTATGGCGTAAGAAATTGCAGCGTCCATGCCCAGTTCTCAGTCTGTTGAGGCGACACCATAGTTTTCTTGGGAGGTCGAATCCCTTCATTTTCTGGGTTGGATTTAGGTCATGAGCATTTGTTTCAGATGTTGAAATTGACCACTCATCCCGCCAGCTCTCGTTTGGATTAAAATTATCCCTCAAGAGTCGGCCGGCGAGTATACTTGCTGGTCTCCTAGATCGAAGTCGTCGTGGTGATGGGTAACAAAATTCCTGGTGAACTGGTAATGCGGGAGATGACCAGATCTTCTTTGCTTCTCTCAGCAGAGCTTCCTTTCTCCTCAGGTGGGGTGGTGGGAAATGACTAAGTACATGTAACCAGTGGTGAGGTGTTGACTTTACAGTACCAGTTATGCAGCGCATGGTACCATTCAGCTTAGTATCCACTTTATGCACATGTGCACTTTCCAGCCAAACCGGGGCACAGTATTCCGCTGCAGAGTAGACAAGACTGATACCCGTTGATCGTAAGCAGTCAGCTGAGGCTCCCCAGGAACTGCCACAAAGCATGTGCAGGATGTTCTGTCCAGTGTGACTCCTAGATATTTCGGGAACGGGCTGTACTTTAGTTTTTCACCAAAGAATAAGACAGATGGCTCATAGTTTGCGAGTCGGTTGCTGAGATGAAAACATGAAACCTCGGTCTTAGAAGCACTTGGGATCAAACGCCAAGACTTGAAGAATGTTGCCATTTTGACCAAGTCCGCTGAAAAAATGCCTTCTCCATCCTCAAAATTTCTGCTTTGAGCTACCAGTGCAATGTCGTCTGCATAGATTAACTTAGTATCTCTGGTTACTGATAAGTTATGGATGTAGAGGTTGAAGAAACTGGGGCCAATACTGATCCCTGTGGCAGACCGTTATTTAATTTTCTTTTGCAACTTTTAGAATCACCTAGGAAATACTACAAACTCCCTCTCACAGCGCATGTTGGAAATTAGGTTTGCAATTTCCAATCATGGAATTACTTCCAGCACTTTAAGAATTAGTCCATGTCGCCAGCCAGTATCATATGCACTTGTCGGATCAATAAAGACAGCTGTTGATTTTAACTTCTTTTGGAAGCCTTCCTCGATGTGAGTGGTAAGAGACAAAACTTGATCAGTGCAGCTACGATTTCTTCTGAAACCAGCTTGCTCTGACACAATTACAGCGTCAATGAGTGGTGCTATCCTCGTGAGGAGGACTCGTTCCAAGAGTTTATAAGTGCAACTAAGAAGTGCTATTGGGTGGTAGTTTTCAGGTCTCTGCTCCGACTTTCCAGTTTTAAGAAGGGCGATTACCTTTGACCGTTTGAACTGCTTCGGTAGGTTGTTAGTCTGAAGGATGTAAGTAAAAAGAGAAGTGATCCACTTTATGCTATGTGGACCCATATTTCGAAGGAATTCGTTGAAGATATTATCAGGGCCAGCTGCCTTACCGGTTTTCAGCATTTTGATAGCAGCTTCAACTTCCTGAACAGAGAATGGTCTAGACAGTTCCTAATTCTCCTCTGTTCCATGTTTGAGCTCGGTGAGCTTACGTATCACCGTTTTCGTATGGCATTTATCTCTCTCTTGGCTCGGGTGACTTCAACCATTCTATTTGCAATGGGATCTGGGCTCAAGTTAGTGCACTGCTTTTTAGAATAATGTTTTCCGGTAAGTCGATTTAAGACTCGCCAAGCTGTTCTGCTCGATTTTGCGAAGTCCATGTCTTTCACTGTTGCTTCCCACTTTTCTCTCCTATTCTTGTCTAATGACCGTAGAAGCTGTGAACCTACTTCATGGCTGCTTGTTATTTGATATTCTTCATACGGGGCCTCACTTTATGGATTCCAACCGGGCACATAATATTTTCTGAAACTTCTCGGAATGTTCGATTTGGCAGCTGAAATGACAAAGTTGACGAAGTCATC
Source organism: Anabrus simplex (assembly GCF_040414725.1). NCBI lineage: Eukaryota > Metazoa > Arthropoda > Insecta > Orthoptera > Tettigoniidae > Anabrus > Anabrus simplex. The sequence continues at coordinate 189,902,980 of NC_090267.1, forward strand.
ATAGTTACTAGCAGTTGGTTCTAGATTTGTATCACACAGCTTCTGATCAAGGTCTTTAGAGAATTTATACCAGTTTGCACGATTAAAATTCCACCTCGGTAAAGGTACTGAGGTCACCAGAGTTATCTTCATACCTGCTTCCAACAGGACTGGTCGATGCAGACTGTTTGGGAAACTCGACAATATTGTACGTGTAATACTGAGAGGTTGATCAAAGCAATCCCTGGACACAAATGTAAGGTCGGGGTTGTAGTCTCTTCTCCAGCGAGCAGAATTGAAAGTGCTCTTGTATTTTGCATCAAAAAACTAGGTGCAGATCGGATATTTCAGCCCACTGAGTTAATGCCTCACCATCTTCATCAACAGTGTCATATCGCCAGTCACTATGATGGCTGTTAAAATCTCCAGTGTAAATGCAGGGATGGCTGAAGGTTGGCAAAATGCAAGGAGGCCATCTGATGCTAGGAGGGTTATACACGTTAACAACCGTTACGTTATTAACCTGTATTACTGTAGAGAAAATGAGATCCTTTACACTAGACTCAACAACCCGAACTCCTGTAAGACTAGATTTGGCATAGGTGGCAATTCCATACTGCTAGTGGTGGACAGCGTCGACTAGGGTATAGCCCAATATTCGTCCTCTTCTATCAAAGTCCTGTTCATCTATTGTGTGCGTCTCCTGAATGTTGACGATGTCGAGGTTATTCAGCTGTTTTCTAAGATATTCACACTTGGCACGACTTAAGCCTTCAATATTTAGTTAGAAAATATGGACTGAAGGCCCAATGTCTATTGTTGAGTTGTTCTGAAAAGAACCGTTATTTCCAAAAGTTTGATACATTATGTCGTTCAATTCAATCACCTTATGTCGCTGTTTCTCGCTTAGCACCACCCGCGGGACACGTGCAGGGCAATCGATAGGTACAATCCTGCGGACGTGAGCAACGGTCATGATAATCTTATGGAATAACGCAATGCCAATTCTCCGGAAAAGATCATCTGTATGAAGAACCATTTTAAATTCTCCAGGAAGTATAACCTGATGAAGGAATGCATCGCTAATTTTCTGCGAAAAATAATCTGATGGTTGAAAATAATGATAATTTTCCGAAAAGGATAATCTGATGGAAGAAAGCGATCTGAAATCTCCGGAAAAGGCGATTTAATGAAAGAATGCAATGCTAATTCTCCAAAAGGGATAATCTGATGCAAGAATGTGGTGCTAACTCTCCAGAAAGAATGATATGGTAGTAAAAAAAGGTAAAATGCGAGAAAATTTCAAGTCTTTGGAATTACAGTGAATTATTATCCTTAATCTAGGAGACTTGAAGGACAGGAACGTGATTAGTCATTTCTAGAATCCCTAATATATTACCTGGCATCAAACAGCGACGGTCTTATTGAGAAACTAGGTAGATGGTACTGATTACGCAGCTACAGATATAATTTCTTCTGCCATCATATATAACCTGATCACTTGATCAGTGTTAACATGCGATGACAGGTGTAAATTAAATTTCTTTGTGAGGAGTTGGGCTTCATTTACTCAACACATCATTCAGCAGAGTTAATAAGACAGGCTTAGTAATCACAATAATCATGGCCCTCGCTTAGCTCTTTGGGAAATAATGCCGTCTATTCACACAATAGAGGGACCGACAACATAATTCCCTGAATTGCAGTGGTGAAAACAGAGGCAAAGATGATGAATGGCATGTCTGGCTGTTCCAACATGGTCACTGTGTATTTTGAAGGCTCATCATTGTGTACACTTCTCAATTAAATTAATTATATTTACTCTGCTTCCAAGGGTCATGGTATATATATGCCCCACGAGCACACATTGTTACGTTAACAACAAACTCGTAGTTACAGCCAACACTGCAAAACGCTTCTACACGATTAGTGGATAAAATTCATGGTGCTAAGTGCAAGGACACATTTTCAAGAGTACATTTTGTTATTATTTCTGGTTCAGTCTCGAAATAAATAGCCACTACAAAGTGACGGCATTTAACTGTCCTATATTGGGTACATAGCACATTGCTTTCCTCAACAACAGAATGCACTAAAGATTATTTAGCAAATACACAAAGCTTACTCCAGATACCCATGTATTTAACCCTTTCAGACCGAGTGCGCACAATTGTGCGGGTTCGTATTTTAGTTATCCCTGACCGTATTTGATGTTTTTTCGGCCCTACACCGGACTGCAGTGATTGTGCAGGACACGTGGCGTGTATTTCAATTGATTTTAGTATGCGCTTGACCGCAAGGGCGAAGGAAGAAGAGTTTAAAAAGCACAGTTGATCGGCGAGATGGCAGGAAGCAGTAGTGCCGAAAGTAAGTATTTATTTACTGCGTTTATATTAATCTAGAAGCTTTACTGAATACCGGAATATATTCAATGAAGTGTGTACATTGGTTAGTGAACGTAAATTTTGAAGCTACACCATCGTACTTGATACAACGAGGTTTTGAATTTTGATACGCACAATTGTGTGGGTCCTGTTTTTCGGATGTTAGTTTTTATTTTGTAAAATAAACTATTAATATGTGTAGTGAGGAGCATTTTAGTCAGTTCTTGACGTACAAACAAAAATTCACACCTCCAGTTTTCTTTCCGGTCTGAAAGGGTTAAAAACTATATCATGTGTTGGTGGTGAGTACTGTTTTAAGAGGAAGTACAACTACGCAACCATACTCTATTAACACTAATCAGAGAGAAAAATGGAAGGGAATCGACCGTCGATAAATGAAGGTATCGACCAAAGAAAGACAAGGACCACGAAGGGTGTGAAAATGAAAGACTCCCTCGGCCTCGCAACCTAATACCGTCGGGTTCGGAAAAGAACAAGAGTTGACCAAGAGAGGTCGGATAGGATAGATGAGAGTGAGGAGCCTGGCGGAAGTGGAAGGAAAGTCAAGACTCAGCTAAGTGCCCCGTGGTCGCTAACACACACTCCCAAGTTGAAAGCACCTTACGAGGGTGTTATTATACCGTGCCCACCCACAGGGGATATAAACTCCATCAACCGACTCCATATCAAAAACTAACTATTCACAACATTTAAAGCTGGGACGTAACGGCTGAGGAACTTCTCCAGGAAAGGGAAAGACAGTGATGGTTTAGAATTGTCTTAATTTAATTAATCTTAACCCTACAATGCCATATATGGCATGCTTGTCCCGTAAGTAATCAGAACTTCAGAATCTCACGTCGTGAGCTATTTGCTTACTTACTGTTCACCGAGGAACATCCGCAACCGATTTCTAAGCAGGTTAAGGTGAAAATATTTAACTTCACTCTTATTGCTATATAATTTCCGTGAATTTCTCGACGCCAGCCGATATTTACTGTAAAATAAATGAATAGTGTTTCTATAATCTAACAATAGGACTTCAGTAATAATGATCTTTAATTTTATTTTATCTGTTTAGTTAATCTATTTCCGAATATTAAGTCATGAACCGAAGTCACTTTCAAATGGATTTATTTCAAACTGTTAAGAATATATATCATCAGACATGAAAGGTTTGAAAGTGCGGCTCCTTCGCTAAATGGTTAGCGTGCTGGCCTTCGGTCAGAGGGGTCCTGGGTTCGATTCCCGGTAGGGTCGGGAATTTTAACTATCATTGGTTAATTCGCTGGCACGGGGGCTTGGTGTATGTGCTGTCTTCACCATCATATTATCCTGATCACAACGCGCAGGTCGCCTACGGGAGTCAAATCAAAAGACCTGCACCTGGCGAGCCGAAGTTGTCCTCGGACACTCCCGCCACTAAACGCCATACGCCATTTCATTTCATTTCATTTCATTTCATTTCATTACATTTCATTTCAAACGTTTGAAACAATTGAAGGTATAGATATGGGACATAGAGTAAAGTGAGGATATAGGAAGTTGTTTTGAGGAAAATGTAGTTTTATGTACAGTTTAATAAATACCTCTAGGAGAATCTGTAACCTTAAGGGATCCGCGTCCCCAGGTGGCTGATAGGAGCGCCACATATAAATGATTTGGTTGAAAAATCTCCCATTAAAATCTGACGAGCTAACTTATAGCTTTATAATACTAGGAGCACCTTCTCTCCAGGGGTCATACATATGGAGGGTCCCTTTCAGGGTTAAGGCGATTAGTATGGTGGAAGAACTTAACTGCGGATGAAGCAGGAGAGGCATATCTTGACAGCCGTAAGTTCAAAGCTGAAAATATATGAGCTGTTTATTTAATCAAATGTGATACCGTTCAATGGAAACACGATCTCGGATTGACCAGACGAGAGCTGCATTTATAAAAATAAACCAAAATCCTCTGGAGCAGGGAATGTAACATACATCTTCGTCTACGTATTCTTCAGTGCTATATGTTCTCAGTATCGTTATCCAGTGCTGAGATCTGGACACTCACAGACAGTTCCAGCAAAATAATAGATTATTTCGCAATGTGATGCTATAGACATAACATGCAAGAACTTGAATGACCACGAAATGAACTAGAAGTCATGCACACCAACCAAAAGTAAATAAGGGCTTTCATCACTTGATGGGAAACAAGAAAATTATTACAAATCATCATACAAGGTAAAATTGAAGGAAGAAGCGGCCGTGGATGAAGACGAATATCTTGGTTAAAAGATCTGTGTGTAGCCAGCAATTCTTCCTTATTTCGAGTTGCAGAAAATAAACACCAAATCACATTGGTGACCGTCGATATCCGACCAGAATATGACAAATGAAGAAGAAGTAATATATCTCAACATTTTAGGGCTACATACATACATACATACTATGCTCTTTGCAGATGATCAATTTATCCTGCAGGATGATGAAGATAAACTCCAGAAATCAATACATCAGTTAAACACCATTTGTAAAAGTTATAATCTTCTGCTATCCTGAACAAAAACCAAAGTTATGGCGTGGCAAGGGAAATATCCTATCAGAGCGAAGATAGTAATCGACAATCAACCAGTAGAACAAGTCACAAATTTTAAGTACCTTGGTTGTGAAATATCTTTTAATGATGATGACGAGGTGAAGAAGAAGCTTCATCGATTTCAATATATGTGTGGGACAATTCGCTGAACACTGAAAGGGAAAGTAAGAGAAGATACTCAATTTAAGTTCTATAAGACTGGCTGTACCAACTTTGTTATATGGAAGTGAGACATGGGTGGATAAAACAAGCTAGAGGAATAAAATACAATCATCTGAAATGAGATTCCTAAGATCAGTGAAAGGATACTCCCTAAAAGATAAAATACGAAATGAACAGACAAGACAACAACTAAATATATTCTCAATGAATGAAAGAATATTCCAAAACAGGATAAATTGGAAAAACCACGTTATGAGGATGGATAACGACATAATCCAAAACTTACCCTGGAATACCATCCCACGGGAAGAAGAGATATTCGTCGTCCTATGAAGAAATGGAATGAGATCTGAGGTCGGAACAGGCTATTAGCCTAATCCATGAAAAGTAAGTAAGTAAGTAAGTAAGTAAGTAAGTAAGTAAGTAAGTAAGTAAGTAAGTAAGTAAGTAAGTAAGTAAGTAAGTAAGTAAGTAAGTAAGTAAGTAAGTAAGTAAGTAAGTAAGTAAGTAAGTAAGTAAGTAAGTAAGTAAGTAAGTAAGTAAGTAAGTAAGTAAGTAAGTAAGTAAGTAAGTAAGTAAGTAAGTAAGTAAGTAAGTAAGTAAGTAAGTAAGTAAGTAAGTAAGTAAGTAAGTAAGTAAGTAAGTAAGTAAGTAAGTAAGTAAGTAAGTAAGTAAGTAAGTAAGTAAGTAAGTAAGTAAGTAAGTAAGTAAGTAAGTAAGTAAGTAAGTAAGTAAGTAAGTAAGTAAGTAAGTAAGTAAGTAAGTAAGTAAGTAAGTAAGTAAGTAAGTAAGTAAGTAAGTAAGTAAGTAAGTAAGTAAGTAAGTAAGTAAGTAAGTAAGTAAGTAAGTAAGTAAGTAAGTAAGTAAGTAAGTAAGTAAGTAAGTAAGTAAGTAAGTAAGTAAGTAAGTAAGTAAGTAAGTAAGTAAGTAAGTAAGTAAGTAAGTAAGTAAGTAAGTAAGTAAGTAAGTAAGTAAGTAAGTAAGTAAGTAAGTAAGTAAGTAAGTAAGTAAGTAAGTAAGTAAGTAAGTAAGTAAGTAAGTAAGTAAGTAAGTAAGTAAGTAAGTAAGTAAGTAAGTAAGTAAGTAAGTAAGTAAGTAAGTAAGTAAGTAAGTAAGTAAGTAAGTAAGTAAGTAAGTAAGTAAGTAAGTAAGTAAGTAAGTAAGTAAGTAAGTAAGTAAGTAAGTAAGTAAGTAAGTAAGTAAGTAAGTAAGTAAGTAAGTAAGTAAGTAAGTAAGTAAGTAAGTAAGTAAGTAAGTAAGTAAGTAAGTAAGTAAGTAAGTAAGTAAGTAAGTAAGTAAGTAAGTAAGTAAGTAAGTAAGTAAGTAAGTAAGTAAGTAAGTAAGTAAGTAAGTAAGTAAGTAAGTAAGTAAGTAAGTAAGTAAGTAAGTAAGTAAGTAAGTAAGTAAGTAAGTAAGTAAGTAAGTAAGTAAGTAAGTAAGTAAGTAAGTAAGTAAGTAAGTAAGTAAGTAAGTAAGTAAGTAAGTAAGTAAGTAAGTAAGTAAGTAAGTAAGTAAGTAAGTAAGTAAGTAAGTAAGTAAGTAAGTAAGTAAGTAAGTAAGTAAGTAAGTAAGTAAGTAAGTAAGTAAGTAAGTAAGTAAGTAAGTAAGTAAGTAAGTAAGTAAGTAAGTAAGTAAGTAAGTAAGTAAGTAAGTAAGTAAGTAAGTAAGTAAGTAAGTAAGTAAGTAAGTAAGTAAGTAAGTAAGTAAGTAAGTAAGTAAGTAAGTAAGTAAGTAAGTAAGTAAGTAAGTAAGTAAGTAAGTAAGTAAGTAAGTAAGTAAGTAAGTAAGTAAGTAAGTAAGTAAGTAAGTAAGTAAGTAAGTAAGTAAGTAAGTAAGTAAGTAAGTAAGTAAGTAAGTAAGTAAGTAAGTAAGTAAGTAAGTAAGTAAGTAAGTAAGTAAGTAAGTAAGTAAGTAAGTAAGTAAGTAAGTAAGTAAGTAAGTAAGTAAGTAAGTAAGTAAGTAAGTAAGTAAGTAAGTAAGTAAGTAAGTAAGTAAGTAAGTAAGTAAGTAAGTAAGTAAGTAAGTAAGTAAGTAAGTAAGTAAGTAAGTAAGTAAGTAAGTAAGTAAGTAAGTAAGTAAGTAAGTAAGTAAGTAAGTAAGTAAGTAAGTAAGTAAGTAAGTAAGTAAGTAAGTAAGTAAGTAAGTAAGTAAGTAAGTAAGTAAGTAAGTAAGTAAGTAAGTAAGTAAGTAAGTAAGTAAGTAAGTAAGTAAGTAAGTAAGTAAGTAAGTAAGTAAGTAAGTAAGTAAGTAAGTAAGTAAGTAAGTAAGTAAGTAAGTAAGTAAGTAAGTAAGTAAGTAAGTAAGTAAGTAAGTAAGTAAGTAAGTAAGTAAGTAAGTAAGTAAGTAAGTAAGTAAGTAAGTAAGTAAGTAAGTAAGTAAGTAAGTAAGTAAGTAAGTAAGTAAGTAAGTAAGTAAGTAAGTAAGTAAGTAAGTAAGTAAGTAAGTAAGTAAGTAAGTAAGTAAGTAAGTAAGTAAGTAAGTAAGTAAGTAAGTAAGTAAGTAAGTAAGTAAGTAAGTAAGTAAGTAAGTAAGTAAGTAAGTAAGTAAGTAAGTAAGTAAGTAAGTAAGTAAGTAAGTAAGTAAGTAAGTAAGTAAGTAAGTAAGTAAGTAAGTAAGTAAGTAAGTAAGTAAGTAAGTAAGTAAGTAAGTAAGTAAGTAAGTAAGTAAGTAAGTAAGTAAGTAAGTAAGTAAGTAAGTAAGTAAGTAAGTAAGTAAGTAAGTAAGTAAGTAAGTAAGTAAGTAAGTAAGTAAGTAAGTAAGTAAGTAAGTAAGTAAGTAAGTAAGTAAGTAAGTAAGTAAGTAAGTAAGTAAGTAAGTAAGTAAGTAAGTAAGTAAGTAAGTAAGTAAGTAAGTAAGTAAGTAAGTAAGTAAGTAAGTAAGTAAGTAAGTAAGTAAGTAAGTAAGTAAGTAAGTAAGTAAGTAAGTAAGTAAGTAAGTAAGTAAGTAAGTAAGTAAGTAAGTAAGTAAGTAAGTAAGTAAGTAAGTAAGTAAGTAAGTAAGTAAGTAAGTAAGTAAGTAAGTAAGTAAGTAAGTAAGTAAGTAAGTAAGTAAGTAAGTAAGTAAGTAAGTAAGTAAGTAAGTAAGTAAGTAAGTAAGTAAGTAAGTAAGTAAGTAAGTAAGTAAGTAAGTAAGTAAGTAAGTAAGTAAGTAAGTAAGTAAGTAAGTAAGTAAGTAAGTAAGTAAGTAAGTAAGTAAGTAAGTAAGTAAGTAAGTAAGTAAGTAAGTAAGTAAGTAAGTAAGTAAGTAAGTAAGTAAGTAAGTAAGTAAGTAAGTAAGTAAGTAAGTAAGTAAGTAAGTAAGTAAGTAAGTAAGTAAGTAAGTAAGTAAGTAAGTAAGTAAGTAAGTAAGTAAGTAAGTAAGTAAGTAAGTAAGTAAGTAAGTAAGTAAGTAAGTAAGTAAGTAAGTAAGTAAGTAAGTAAGTAAGTAAGTAAGTAAGTAAGTAAGTAAGTAAGTAAGTAAGTAAGTAAGTAAGTAAGTAAGTAAGTAAGTAAGTAAGTAAGTAAGTAAGTAAGTAAGTAAGTAAGTAAGTAAGTAAGTAAGTAAGTAAGTAAGTAAGTAAGTAAGTAAGTAAGTAAGTAAGTAAGTAAGTAAGTAAGTAAGTAAGTAAGTAAGTAAGTAAGTAAGTAAGTAAGTAAGTAAGTAAGTAAGTAAGTAAGTAAGTAAGTAAGTAAGTAAGTAAGTAAGTAAGTAAGTAAGTAAGTAAGTAAGTAAGTAAGTAAGTAAGTAAGTAAGTAAGTAAGTAAGTAAGTAAGTAAGTAAGTAAGTAAGTAAGTAAGTAAGTAAGTAAGTAAGTAAGTAAGTAAGTAAGTAAGTAAGTAAGTAAGTAAGTAAGTAAGTAAGTAAGTAAGTAAGTAAGTAAGTAAGTAAGTAAGTAAGTAAGTAAGTAAGTAAGTAAGTAAGTAAGTAAGTAAGTAAGTAAGTAAGTAAGTAAGTAAGTAAGTAAGTAAGTAAGTAAGTAAGTAAGTAAGTAAGTAAGTAAGTAAGTAAGTAAGTAAGTAAGTAAGTAAGTAAGTAAGTAAGTAAGTAAGTAAGTAAGTAAGTAAGTAAGTAAGTAAGTAAGTAAGTAAGTAAGTAAGTAAGTAAGTAAGTAAGTAAGTAAGTAAGTAAGTAAGTAAGTAAGTAAGTAAGTAAGTAAGTAAGTAAGTAAGTAAGTAAGTAAGTAAGTAAGTAAGTAAGTAAGTAAGTAAGTAAGTAAGTAAGTAAGTAAGTAAGTAAGTAAGTAAGTAAGTAAGTAAGTAAGTAAGTAAGTAAGTAAGTAAGTAAGTAAGTAAGTAAGTAAGTAAGTAAGTAAGTAAGTAAGTAAGTAAGTAAGTAAGTAAGTAAGTAAGTAAGTAAGTAAGTAAGTAAGTAAGTAAGTAAGTAAGTAAGTAAGTAAGTAAGTAAGTAAGTAAGTAAGTAAGTAAGTAAGTAAGTAAGTAAGTAAGTAAGTAAGTAAGTAAGTAAGTAAGTAAGTAAGTAAGTAAGTAAGTAAGTAAGTAAGTAAGTAAGTAAGTAAGTAAGTAAGTAAGTAAGTAAGTAAGTAAGTAAGTAAGTAAGTAAGTAAGTAAGTAAGTAAGTAAGTAAGTAAGTAAGTAAGTAAGTAAGTAAGTAAGTAAGTAAGTAAGTAAGTAAGTAAGTAAGTAAGTAAGTAAGTAAGTAAGTAAGTAAGTAAGTAAGTAAGTAAGTAAGTAAGTAAGTAAGTAAGTAAGTAAGTAAGTAAGTAAGTAAGTAAGTAAGTAAGTAAGTAAGTAAGTAAGTAAGTAAGTAAGTAAGTAAGTAAGTAAGTAAGTAAGTAAGTAAGTAAGTAAGTAAGTAAGTAAGTAAGTAAGTAAGTAAGTAAGTAAGTAAGTAAGTAAGTAAGTAAGTAAGTAAGTAAGTAAGTAAGTAAGTAAGTAAGTAAGTAAGTAAGTAAGTAAGTAAGTAAGTAAGTAAGTAAGTAAGTAAGTAAGTAAGTAAGTAAGTAAGTAAGTAAGTAAGTAAGTAAGTAAGTAAGTAAGTAAGTAAGTAAGTAAGTAAGTAAGTAAGTAAGTAAGTAAGTAAGTAAGTAAGTAAGTAAGTAAGTAAGTAAGTAAGTAAGTAAGTAAGTAAGTAAGTAAGTAAGTAAGTAAGTAAGTAAGTAAGTAAGTAAGTAAGTAAGTAAGTAAGTAAGTAAGTAAGTAAGTAAGTAAGTAAGTAAGTAAGTAAGTAAGTAAGTAAGTAAGTAAGTAAGTAAGTAAGTAAGTAAGTAAGTAAGTAAGTAAGTAAGTAAGTAAGTAAGTAAGTAAGTAAGTAAGTAAGTATTTTAGGGCTACATTACAACTACAGAACACACAGTTTTATGTGAAGTTCAAACAACTGGACGTGGCTTTTAGATGTGACATTTTACATAGATTCATAGCACAGCCATCTTCCTGAGAATGAAGGGAGGAGGTAAGTAATGACGTCGACACACATAAGCAAGTTGAATAATTCACTTAGCATGCAGCAATTTAGTGGAAGCGGATCATGAATTGACCGACCGCCCTCCACAACCTATTGCTAGGTCTGCAGTCCCTCGTTTGTCGAGAACATTTCATTTGTGTCTATTTTAACCTCACGGTACGATTTGTTCTGACGAGTTGGCGACCACTCTGTCGCTGTTTCTGAAGCCCTTCTACTCAACAGCAATCAAATAGAAACTCCCAGAGCAGCTTAGATTTGACATCCGCCCCACCTATTATCTGACGTTCTCTTTGCATTCCGTGTAGAAAAGGGGGAGTTGGACAAACGTGTCTGGAAACAGGTATAACCCAGTTAAATTTTGCATGCAGTGAATGAAAACTTACACTTTTGCGTGGATATTCTGACAGTAACTACAGGAGTTCTAGATTTACATAAAATCTACAGATTCGTAAATTTTACTGCAAGAATCTCACTCATTGGTCAGGGTTCAAATAGTGGTATCTTGATTAGGAGCGAACTACGATGTCTCTCACCTTTATTTTAAGTAAAAGTTTAAAAGTTTCCGTAGGTAATTAAAAAGTCCCTCATACTAGTAGCATGAAGCAGTATAGGAAATGGAAAATAATACATACAATATTGCTTAACAAAAGTGATGTGAAATGAGCTTCATATAAATTATTTGCAATAATTCAACTTTTGGCTATTGTATCAAACCCTTCGTAGGTGACGGGAGATGGTATTATTCATCTAATCGTACAGTACATGTTAAATCGAGTAGAGTACCAAGTGAAAAAAAATATTCGTGCAATAGTGGAGTCTATCATTCTCGAACAAATCACAGTAAACATAGAGTACGAGTATTGGACGATAATAATAATAATAATAATAATAATAATAATAATAATAATAATAATAATAATAATAATAATAATAATAACACAAAACTCAGCGGCGTGGCCGCGCGTCTTAACGCCAAGCCCTGCATTCGGAGAATGCGTAGGTTTGAACCCTACTGTTGCCTATCCTGAGAATGGATTTCTCTGATCTCCCACTTCCAGGCAAATGCCTGGACAGTTATAGTTCACAGGCCACAGCCGATTCTTTTCATCTCCTTATCCAATGTCACACACCGCCATGAATTTCACCTTCATTAGCCGTCTGATGAAGTTGGCGTCAGGAAGGGCATCAGGTCGACGAACATACCACATAATTTCATCTTCCCTCATCGTGTCAGGAGACAGACAGACAGACAGACAGACAGACAGACAGACAGACAGACAGACAGACAGACAGACAGACAGACAGACAGACAGACAGACAGACAGACAGACAGACAGACAGACAATAATAGTACAAACAGTAAATCGTATAGTCTCAGTTAGTGTGTGCATGACTTCAGATTTCATGCCATTTACGCTGCCTACTTCTTAATTTCAATGATCTGTTTTACTCTCCTGGAGTAGCATTTTTTTTTTTTGTGCGTAGGTCACGTAGGTAAGGTTATGGCGTCACAATGACGTCTTAACTTAACCTGCAACCACAGACCTTGCCTGCACCAAAAAATGCTGACTCAGCAAAAAAGCATGGGAAAATGCTGACTCAGCACCCATTGTTTTAGAACATGCCTTAGTCCACTACTTCCTGGATCGTAGAGAAACAAGTCCTATCTTGGAAGATGCATTAGTAAAGTCTTGATTAATTACATCGGGTATATTTCCAATGTTTTACTAGACATCGTTTACATGCTGACAATGCATGCCACGGAATGCTGAATGGAATACTTCTGTAAAAAGTTCGAAGTCCATCTAAGTACAAACCTTCACGCCTTACTTGCGTGGCAAGAAATGAACAAGTTCTTCATAGAAGAACTTCGCCTAGACCTGTTCCGAAGCCTACAATTATCTGACAAGAGAACTTACCAAGAAGAAATAAGAGATATGGCCGGAGTTATTCGCAATGGACGCGATGGTCTGCAGGGACTGGACTGAAGTCAGACACGGCCTACGACATATCCATGCGTTGCACCAACGAACACGCACAGAAGATAAATACCATGGCCCAGAATAGATGTAGAAGTACAAGCTATGTGTGTCAAATTGCGACCGATACCTTATAATGTGGTGCCAAAACAGAGGAACCTCACTAACAGACTTCTGTAAGACATAAAACGGACTAAATATTCAAACGCAATTTACTCGATATTACCTCTTGTAACATGATCGTACATCTGTATGGCCATTGGCTGCAATAACATCTGTTATTACAACTGTAATAGTTACGGAGAAAATCTGCTCTGTACTTCATGCCACGAGATATGAATCTTGGATTCAGAAACATACAACGGTTTGAGACGCGGAAGAGTGTACAGGAAAACAAATTAAAAATACCTGGGATATTATGTTCTGTACAGAACCTGTTTGTGTTTATTAAAATTATTTTATACTGTAGGTACATGACAAAGGTCTTCTTGATTGAGCTGCTGTAAGCAGACGAACAACAAAGGGTTTGTTGTGATAATATAGGTGGCCTCAGCCTCAGCTCAAGAGGAACAAGGGTTGTTGTAGAAGCTCTCGAGACCAAACACTACTTGTTGACGAACATGAAGCAGTATGAAACAGTATTTCCCCAGTGTACATTACCATGTTAAAGAGGTCTCGTCAGCTCCTGAACACAATCATCCAGTGGCGCACAACCTCCATACTCACTTCTTAATTTAATCCGACTTCCGCGATCTAAGACTAACTTGCCAATATGTTATATGAAGAGAACTGGTGCCGATAATAAGAATAGCCATTGAACCCACAATAACCTTCTGCTATATTCATACGTGGCATAGATAAAATACGACATTACTTTAAATTGTAATAATAATAATAATAATAATAATAATAATAATAATAATAATAATAATAATAATAATAATAATAATAATAATCTGCAATAGAAGAAAGGATGTCCGGCTCTGTGGTGTAGTGGTTAGTGTGATTCCCGGCCCTGCCACGAAATTTAAAAAGTGGTACGAGGGCTGGAACGGGGTCCACTCACCCTTGGGAGGTCAGCTGAGTAGAGGTGGGTTCGATTCCCACTGCAACATCCTGGAAGTGGTTTTCCGTGGTTTCCCACTTCTCCTCCAGGAAAATGCCGGGATGGTACCTAACCTAATGCCACAGCCCTTCCTTCCCTCTTCCTTGTCTATCCTTTCCAAACTTCCCATCCCCCCACCAGGTCCCTGTTCAGCATAGCAGGTGAGGCCACCTGGGCGAGGTACTGGTCGTTCTCCCCAGTTTTATCCCCCGACCCATTGTCTCACGCTCCAGGACACAGCCCTTCAGACGGTAGAGGTGGGTTCCCTCGCTGAGTCCGCGGGGAAAAACCAACCCTGGAATGTAAGCAGATTAAGAAGGAGAAGAAGAAGAAGAAGAAGAAGAAGAAGAAAGTGTACGTAAGATGGAAAGAGTATATAGTATCACAAATAATTTTTATAACAAAAAGTGACTACCTAAAAATCTTAAAATAAGTCAGTACACTAGAGTGGTGAAACCGGAATGCCTAAATGCAAGTGAATGCCTGGTACTAAACTATAGATCAGATAAACTTGAGGTACTAGAAAGGAAAATCCTGAGAAGAATCTTCAGGCCTGTGAAAAAAACAGAAGTATGAGAATTATGGTCTAATGATGAAATATACATTAACATAGAACACATAACAGAAATCATAAGAAAAAAGAAGATTGGAATTTTTTCGGACATGTTTACAGAATGGATGATTCCAGATTAGCAAAAAGGATTTTCAAATACCTTTGGGAAAAAAAGGCAGCATCTAGTTGGATTCAAGAAGTAAAGAAAGATTTAGAAAGAAATAATATAAGAGAAGAAGGAACTACGGACAGAGAGATTTCTAGAAAGAGGGTAGTAAGTATGGAATGATTCCAAGGAAGATTGAACAAGCAGCCTGGTGCGAAGTGGTCCGAGAACAGAAAGAAACAACATAGTGAAAGGATGAAAGAATATTGGAAGGAACGGAAGAGAAAACAATAAATCCGACGGTATTACGTTCGAAGGCCTTGAAAGTCTTTCATTTTCACGGCCTTTGTGGCCCTTGTCTTTTTCTCGCCGATACCTTCATTTTTTTGAAAGTGTCGGGTCCCTTCCAAATTTCCCCTCTCATCAGTGTTAGTACAGGATGGTTGCCCAATTGTAATTCCTTTTAAAACAATAATCACCGGGCGAGTTGGCCGTGCGCGTAGAGGCGCGCGAATGTGAGCTTGCATCCGGGAGATACTAGGTTCGAATCCCACTATCGGCAGCCCTGAAAATGGTTTTCCGTGGTTTCCCATTTTCACACCAGGCAAATGCTGGGGCTGTACCTTAATTAAGGCCACGGCCGCTTCCTTCCAACTCCTAAGCCTTTCCTATCCCATCGTCGCCATAAGACCTATCTGTGTCGGTGCGACGTAATGCCCCTATCAAAAAAACAAAAAAAAAAACAAAAAAACAATAATCGCAACACCACCAACACCATCACCACCACCACCGCACCGAACCTCGTAAGTTACAGGTCTTTGGGTTGAGCTATGGTCTCCTGGCTGGCCAAGGCCGTATAAGCCTAAAGTGCTATGGGTTTTTTGATTCTTTTATGATTATGTGGTAACTGGAAAATCACAAAAACTCAACTTGGAAGGAAATATATAGTGCAGGGTGGCCAGAGCCCCTTTCCTCTCTTTTCACACAGTAATTCCTATCGATTCATTAATTAAATAGTACAAGTGTATAAATCAATAATTGACGTAAAAATGTGTACCTCAATTATTGGTTCGGTTCAGTACAATTTAATGTAGGTTGGTTCCATTCTCATCTACTCATCTACCCGTAGAATATCCTACAGTACACATTTTTTCAGTATCACACTGCGGATATTTATTAAGCAAACATACTCCTACATTTGAATTCCATATTAAATTCAAGTATAATTCTACCGCAGAAAACTATGATTATTTACTATACGTAGGCACCCTATATCACTGCAGTTGTTAATGCAAACACAAACATTAATTAGTTAATTACTGTAGCCTATGTGTATCTATATTTAAGGCGCCTGCAGCGTAGAGCGTGATCTTCCTCTGCAACAAGTGAATTTCACACGAGCAGTTAATATCTGTAATGTGTGCTGTGTCACTCCTACAGATGGCGAGATAAATAATAATAATAATAATAATAATAATAATAATAATAATAATAATAATAATAATAATAATAATAATAATAATAATAATTGTTACGGGGATACCAGTAGAGCAGAAAGAGGTTAAAGAAGGTGCTGGGGTGAATGGGTCTAACTACGATGACAAGAATAGATTTAAAACTTTAACAAAGGTTATATTTATTTTAGAACTTCAAACTTAACAATTGTTCATAAGAATATTACAGGTACAAATAGCAATCATTAAACGAGATTGGGAAAATTCCAAGATTCAGAAGCTTAACACTTTGGGCTTTAAGCCCCTAGTTTTACAATTTTACAAGAGGAAGAGGTATTATTTAATGAGGGGCAGAAGTCCCCTAATTCAAGAGCACTTGCTCCCTAAATCACAATATCTAGCCTCCTAGAGGCACACTTTACAGCCACAAAACTTGCAAAAGAGCTAACGGGCTCTCCGTTTCCTTCAACCTTCTCGAGGCAATCTCAAAATGCTTACACTCTCTGGCCTTCCATGGCCCAACTCACAATTTGAAACAGAGGTATATCGTACCCAACCTATAGGGCCTTTGCGGAAAAGAACAGGTTAAGTAAACGGCCCGAAACACAAACTGAATGGAGGCGAACTGCGCTCCGAGATAATAACACTAAAAAAATCCTAAAGGACTCGAGGTTGATGAAACAGGGGCTATTCCTAAACTACTGAGGTGACTCGTATAAGGTTAAATTAACGCATTACGGAAAGGAAGAAAAACAGTTACAAAGCGTAGTCACCTCAAATCAAGATGAAGGGTAGCTCGAGAGGGTACATCACTCTCTATCCCCGATTTACAGTCAAAGATTTATGAAACTTTTTACATTAACCGGAAGAAGTTACATTACAGAAAGGTAGGTTACATAGTTAAAGATTCGGACTTTTTCTCGGGGTAAAGTGCGGAGGTAGCAAGAAGAAAGAAATTATGTGGCCATTACCTTGTAGATATTCTGTTGACAGAAGAAAGAGGCCGCGCGCCTCCTGCTTTCACACGCACACTCAGAAAGATGACGATCAATTGGAAAAGAAACGTGAAAAGCCGTAGTTTATAAACCCTCAGGAAAGGTTCGAGATCATTCAAGACTACACCAACCACACCCTCTCAATTTAATTGGTCCGTTCAAAAAGTAACACTCAAAATCGAACAAGAAACCTGTGATAGGTGGAAAATTAATTACAGAAATTAGGGATTGGCTAGATTCAAAACTGGTGGAAATCAAAAGGAAATATCGCCAACCCAAAAATAAATGAACATCAAGCAGTAAAAAAAACTAGAAATACAAAACTTCTTTAAATTATAAGTTCTTCCACCTTGCACCAGGGTGCATGACCATAGTGTTTAGTAGTGCCATCTGTAGAAGAATGTCCTAACTTCTTGAAGCGTAGCAAACAAAACTAGTAGAAATTCAGTCAGTTTAGGAAACTTCATAATAACAAAATTCCATCAAATTTCTGTGGTGATATCTTCTGAGTAAAGTTCTAAGTAGGTTTAGTTTTAATTTAACTGGTTTACCACTAGAGGAGTTCGTTTAGGCGCTGAATTTGAATGCGCGGCGTTGGGGTGTACCTCCCGGTACAACAACAACAACAATAATCATCATCATCATTATCATCATCTGTTTACCCTCCAGGTTCGGTTTTTCCCTCAGACTCAGCGAGGGATCCCACCTCTACCGCCTCAAGGGCAGTGTCCTGGAGCTTCAGACTCTTGGTCCTGGGATATAACTGGGGAGAATGACCAGTACCTCGCCCAGGCGGCCTCACCTGCTATGCTGAACAGGGGCCTTGTGGAGGGATGGGAAGATCGGATGGGATAGGCAAGGAAGAGGGAAGGAAGCGGCCGTGGCATTAAGTTAGGTACCATCCCGGCATTCGCCTGGAGAAGTGGGAAATCACGAAAAACCACTTCGAGGATGGCTGAGGTGGGAATCTAACCCACCTCTACTCATATGACCTCCCGAGGCTGAGTGGACCCCGTTCCAGCCCTCGTACCACTTTCCAAATTTCGTGGCAGAGCCGGGAATCGAACCCGGACCTCCGGGGGTGGCAGCTAATCACGCTAACCACTACACCACAGAGGCGGACAACAACAACAACAACAATAATAATAATAGTAATAATAATAACATGGATACACCTCCCTCGGCTATTTTTTTTGCTATTTGCTTTATATCGCACCGACACAGATAGGTCTTATGGCGACGATGGGATAGGAATGGCCTAGAAGTTGGAAGGAAGCTTCCGGGGACTTAATTGAGGTACAGCCTGGTGTGAAAATGGGAAACCACGGAAAACCATCTTCAGGGCTGCCGGCAGTGGGATTCGAACCCACTATCTCCCGGATGCAAGCTCACAGCTGCGCGCTCCTAACCGCACGGCGAACTCGCCCGCGGTTATTAAAACTACGTATCTGTTCTAAGACCACCTATGACAACTGACTTGAACTTGCAAATTCACAAGGGTCTACTTCTGTTAGATGGCTCTACCATCGATTTATTAGTGCACTCTTATGGATTAAAAACTAACCTAGAGCTCATGAAATTTAATTTTTGTTATTGGTAAATCTTTTTATGCGGATTGCTTTTTAGTTCATGTACCAAAGTTGTCAGCACTTCAGCTGGTTCCTGCTCGATTGTAATCAACCTATCAGATACGTGGAAATATGTTCTCTAGCCAATTAAAACCGGGGGTGTGTAATCAGCAAAGAGTTCTAAAAGCTTGCCCTTAGGGTACTATAAAAGCAGGCCACTTTAGGGCCGCCTTGTCTGAATCGCTCCTGTGATTGAGAGAGCGACTTGACGGAGGCTGAAAGGAGGCAGAGGCGAGGCTTGCTTGAGGAAGACCCAGTAACACAAGGTAATGCCAGAATGTGTGTAATCAGCAAAGAGTTCTAAAAGCTTGCCCTTAGGGTACTGTAAAAGCAGGCCACTTTAGGGCCGCCTTGTCTGAATCGCTCCTGTGCTTGAGAGTGCGACTTGACGGAGGCTGAAAGGAAGCAGGGGCGAGGCTTGCTTGAGGAAGACCCAGTGACACAAGGTAATGCCAGAATTTACCTAGACATGTGATGGCTTCTGCGGATGTTTTGAGGGGAAGGTTTCAGTGTGTAATTTTCGGCAAGACTGAGGACACTGGTTCTATTCCCCAATGGGAAATATTTAATGTAAGGGAAGGAAGAGTGATGACCCTCTGTCGCTTCCCATTCAATCTTGCATTGGGTGACTAAAGCTTTCAACCCAAAAATGTTGTAAATCTTATGTTGGCATTAATGTTTCCCCTTTGGTAACCCCCGTGTAGTATAGGATTATCCTCTGTATCTTCGGTCCGTAAGCCCACTTATAGTTTAAACTACGAAGGTCGAGTCATAAGTCATGACAACTATTTTATTCTCGCAAAAAAGAAGACAACACGAAAAATCTAAGATATGCATTTAGAAATATAGGGCATGTACTTATGCGTAGTGCCTGAAGACAAATTCTGACTTCAGCAGATTCTCGTAGGAAAGTGACAGAACACAGGCCATTGGTAAACATTGTTTTATTATGGTACAGACAGCAAATACACAAGAATACGCACAAAGGACAGGTCTCCACTGGTTACAGACCTTCGATATAATCACCCAAGGTTTCCACTGTGCGTTGCCAGCGGTGGGGCAGGCGCTGAATACAATTCGCTGCATGTGTATCGCTAACGTGTGTCACCTCTCTGCGAAATGCTGTTACCAATTCCTCTTTGTTAGCAAACTGTTGTCCACCTAAAGCTTCCCGCCACTCTGCATGGTATTGGCGTGCATTTCTGCCGCGGATAACTGCTATTTTAATATACGATCGTTGCTCCTGCTTGTTGACTTCCATTTTGTGACGCTCTCACTCACACACTGAATTTGGGGGCATACATATACCCACACTGTTGTTTACATACACCATCTAGTGGTATCATACGCAAGTACATACTGTACGTTTCCAAATGCATCTCATAGATTTTCCGTGTTGTCTCCAGGTCGCGAGAAAAAAATAGTTATGACTTATGACGCGACCTACGTATTTCTATAAGGAGTGCTGGTGTTTCGCCTCTTTTCCCTTTCTTTATGGCCGGCTATGCGCAACCTGTCCTTTTAAATTAAGGCCACGTAGTGTGGGCAATTATGCCCGTCTTTTTTATTTCTGAGTATAAAGATTTCCTTGTCGAACCGATAGGTTGTCAGTGGAATTTTAGTGCGCCAGAAGAAATTGATGCCTCTGCGAGGCTAGCTTATAGTATATTTGGAGCGTAGACTCCTATGTAGTGTAAAATAGTATGCGAAGCTTTATCTGTCCCTGTAATAATTAAGAGGGGAATTCCTCAAGGCAGTATAATTGGACCTTTATATTTTCTTATATATATCAATGATATGTGTGAAGAAGTGGAATCAGAGATAAGACTTTTTTGCAGATGATGTTATTCTGTACAGAGTAATAAATAAGTTACAAGGTGGTGAGCAACTGCAAAGTGACCTCGATAAGGTTGTGAGATGGACGGTAGGTAATGGTATGATGAAAAACGGGGTAAAAAATGAGGTTACGAGTTTCACAACACAAATAAGGAAAGTCCTCTTCGTTTTAATTACTGCGTTGATGGGGTGAAAGTTCCCTTTGGAGATCATTGTAAGTTCCTAGGTCTCAGTATCAGGAAATATCTTCATTGGGGTAATCACATAAATATGATTGTAAGTATGTAAAGGAGAGGGCATATAAGTTTCTGGTAGGACCCCCAACTGGAGGATGGTTCCAGTGTATGGGACCCTCACCAGGATTACTTCATTCAAGAACTGGAAAAAATCCAAAGAAAAATAGCTCGATTTGTTCTGAGGGATTTCCGACAAAAGAGTAACATTACAAAAATGTTGCAAAATTTGGGCTGGGAAGACTTGGGAGAAATGAGACGAGCTGCTCGACTAAGTAGTATGTTCCGAGCTGTCAGTGGAGAGATGGCGTGGAATGACATCTGTAGACGAATAAGTTTGAGTGGTGTCTTTAAAGGTAGGAAATATCACAAAATGAAGATAAAGTTGGAATTCAAGAGGACGGATTGGGGCAAATATTCGTTTCTAGGAAGGGGAGTTAGGGATTGGAATAACGTATCAAGAGAGATGTTCAATAAATTTCCAATTTATTTGCAATAATTTAAGAAAAGGCTAGGAAAGCAATGAGAAATCTGTCACCTGGTTGACTGCCCTAAATTCAGATCAGTATTGACTGATTGATGTGACTATGGTATATTTGGAGCGCAGACTCCGATGTAGTGTAAATGATCGGAACAAATTGTGCTCTTGTAAAATATTGTACCTGTCAAGAAAAATAAGTCTCTTTTGTATGTCAATTATCTGCCTGGTATCATCATAAGTTTTTGTACCTGGTTTTCGGACTTCTAAGTACCGGATATTATTAGAGTTGACGAGCTCATTAATAACCTGTTACCGGGCGAGTTGGCCGTGCGCGTAGAGGCACGCGGCTGTGAGCTTGCATCCGGGAGATAGTAGGTTCGAATCCCACTATCGGCAGCCCTGAAGATGGTTTTCCGTGGTTTCCCATTTTCACACCAGGCAAATGCTGGGGCTGTACCTTAATTAAGGCCACGGCCGCTTCCTTCCAACTCCTAGGCCTTTCCTATCCCATCGTCGCCATAAGACCTATCTGTGTCGGTGCGACGTAAAGCCCCTAGCAAAAAAAATAATAATAACCTGTTATAATTGTTGGGTATTCATTCAGATTCTCTATCTCTCAATCTTAACAAAAGGAAAAAAAACAATTTCCAAATTTTTTGTGTTAAATTCTGTTGTAGTTAATTCCTAGCCCAGCCATTCAACCAATACGCTTCTTACTCCTCTGTGAACCACGGAAACCCCGGAATAATAATAATAATAATAATAATAATAATAATAATAATAATAATAATAATAATAATAATTTTAGTATCCATGCAATAGATTAAACGGTAAGAATCACCAGAGCGTCGCCAATTTTTACCACAGGAGTTCTTAAACCTGTCAGAGGCCAACGACATGGAGTAGTTGTATTCAACCTACCAAAGCAGGAATCGAACACATTACCTTATGAGCAGAAGAACAACGATTAATCTATTGCAGTATTGAAGTCTCTGGTTCACAAAAATTATGCATGGAATTGGATCATTTACGGTTTCAGCATGATAGGTGTACTGTGAATACATACATTCTATACACTTTTTCGACACTATTGTAATTTTAAATATCTTAGATCCCGAAGAAAACTCAATGGACTAATATATATAAAGAGATTCCCCTCCAAGGAAGAAGAACATGAAAGTGAGGGGTTTTATATTTTTAATTAAGGTCAATTCACTTCCTTTCCACGGCAGATTCTTGTTCAAATATTTATACATCTGAATAAAAACTCTACCTTCGAGATATTTACTTTTCCGTTATTTAAAAATTCCTTAGTTTGGAATATCTCCATAGAGCCTTATATAAAATTTAAATGTGCTGAAATAGAAAGTCGGAGCTAGGGAATGGATGACAATCATATGTAAGTGTACGGAGTTAATTTAAAAATATAATGCTACGACATGATCGGTACTAACATGAACAGGCTTCGCCTGTCAGTAACCCAATTTATCTCACTCCTGTAGTTTAATGCTGCTTGCACTTATGCTACGTCTTTCATCTATCCATTGAGCAGAGCGGAGTGGCCGCGCGTGTTTAACACGCTATGGCTATGGAGCCGAACGTCTGCATTTGGAAACGCGTGAGTTCTAAACCTGCCGTCGGCTGTCCTGAGAGTGGTTTTCTGTGGTTTTTCTTTTCCACATCCTGGCAAATGCCGGGATAGTTCCTATTCATAGACCGCACCTCCTTACCCAATTTAATTCACTATCATTCATTTCATCTTCATTAACTCCTCAACTGAGGATGGCGTCAGGAAGGGCATACGGCAGTAAAAACTTGTCATATAAATTCATCTCACCTTATCCCTGAGCCCGTATCAAGAAATGGGTCGCCGGGCTGAGTGGCTCAGACGGTTAAGGCGCTGGCCTTCTAACCCCAACTTGGCAGGTTCGATCCTGGCTCAGTCCGATGGTATTTGAAGGTGCTCATATACGACAGCCCCGTATCGGTAAATTTACTGGCACGTAAAAGAACTCCTGCGGGGCTAAATTCCGGCACCTCGTCGTCTCCGAAGACCTTAAAAAGTAGTTAGTGGGCGTAAAGCAAATAACATTATTATTAGGAAATGGGTCGGAGAGGTAGACATACGTGTGATATATTCGCCTAATGAGCTACAGTACTATTTCATTTCATCTAGTTCTATAGGCCAATTCCTTTGTTAACATTTATTAGCTTTGAGCTTGCTTTCGGGAGTTGGTGAGTTCGAATCCCACGCTTGGCAGTCCTGAATATTGGTTTCCATGGTTTCCCAATTTCATACCGGGCAAATTATGGCCACATCCGCTACCTTCCCAATCCGTAAACTGTCGACGTGCTAGTGCAACGTTAAAAAATTTCAGAACAAATGTATGGCTCATTTCTGCAAGTGATGTAGACCGAATTTACTGAAATATTATTAAAATGTGTATTTTCAACTTGCAATATTCTAATTTTCTAATAAATTACTTTTCTATCGTAACAATGTTAAAATATACCGCCAATGGCAAATATAGTCAAATAGTGGGAGACTCGAGAATCAAAGGGATATCATGAAAATTATTCCTAAAATTGTCTCGGTTTAATCCCAATGCAACTGGCGTTGAGTCAAAAGGAAATAGTGCATAGCCTGCAACTAAATAATCGTGGAGGCATTTGGTTTCATTTACAGATATTCGACATGGATATGAACGGAAATGTACATACAGTATGTATCAAACCTGCACGAAGTAATATACATAATTCACTCTATACAACAACTTTCACATCACGTCATTGGTCCACTTTATATGATGGGGAACGTGGTATTAATTCTAGTCACAGTGCACTAACTATATATAAATCGATCAACAGGAGAACAGCGTCGTCGGGGTGGGGGAAGGGTGTATAGTTATAGCTTAGTTTTGCATAACAGTGTTTGTAACTTTCAGTATACAAGGTTTGAGGGTGGGAGGAGAAAGGACGGAGAGAGCGGGTGATGCCCCCTGCTGGCAACTTCTAAATTATCCCTTCAAATGCAGACATTAGGGTGGTAGAAGAGGTGAGGGGGCGGGGGGAGGGCAACAAGATGGCAAATAACAAAGCATACGCGAGCAGTACCAACAAAGCAAACAGCCCACCTAGAACTCGAGTGTTGCTCAGTCATCGGTTTTTGATTTAGACCTACATATAGGAGTTGGTTCATCTTCCACCTAAGCACACGATGTGTTGATGGTAGTGATCATTATTGTTTATGAGGAAGAAGAAGTGGTCACAGTTCCTCTCTTACCACTGAAATGAACTGGTGTATGGCTTTTAGTGCCGGGAGTGTCCGAGGTTAAGTCCGGCTCGCCAGATGCAGGTTTTTTATTTGATATCCGTAGGCGACCTGCGCGTGGTGATGAGGATGAAGTGATGATGATGAAGACGACACATACACCCAGCCCTCGTGCCAGTAAAATTAACAAATTAAAGTTAAAATTCCTGACCCTGCCGGGAATCGAACATGGGATCACTGTGACCAAAGGCCAACATGTTAACCATTTAGTCATGGAGCCGGACTCTCTTACCACTAATTCTCTATGTAAGAGGTAAATTATTTTAAATGCAAAAACGATGATTTAGGGGTTTTTATGCATGTGCCTTGTTTAGGTCGTGTCTTTTAATGGCTACACTATTGTATGTTTCGGAGGAATGATAATAAGTTATGTGATGCTATCGTATGTGCAAGGAGAACCTCGTGATACTCCGTGACACTCCCCCGCTCTTACGGTAGTTCATCATGCCAGTCGACCTGCCTTAACCCTTAATTGTGCAATTTATTATTTCTTTTAAATATGATGTTTTTCATTCCAAAAGTAATGCATTATTACCATTAAATATTTTTTTAATATTCGTTTATTTATTTGGATAAATCAAAATGTTGAGAGTTTTGACAGTTTTATGTTTTATGTATATGCAAATCCGTACGACTACTGTAGCTACTGCCACACTTCAGTCTTAAGGATGTCGTCGTTCACGAATTCTCTGAGGTAAACAACACATTGTTTTACCTTAAATGTTTAAAGTTTACACTTCACTCCAGCTGATTAGCAAGAAAAATCACAAAATGAAAGATTGTTCATATTTAATACACTAGCGACCTCTAGCAAGTTCGTCTTCAAGGTACTTGTAGAACCGTAAAGCAGATATAACAAGCAAGTAAATTCTCCTTTGCGCATATGAAATATTGCTCATTTAAGGGTAAGTAAACTCGTGTCCCCATCCCGAGGTGGTGCAGCTCTTTTCAGGCACACCCCTATTGGAGGTGAGCTTCATGTACCATTTCAACCACATACCAGCCCTCCTGCCATTCTTAAATTTCTGGCAGTACCAGGAATCGAACCCGGGCCTCCAAGGACGGCAGCTGATAACACTAACCGTTACGCTACGGAGGCGGACATTTAAGGGTTAAAGGTAGCAAAATACGCGCCCGTGCAGCTTTTTTCTGCTCTCCTATTAAGTTAGTGAAATGTCTCTTTTTACCTCTGACGTCCGGAATTAGAAGAAACGTAGTAGTTCGACCACCGAGCAAGTTCATGCGGTTTAGGGGCGCGCAGCTGTGACCTTGCGTTCGGAAGATACTGGGTTCGAGCACCATTGTCGGCAGCCCTGAAAATGGTTTTCCGCGTTTTCCTGTTTTCACACCAGACAAATGCTGGCAATTATAGGTCATGGTCGCTTCCCTCCCACTTATACAGTAGGCCTTTCCTCTCCCAACGACACCATAAGACATCTGTGTCGGGGCGATGAAAAGTAACTTGTAAAAAAAAGAGTAGTTCTAACATTCGAAAAATGAAGGTATCAGAAATATAAGTTGAAGAGCTATGAAGGCCTCGCAAACCTAATACCGGTAAGGTGAGAAGAGAAAAAGAGTTGAACAAGGGAGGTCGGATAGGAAATATGCAAATTAGTGGCGTGACACAAATAAGTGGAAGCAATTCTGGAGTCATCTAGGGTGCCTGAGGACGCCAATCCAGAGTCTCAAATTTGAAGCCCATGGGAATGAACTTGTTCGTCACTTCTTATGACAGATAGGGGATACCGTGGATGTATTCTGCTGTTACAATCCAGGGGGATGGCACGATTTGTTGCAACACCTTGTCACTTGATGTTTTAAAGCATGAAATTTTACAATCTCCGTCCTTCCATTGTGCTCTCCCTATACAGCATCAGACAATGGAACATTGGAAGTTCTTGTTTCTAGGGAAAGGACGGTTATCCTGGTCGGGTTTCGTTCCATGGGAATGTACCTAGTACTCCAAATAATGCAGGAACGTTCATAGAAAAATCATTTACCACGTGACTCACAAGACACGAAGCGAGCACCACTGGTGACAGTATATCTTCGTTGCCAGGACAAAACTTCCTATGTAATATTATTTTGGAGATATATTGACCCGCAGCACATATATTATGAAGAGCAAGAATGCCTCAAATTCACACAATAATGCACCTTGGATGACAGAACCTTACAAGCCAAAGTTCTAAGCTAAAATATTTCACATAGGAGGTTTTGTCCCGGCAGCGACGATATTCACTATTCAGTTGAGAGAGTTCAATTCGAGGAATTCCTGAAGGAAAGAACTACTATGAATGCAGTTCACTGCAGTATGTTAGAAATCCCTTAACGATGTGATGTGCAGTGAATGTAAAACACACTGGCTTTCTCCAGGACGGTGTCAATGTTCTCAACGACAATACCCGATTATATGCTTTAAACCGATAGTGCAGAATGCAAAGCTTGTATGTAAACCATTGATAATTTTGAATTATGACGTTCAAACATTTTCATCGAATCTTCTGAAAAAGAGTACTATGTCAATTTATCTCCCCAGACCTCCTCAATTATTTGTTTCTTGCTCTTTGCTTTACGTCGCACCGGCACAGACAGGTTTTATGGCGACGATGGAACAGGAAAGGCCTAAGAATGGGTAGGAAGTGGCCGTGGCCTTAATTAAGGTGCAGCCCCAGCATTTTCCTGGTGTGAAAACGGGAAACCGCGGTAAACCATCTTCAGGGCTGCCGACAGTGGGGTTCGAACCCACTATATCCCGGATGCGAGCTCACAGCTACGCGCCCCTAACCACACGACCAACTCGCTCGGTCAAAATATTTTCTAACTGTTGTGTGATAGTATAAAAATCCGATGCAGAAAGTACCTCTTTATTTACTTCCTATGTCAGTTAACACTTTCTGTCGCATGAATCTCCAGTGCCTCAGCAGTAGTTGCAGGGATGCCCCAAAATGTCATGATTTATTTTGTTAAGTATCTGCATTGAGCTCCTGTGTGTTATTTATAGAAGGCATTCATGCATTTCATGTTATTTGTCCACTTACTGAGTATCGAAATGAACATGAACTTAAATAATGATGACAGAAAATATTTTTACGAAATTTAATTTTACCTTGACCATTATCACCAGCAAACCAAGGACTATGTTCATCATTTTTGTAATTCATTCCTAAACCAACCATACATTAGAAATTTGTGTCGCGTGCAGTGATTTGCTAGGAAAACTGTTCATATTTATTTTCGAACCGTAAAAATAAGAATATAATTATATGCAGCTTTCACTAAGAAGTTAAATTATGGTAGTGTCGTGAATCCGTCGTTGATGGGTTAAATTTCTGCCGCACTAAAGTCATCTAGAGAAAATGAGTAGCAGCCGAAGAGACTGAACACACCCGAACTAACGAGAACGGTAAAGCACACGATGTGTTGATGGTAGTGATCATTATTGTTTATGAGGAAGAAGTGGTCACAGTTCCTCTCTTACCACTGAAAAGAACTGGTGTATGGCTTTTAGTTCCGGGAGTGTCCGAGGACATTTTCGGCTCGCCAGGTGCAGGTCTTTTGATTTGACGCTCGTAGGCCACCTGCGCTTCGTGATGAGGATGAAATGATGATGAAGACGACACATAGACACCCAGTCCCCGTGCCAGCAAAATTAACCAATTATGGTTAAAATTCCCGACCCTACCTGGAATCGAACCCGGGACCCCTGTGACCAAAGGCCAGCACGTTAACCATTTAGTCACGGAGCCGGCCAACGAGAACGGTGTTGTGTGTAGATGTGTGTTTAAGACGAACGCAGTCTGTCTCCGAGCTATATAAATTAACGATACACAGTTAGGCTAACATTCCTCGATCCGACCAGCAGTCGAACCCACGGGGGGCCCTCTGAAGGGCAGCCAAAGAGCCGAACTGAAACTTTCTTCGGCTTAGCCATGTAATTTTCGAGGTTACTGGAGCCACCCAGGCTTATTTCGTTTTGGCTGTGGGCTTAAGGCCGGATGTTCTTTGTGACGACATGTGATTTTCGAGGTGAAAAAATTCAACCCGAATCGACTGGAATTCGAACCTAAGCCTGTTGGGTAAGAAACCAACAGTTCTGCCACTGAAATAATCACGTACCCCAAATTCACTCCTGAATAAATAGAACAAATGTTGAACGAAGGAATGAGTTCATAGGATTGATGTATACACAATAATAATCAAACAATGCGCTACAGGATGAAGTCTACTTCTAGCTTTACTACGTCAAGTGAGATTAAACTCAGTGCAGTACCCTTTTTAAATTAACGATGTTAACAATTCGGAACAATCATGTAGGATGATTTATACTCCCACATGTCAACACAACTGACAATACGGGACTTAATTGATTGTCAAGTAAATTTATTGGTTTCTACTCTTTCCGTCACTTTGGGATTCGGTTTCATTTGAACGTGTTTTCGTGTAGAATGCTAATGGCCTGTACTTCAATCACTACTGGCGTGGTAAACATTCAGGAATGCACCGTGGGGTACAGTCACGTATCGTTTAGCTAACCTTACTTCCTTAGTTAAATATGAGATATGGGAAATGAGAAGAATGAAGTGAATCTAAAGGCAAGAGAGGAATCAACAGTCCCTCCATAGGTTTAGCGACCCTAGATCACTTTAACATTAATAATAGTATCTGCGTGGCCTCAGCAATTTATAAATTATTATTATTTTATTTGCGAATTGACCACTTATGATCACGCTACAATTATTTTTCCTTTGTCTGAATGTTCCTCTTCCTCCACTACTTCTTCATATGCTGTTTCTTCTGTTCATCCGTCCATACTCTTCCCGTCTTTGCAGTTGTTTCGACTTGAGACACTTCCAAATTTCGAATCATGGTCCGAAATATTTTCTTGTCTTAACATCTGAACTTCCTGGACTTGTCTAGATCCTAATCCATAACGTCGTTGTCTTCTTGTTCCACAGGTAGTCGAACAACATTTTGGTTAGTCTGGTTTCGTCCGTTCTGAACAAATGTTCGAGAAATTATAACCTTTATTTCATGGTCTCAAAACATTTCTAGACTTCATTGTTGTTCTGAAGTTTCCAGCCGGTTTCAGTCTGAACTGGGCCCAAGATTTTCTATAGTATTCTTCTTTCTAGGATCTCTAGCTTCTCCAACTTGAGGCATTCGCTGGAATACAGGCATTCTCTTCTTACTACAGTGTTGTAATGCCTTACTTTCACATTCCATGAGATGCATTTCTTGTTTTAAATGTTTTTTATTAGTCCATACGCTATCTCTATCTTTGAGATACGATCGTCTAGATCAGCCTTCTCCTGTCCGTTCTCCTGTATGATTTCACCGAGGTATTTGAACGTTTTAACCCTCTGAATCCGTCCAATCTCTGTTTTAAGGAATTGTGGTCCATGCTTGTCATTCATCATGAACTTGATCTTCCTTTTCCAGATTGTAAGTCCGAGCATTCTTCTTCTTCTTCTTCTTCCTCTTCTTCTTATTATTATTATTACATTTATCCCCATATTTTTAAATTTAAAATTGCTTGTAAGTGGTCGATCCACACTTTTCCCAGCCATGGACTGTGAAGTGAGAACAACAAGAACGAACACAAAAACGGCATACACACCATCTACATATACATGGCGTCGGTTATTGTATATCAAACCCAGCGCAATTAACTTAATAAAATAAATTCAATATCTTTTTTTTTGTTAGGGGCTTTACGTCGCGCCGACACAGATAGATCTTACGGCGACGATGGGATAGGAAAGGCCTAGGAGTTGGAAGGAAGCGGCCGTGGCCTTAATTAAGGTACAGCCCCAGCATTTGCCTGGTGTGAAAATGGGAAACCACGGAAAACCATTTTCAGGGCTGCCGATAGTGGGATTCGAACCTACTATCTCCCGGATGCAAGCTCACAGCCGCGCGCCTCTACGCGCACGGCCAACTCGCCCGGTAAATTCAATATCAAGGAGGAAGAGTGCCATGATAGCAATCTGGGAAGAAATGTTAGCAGCTGGCGCTATCTGTATCAGTGCGACCTAAATCCAACTGTAAATAATAATAATAATAATAATAATAATAATAATAATAATAATAATAATAATAATAATAATAATAATAATAATAATAATAATGTGTATGTATGTTGGGTATTCTGCCCGAAGGCTGGTTTGATCCTCTGCAGCTCCGCCAACAGCTGTCATAAATAGCCTAGGCGTCACTGAAGAGGCATACTTGGGAAATGAGGAGTGAGGTAGTTTCCCGTTGCTTTCCTCAATAATAATAATAAATTAGGTTTTGTACAAACTTAACTGAAATCTATTTTGTTGCAATCTCTTACTCTTTTGATGGGTAGGAATGCCATTGTTTCTCCTAGGAGAATATCTGCATGACACAGTTAAACTTGACTGCTGTCAAAAGCAATGCTTCGAGGATAATCCTTCGAAAATTAAGAAGTCGAAAAATGAAATTGAGTTTGGGCACATACTTAATGTTTAAATGGGTATAATGTAGTATAAATATACACTAGCGAAAATGGAACGTGTTATAACATGTTACCAAATTCCATCAAAGTGATACCCCAGTATTTCCACGCCTGTGAGATGTGTTCATTAAAATTTCATCCCCATACGACCTAATTGTTAGTACAGGAAAACGCCATTCCTAATTATGGCGGCTGGTATGTGTACGTGATGGCTGTTGGCTGTGTTGCTGTCTCATTTCAGGTAGAGATCACAACACAGCATGCCTAGAGAACATGCACGGGAAACTTATCGCCATCATTCGGACTTCGTGAAAGTTCGAATCATTGGCATGAGGGATATGGGGGCATCATACCGACAGATTGCGCAGACAGTTGGCTGTAGTGCAATGACTGCCGAACGGGTAGTGACGAGATGGATTCAGGACAACAGTGTGGCACGAAAAGGAGGCACAGCTCCTTCCAGAAGGACTACACCACGACAAGATCGTAGGATTCGTCGGCTAGCTCTGACGAACAGACGGATGACAACAGTTGAAATCCAGACAGAGGAACCGCAGAGAACAGATTACTGGAAGCTGGGTTGGGATCTCGAGTTGCCATGCGTTGGTTACCGCTGACACCAAACCACAGACGACGGAGACTTGCGTGACGTAGAGCCAGAGTCAAATGGGACATTGAGTGGCATTCTGTGGTGTTCAGCGATGAGTCTCGCTTCTGTTTGTGGTGATCAGATCGACGTGAACATGTCCGCAGACTGATTGGTGAAGGGTCACAGGAAGCAGCGATTATCAAGGCGTATACCTCTCCAGCTTCTGGAATCATGGTGTGGAGAGCAACTGGATATGACAAGAGGACGAATTTGGTACTTGTTGAAGGCAGAAAAAATGCTCTCCAGTATGTGGGAAGAATGGTAAACCCTGTTGCCATACACTTCGTGACGAGGGTGCTAAATGGCTTATTCCAGTAGGAAAATGCAAGAACCCACACTACAACTCACACCAGAAAGGCCTTGAGGAAGTACGGATCCTTGACTGGCCTGCATGGTCCCCTGATTTGTCACCCATAGAGCATGCCTGAGATATGATGGGAAGACGTACACGGTTATACCAGCCTCCAGTCAGCAATATTCATGAACTGACACAGCGTGTATTTCAGGCATGGCAGGAAATCCCTCAGGATGACATTGGGATGCTGTTTGCTTCCCTGCCACATCGAATAGAGGCAAATAGAGGGGTCATACCGCATACTGATGATGATGATGATGATGATGGTGGCGATGATAATGTACAGTTCTGAATAGGCTGAAAGTTTAATTATTTAATGTTATGTGATAAACAATTCCACAAAGTTTGATAAATATCGGAGTGGTAATTCACGGTGAAACACTTCCCATTTCCGCTAGTGTAGTTTGAATTACTCTCACTTTACCATTTAAAAACTAAGAAATATTTTTCATATTCCTACCTGACAATTTTAAATTGAATGAGATCTGTGAGCTCGTAGTTTCAACACTATTGCGTACGCGTATGGAATACGGATTACATCTAAAATGTGGTGCAGTGCTGCCTATGAATTCGGGATTTGGATGTTATTTACAGCTTGAATAGTTACGGATAATGTAAAGCAATATATGAATTTGAAATCAGTGTGGGGACTGTTAACATTTATTCACCAAGAGTAGCAATATATTGGTTATAAACATTTTATCCATAATTAGCTATGCATACACAGCACTGTATGAATATGTGATTTGAACGTAGTTCATGCTCATCTATGCGTAGAACACTCCCTAGCTGTTATTTACCAGCAGCTATGTGTGTGTGTGAAGTGATGACTATAATGGATGTGGAATCTGAATGATAAATACTCGAGCAGTGAGCCTTCACGTTGTCAAAAAGTTGTGCAATTGAGGTTGAAGTACAGGCTGATATTCATACAGTTAAATTCACTTGGTATAATTTATTTTAACGAATATATCAAAGTGGGGGAGAGGTGATTAGCTCAGTAGCTTAGCTGCTGATTCCCATCTAGAAGACCGAGGTTCTAATCCCGGTTTATTCCGGATTGAGATTTTCATCTCAAAAATCATATGGCGTTAGAAAGGGCATCCGGTCTTAAACTTCGGACCAAAACCAAAATGAGCCTAGCTGGCTCCAGCGACCCAAGAAATTGAAGGGATAAGCTGAAGAAAAATTGGATTCAAACTGATTTGGAATCAATGTATCTTAACAAGAATATTCTTAAGTTTGTAACTAGCTAATAGCCATGTAATTTATGGAACAGAATTACGTTTACTCGAGAAAAAAATGAGTTCACATGAAAATGTACTTTGCAATAATATTTGAAATGTAAGCTGTTTGTAGAATAGAAATACACTACACAGAATTATCTTTATCTCTACTACTCCGGTGAATCAGTAGGATTGAGTTGATTTTCAACATTTCATATCGACATTTCGTGTCTTTTTGAGTTCACTATTTGCAAAGAGTTTGATCCCCAGTTGTTCCATTCTCGTCTGGCACTTTGGATGAAAGAAAAGTTCGGTTCAGAGATCTCTGGATTCGATTTTAGTGGCGCCTGGTGGTGGTGGTGGTGGTGGTGGTGATTATTTGTTTATTAGTAAATAATATGCATTCCACAGCTGATATTTTTCACTAAGCACAATGCCTCGGAGATTGGATGCTTGTATTTGTAATAATAATAATAATAATAATAATAATAATAATAATAATAATAATAATACAACATCCCACCAACTACTTTCACAGACACCGAAGTGTTGAAATGTTATCCAGTATGTATTCTTTAGCGTACCAGTAAATAAACCGATACGAGGTTGCCGTCTTTGAGCACAAATACAATTAGACTCAGGCGGAATCAAATCAGTAAAAATGGGGCTCAGCAAGCCAGTGCTCTAACATATGGAACACTGAACGTGGCAGCATTTTGAGAATCTTCGTGTATTTTTAAGAATGTTTGAAACCTCCTACTAATTTTCTACACAGCGCAATTATATTTTCAATTTTTTTAACTGAAAATTTTCACATTTAGAACAACTTACAGTGTAAGAGCTGCTCACGGAAAATCGGGAAAATTTCCCATAGTCTTGGCACTTTCTATATTACGACCTTTCTCATGAATCACAGCCCTAATTTTATCCCTTAAACTTCAAGTTTCTAATGTCGTCTTCAAGAAATGCTGATTGATTGATTGATAGATTGATTGATTGATTGATTGATTGATTGATTGATTGATTGATTGATTGATTGATTGATTGATTGATTGATATATTACTTGTGTGTGTGTGTGTGTGTGTGTGTGTGTGTGTGTGTGTGTGTGTCACTTATCAGATAGTATCACTTCCATTTATATATGCTGAGGTCTATAGCCCTGGTATTATTTATTTAGCGTATGACATACAAATGCATTATTACAAATGAACAACAATAACCAATGAACCAAACTACAAACAAATATCTAGATCTTGTATGTACTCAATACATTTTGGGGTTGCCATCAAGAAGTCTTCATATGGCCCTCCATATGCTCTGATGCTGCATTCCTCCCTGATGTGTTTAATAGTTGGTCACGGTGCACCACAGTCGCATAGCGGCGAGGAGAGCATTCGCCATTTTTAAAGTGAGTCCCCACATCTTCCGTGTCCCGTCCTGAGTCCGTTGAGCCTTGACCATACCTTGCGAGGCTGATCAAACCCTGGAACTGTCTTATCGATGCATGGCATTTCCAGGCATGTAGCTGGAGCATTTTGCATCCATTATTCCCTCCAGAAATCAATGATGTTGAACCAGATGTGATTGATCTCGGCTGCAAGAGGTGGATGTCTCGAACGAAGTCGTTTGATTTTGAGGTCTGAGATGTCAGAGTGTAGCGGTAGTCCAGGGTTTGCATGGCCCTGGTCTACACAGTGAACGGTGATATTTAGCGTAGGTAGTCGTCGGTTGCTGTAGATGTCTACAAATCCAACGTAACAGCCATCATATCTGTATTTCGTAGCTCATATTTTACTCGTGTTTCTACTTCTTGATACAGTTCCAGGAGGATGGCATTTCATATGTACTTACGAGTAAGCATATCATATATATGTGCTGAATCAACTGCTTAAATTCTTTATCTTCTACAATGCCAAATGGCTGGTTGTGTTTGAATAACATGTAAGCCGTTTTCCTTATAATTACCTGCAGTAGATTGTCTCTGGTTTTAATATGTACTTTCCGTCCAGAAAAGATGTGGACAGAATTTCAGTACCATGATGATGTTAATGGCGATGAAAATAGGACAATGACTTCGAAATGGAGTGAACGGGCATGGGTCTTTCCTCTGTCATTTCTGAACTTGTTAAACATTCATTATCGTCGCCATAAGACCTATCTGTGTCGGTGCGACGTAAAGAACCTAGCAAAAAAAAAAAAAAAAAAAAAAAACATTATTCAGATTTTGTTGTTGTTGTTGTTGTTGTTGTTGTTGTTGTAATGTTCATGTTCAGTTATAAGGTGGCAAGCTGCTTCAGGCTACTATATGTTTCTGTACAATTTTCTTTTCGTCGCACCGACACAGAGAGATCTTATAAAGACGATGGGATAAGAAAGGGCTAGGAATGGGAAGGAAACGACCATGCCCTTAATTAACGTACAGTCCCAGCATTTGACTGGTTTGAAAATGGTAAACCACGGGAAGCCATCTTCAGGGATGCCAACAGTGGGCTTCGATACCACTATCTCTCCAGTGCAAACTGAATACTATGTGACCCAAACCACGTAGCCACTTGCTGGGTAAGTTTGCTTGTGTTGTGAGAGCTTCCTTTTTAATGCGGTAAATGTCACGGTTATCAGTGGCAGGATTCAATTGGAATTAGTTCCACACTTATTTAATATTATCCAAAAGTGGTAGATTACGAATCGCATCGGTTTCTGTCACTTCAAAATTACAACTGCCGTAAAATTTTAAAATCATTATCTAATATCAAAACCAGATTACATGCTAAAGTTGCTGATAATTTTACAATACATTGCATTCTTGCTTGTGATATGAGAGTTCAAATAGATCACACGATTCGTTTCCTGAAAGTCTCTATTATTTGTTACACTCTGGTCTAGGTTATTCTTTTGGCGGCCAGTGGTTTTTCCACAGCCATACAAATTGAAAATAAATAATGCTTATTAGTGCAATATCACGTTCAAAAATATACTCCGCAAGTCACAATTCGGAACGTTTTATTGCCGTGCAAGTATGTACCTCGGACACACGGACACCAGAGCAGATGCAGACGTTCGGAGGAGGGTCTCTTTGGTTATGACATCAGTAGGGTTATAAACGAGCTCAATTTATTGCTATACCTGCTATTTTTAAGCTTAAGAGTTGAAGCATATTCTCCTTGCAACCAGTTTAAAATCTGATACTTCTGACAACTTGTCTGTAGTAATTAAGTATTATAATATTCTATTAACGTACTGTAGTATCAAAACAGTATTGAGCTCATTTGTAGTAGTATCGTTCGATATCGATATATTTTGATTATCGATGATATCGAGGAATTGAAAGTATGGAGAACCCATCTTTACGTTTGTAATGAATTATGAATGGACTAAATAACGTTCAGAAATATCATGATGGCGGCACAACTAGTCTGAAACATGGATCCAAACGCATATTTTGCTTCAAAATTCGGTAGTAACTGTTGCATGAATCCACATATGGATAGTTCGTTCAGACGTTTACGACATGGATATCGTCGCTGCCGGGACAAAACCTCTTATGTGAAATATTTTAGCCTAGAACTGTGGCCAGTAAGGTTCTGTCATCTAAGGTGCAATATTGTGTGAATATTGTCAAGGCATTCTCGCTGTTCATAATGTATGTGCTGCGGGTCAGTCTATCTCCAAAAATATTAACACATACGAGGTTTTGTCCCGGCAACGACGATATAATTTAAAATTAGAGTGTCAGATTCTTATAAAACTACATTGTTTTCCATTTGTATAAGTTCTTCGTTACATAATTTAGACATCTATTGGTTAGTTGTGAGTAACAAGTTCAAATATTAATATTGTAACACAAAATTTAGTGGTTAGATGATAATCAGATTCTTTTGCGCAGCAAAGGAGCCGAGAAAAAGAGAATGAGAGATTCAGTGCTAACTGCAGTGTTGGAAACGCTAACCCAAACATCGATGGGGTCGTGCGCATCAGATAGAGCGACTATAAATAATGCTCATAACCACGTAGGGCCACTAATGGGGCAAAGCTTTCGGCCCATATATATCCATCGGCAAGGCTATGACGAGTGAAATAAACTACAATTTGAGCCAATTTCATGTTGTACCTTTCCCTCCGTGCTAGTTATTGATTCATAACCCCTCTCAGTCAGCGGTATTACAGATACTTCTACCAACGTTCCACAGGCCGCTTGTAATCTACTCGTGCCAGCGTACGACATAGATAATTACCATCACTAGTGACAGGGACTGTCCTAAATTCGGCTGGTATTTTATTTTTAATAATAATAATAATAATAATAATAATAATAATAATAATAATAATAATAATAACAAAAGTTGATCGGAAATGATAACATTTTCAGTACATTTTTCTGTACCTTCGAAATTAATGTTTTGATTTTTCCATTTTTAGTTGTAATGTTTATTATGTTTTCAACACATTGTGTATCGTAAACGTTTGTTGCAAGCTTTGTAAGTCCAGGTAACCTCCTTCTTTCTTTCTTTTTTCTTAATCTGCTTACCCTCCAGGCTTGGTTTTTCCATCAGACTCAGAGAGGGATCTCACCTCTACCTCCTCAAGGTAGTGTCCTCGAGTGAGAGACTTTCGGTCATAGGATACAACTGTGGAGGAGGACCACTACCTCGTCCAGGAGGCCACACCTGCTATGCTGAACAGGAGCCTAGTAGGGGGATGGGAAGATTGGGAGGGATGGACATGAAAGAGGGAAGGAAGCGGCCTGTGGCCTTAACTTAGGTACCATCCCGGCATTTACCTGGAGGAGAAGTGGGAAACCACGGAAAACCACTTCGAGGATGGCTGATGGGGGAATTGAACCCTCCTCTACTCAGCTGACCTCCCGAGACTGAGTGGACCCCGTTCCAGCCTTCGTACCACTTTTCAAATTTCGTTGCAGAGCCGAGAATCGAACGCGGGCCTCTGGGGGTAGCAGCTAATCACGCTGAACACTACAACACAGAGGCGGATCCAGGTAACCTCCAACTTCGAAAAAAGTAGCACTGATATCCACAGATATCTGAGGGCCACTGACCACGTAGTAAGTCCTGGTTAATCCTCATTTGATACCCGACCCTGTCAGTGAAAGTATATTGACTTGAACAAGAGGGGTCAAGTAAGATTATAATCGCTTTACACATACTAAGTATACAGGACTGGTGGCCAAGATGTCACCAAGCACCTTGAATGAACCACCACCACCATTTCCTACCTCTCGACTCTGTGGGTACATGGGTTTTTGGAAATGTTCCACCGTTTAGATGACCCCGTACTAAACGCATTTATTCTTCAAAGTTACACTAGTAGGAGTCCGGATCCGTTAACGTCTTGGCCTTCAGTCACAGAGGTCTTGGGTTCGATTCCCGGCAAGGTCGGAAATTTTAACCCATAATTGGTTAATTCCGCTGGCATGGGGCTGGGTGTATATGTCATCTTCATCATAATTTCATCCCCATCACGATTTTCAGGGCACCTAAGGGCGTCAAATCAAAAGACTTGCATCTGGCGAACCGAACTTTTCCTCGGACACTCCCGGCACTGAAAGCTATTTCATTTGTTTTTTCACAACATTAGGTGTCGTAGAAAGCGTCGATGTCACTGGAGAGGCGTAATAAGGAACTGCGAGTTGAGATAGTTTCCCGATGCTTTTCTCACTGTGTCAGAATGTTCGTTTCCTACAGTTATCGGCGCGCATAAAGATAGCCTTATATACGAACTGGCCCTGCGTGTTATATGCCCATACCATTCACTGCAGGGACTGAACAAGCCACGGTGTTTCTTTTGTCACTTGTACTTATCACACTTCCGTATTTCTATAGCTGAATTTGACTACGATGTGTTTTCGACTCGGAAGCGAGGACTGGTGACCAGATAA
This sequence comes from Anabrus simplex, assembly GCF_040414725.1. Lineage (NCBI taxonomy): Eukaryota > Metazoa > Arthropoda > Insecta > Orthoptera > Tettigoniidae > Anabrus > Anabrus simplex. The sequence continues at coordinate 189,941,791 of NC_090267.1, forward strand.
CCCTCCTTGGATCTGGCACTCATTCCGCTCACGTGTGGCATGCTCCTGCCTTCCACCTTTCCTATTCCAGATCTTTTGTTCAACATTTTCTGTCAATAAAGTTTATGGGAGTATCTAATATGTTAATCCTTCCAGTCTTTTACCTTTCTTGGCTGGGTTGAGTGGCTCAGGTGGTTGAGGCACTGCCGTCTGACCCCAACTTGGCAGATTCGATCCTGGCTCAATCCGGTGGTATTTGAAGATGCAAAAATACGTCAGCCTCGTGTCGGTAGATTTACTGGCACGTAAAAGAATTCCAACGGGACTAAATTCTGGCAACTCGGCGTATCCGAAAACCGTAAAAGTAGTTAGTGGGACGTAAAGCAAAATAACGTTTTATTTATCTTTCTTTTGCTATACATTCATTCCTCGATCATTCAACATTGTTCTTCTTTGTCCTTAAATTATGTTTAATAGTGGATGATAAATTCATTATATTTCTCCATAAAATGCCGGTCTCGAAAACCAAGAATAACGGCCGAGAGGATTCGTCGTGCTGACCACACGACACTTCGTAATCTGCAGGCCTCCGGACTGAGCAGCGGTCGCATGGTAGGCCAAGGCCCTTCAAGGGCTTTAGTGCCATGGGGTGGGTTCTCCATTAAATGATTTTCACTATTACTTAGATTATCAGTAACCCAACCGGAAGACTTAGTGCATCGTAAACACCTTATCTCAAGAGATATTATGATACACAAATGCTGCCCGAATTAGATTTCGGAGTACACTGTCTGACAGCTTCGAAATTAAAACAGGAGTCCGGAAAGGTGATGAAATTTCACCAATACTGTTCAACTTGGTTGTGGATGGAGTGGTGAAGCAATGAACTCAGTTGAACAAAACCATGGTTATCGAAGGGGTTCAGATTAGACACAATATCAAACACAGCTCCACAGTGGACTGCTTAGCCTTCGCAGATGTAATGGCATTGCTACACGAGGGGAAAGAAGATGCGGAGATGGTGCTAGCAAACCTGGCCGAGACTCGGCGAAGGTTGGCCTGACGATAGCGTAGAATAAGACCTAGGTACTGAATGAGAAGTCAAAGTGAAAGGTTAGAGATCAAGGAGTAGAGACAGTCGACAGTAAGAATAAAACAGGCAAATTACAGAATAATAATAGTGCGGGAGACAAAGTACAAATCGTATAGCGCCGTAAGTTGCCGATCCTCGATAGGTTCTTCTTCCCATAAGCTATCTTGGCTGTGAATATTAGTTACTGTAGGAGATGTACTTTCTAATGCTATAAAACAGTACAAGAAACGTAAACCAATACGTACTTGTGTCCTTATACAAAGTAGTTTATACGTGTTAATTAATGCTGTAAATTAATACAAGCTTAGATATTACTGAATATGCATAGGCCTATGGCACATGTTAATCACAGACCAGGAATATCGGGTAAATACAAACTCGTATTAATATGTAGGATTCTTCACAATGCAAGGTGTAAGGAAATACAATTCTGCGAGGAAGTTCACTGAGATCCTCTCGGTAGCTGATGATATTTACATCAGAGAAAAAATAAAATTACTGCTTTAAGCTATACAACAAACTAAATGAATAATAATAATAATAATAATAATAATAATAATAATAATAATAATCGTTTTGCGTCCCACTAACTAATTTTACGATTTCCCGGACACGCCGACGTCACGAAATTTTGTCCCGCATGAGTTCTACCAGTACGAGGTTGACGCATTTGAGCACCTTCGAATACCACCGGACTGAGCCAGGATCGAACCTGCCAAGTTGGAGACAGAAGGCCAGCGCCTCAAGGGTCTGAGCCATTCAGCCAGGCAAACTCAATGAATGAATGGATATATCTGGTAACTCACTGTCAGTTCCAGAAACTCGAAAATCGGAAAACAAATAGTTACGAGCCAACAGTTTAATTCGTAAAATCATAAACGTAAAAGTTTTGATCTTTGTAGAAGGAAGAACTATTCTGAATTTTGATTAAATAGAAACAGAAGGGAACGGAACTTCAGCAGAATATTCCCAACAGGAAATCGTATACATAGGAGTCACAGCTCATACCGTTTTTTTACGTCGCAACGGCAGAGATAGCTCTTATGGCGACGACGGGATAGAAGAGGGCTAGGAGTGGGAAGGAAGCGGCCGTGGCCTTAATTAAGATACAGACCCAGCAATCGTCTGGTGTGAAAACAGAAACCATGGGAAACCATATTCAGGGCTGCTGACAGTGAGGTTCGAACCCACTATCTCCCGAATACTACATAAAATTTTATGTACGTAACTTTCATGAACTCTTTAGTTAATCTCATGGGCTGGGAAGACTTGGAAGAAAGGAGACTATGTGATATGTTCCCAACTGTGAGTGGAGAGATGGCGTGGAATGACATGAGTAGACGAATAATCTTTTAAAAGTAGCAAAGATTCCGGTCCGCCTCTGTGGTATAGTGGTTAGTGTGATTTGCTGCCACCCGAAGAGGTCCGGGTTCGATTCCTGGCTCTGCCACAAAATTTGAAAAGTGGTACGAGGGCTGGAACGGGGTTCACTCAGCCTCGGGAGGTCAACTGAGTAGAGGTGGGTTCGATTCCCACCTCAGCCATCCTAGAAGTGGTTTTCCGTCGTTTCCCACTTCTCCTCCAGGCAAAAGTCGGGATGGTACCTAACTTAAGGCCACCCCCTTGCCTGTGCCATCCAATCTTCCCATCCCTCGACAAGGCCCCTGCTCAGAATAGCAGGTGAGGCCGCCTGGGCGAGGTACTGGTCACTCTCCCCAGTTGTATCCCCCGACCCAAAGTCTGAAGCACCAGGACACTGCCCTTGAGGCGATAGAGGTGGGATCCCTCGCTACGTCCGAGTGAAAAACCGACCCTGGAGGGTAAACATATTACGAAGAAGAAGAAGAAGAAGAAGAAGGAAAGGTTCCAATATGAAGACAAAGTTGGAATTCAAGTGGACAAAATGGGGCAAATATTCGTTTATAGGAAGAGGAGTTAGGGAGCGTAATAATTTACCAAGGGAGACGTTCAATAAATTTCCAAATTCTTTACAATTATTTAAGAAGATACGAGGTAAACAACAGATAGGGAATCTGACACCTGGACGACTGCCCTAAATTCAGATCAGGATTGATTGATTGATTGATTGATTGATTGATTTGATTTGATTTGATTTGATTTGATTTGATTTGATTTGATTTGATTTGATTTGATTTGATTTGATTTGATTTGATTTGATTTGAATTGACTTGAATTGAATTGAATTGAATTGAATTGAATTGAATTGAATTGAATTGAATTGAATTGAATTGAAATGAAATGAAATGAAATCTGTGTACGGCATACAAACATGCAATGACACCTATCTGTCTGCCTTCCGAAACGATATCACGTCTAAACCACTGGATATATTTTCATGAACTTTCGATCAAACTTTCTCATGGTGGCCTGTTACATACTTTATTTCATAATTTAATGAGAAATGATTTGCAAACAATCGCGTAAGAGTTTAAAATGAGATGGTGGCAGTCAGTTTCTTGCTCAAGCAGGCTTAACTACTGGACCTGTTGAGTATTGATTAGGTATCTCAGATATTCCGTTCAAATAGTATCCTATTTTGGTTTTTCAGTAACTTACTGAAGATATATACGCATTTACTGAATTTGGGCATGTTAGCCCAATAAAAAATGCTGATAGTTCTCCGAGAAATAACGTTCTAACATGTCAAAAGACGCATTCCAAAACCTCTAGACTAAAGAACATTAATATTATTCCGACAGTTGCTGTTATAATGAGCAGGGGCTGCCTGGCCGAGGCGGCAAAGGCGTGCTTGGTTCGCCCGGAAGTACGTGGGCTCGAATCCCCGTCAGGAGGTCGTAACATTTAAGAAACGCGATTTCCACTTCCGGAGGCACACATAGCCCTGCGGTTCACTCAGCCTACACCAAAAATGAGCACCATGTTCATTCCTGGGGGCAAAGGCGGCCGAACGTAGAGCTAAACCACTCTACCTCATCAAGTTCCGAGGTTACGGATAGTGGAAGCCTTTACCTTCCACCCTTCCAAGGGCCTTCACGGCCTGTACGGAGATGACTTTGCCTTGCTTTGCTTTGTTGTTGCTATTTGAATTGTGCCCTGTCTCTGCTCCTTTCACTTATCGCCGCTAGGTGATGGTACTGTAGAAAAAGTACAAAACTCACTTGTCAACGACGGATACAGCAACTAGTACGAATACATCATTTATATACTATTCGTTATCTCACAGTAGGCATAATTCAGCTCGTAATGAACTTTAGTCTTCATTTTTTCACTTGTATATACATTCTAACACCAGCCCGTCTGGTGGCCATGATCGTTAAGGCGTTGATGTCTAAACGGTCTGACACCGTAGTTAGCCGGTTCAAGTCCCGTTGACCGGGCGAGTTGGCCGTGCGCGTAGAAGCGCGCGGCTGTGAGCTTGCATCCGGGAGATAGTAGGTTCGAATCCCACTATCGGCAGCCCTGAAAATGGTTTTCCGTGGTTTCCCATTTTCACACCAGGCAAATGCTGGGGCTGTACCTTAATTAAGGCCATGGCCGCTTCCTTACAACTCCTAGGCCTTTCCTATCCCATCGTCGCCATAAAACCTATCTGTGTCGGTGCGACGTAAAGCCCCAGCATATTTTTTCAAGTCCCGTTGGTCAAAAAAATTTCACCATCAGAATGTTGGCTGGCAGGGTAGAAGCGGTGGTGGTATACAATTTATAATCACTAGATTGTGTGCCAAAAGCCTGCATTAAATTCCAAACCTTCCGCAGTGCTCGTATGGAGTGAGGACATATGACGCTGTTGATGGTGGTTCATCCGTCAGATGGGGACGTTAAGCTTTGAGCAGATCCCTTCGTGCAATTCGACAGGAGTAGGCTATGTGGCGGCACCGGGTGTTATCCTCTCTCTTCTTACTATCATATATCACGTCATTCATTTCATCTCATTAACTCCTCTAATGAGGTTGACGTCAGGTCATAAAAAAAACGCTACTACAGATTCATGTCACCTCATACCCGACCCCGTAGAGAAACGGGAGAAGGGTTGGACAAACAAAAAACATAGCTACATTTTAACACCATCGTTGGAAATGGAACTTACGCGTCTTGAGCTACACACACGCACTTATAACAGCACATGTTACGAGAGGAAGGAGGAGTAGTCAAAAGAGTTATGGATATTCAGTCCGTAACTTATCCCCTCTCCTTAAAAGTGAAATTAAGAAATAAATTGCTGTGCAGTTAGTGTCGCGCAGCTGTGAGCTTGTATTCAGGAGATAGTAGGTTCGAACCTCACTGTCGGCAGCCCTGAAGATGGTTCTCCGTCCTTTCCCAATTTCACACCATGCAAATGTACCTTAACTAAGACCACGGCCGCTTCTTTCCCAGATCTAGCCTTTCCCTATCCCATCACGGCCATAAGACCTAACTGTGTAGGTGCGGCGTCAAGCTATTTTCCAAAAACGAAAAACAAAAGTAAAATTTGTAAAGAAGTTTTGTGCGGAAATTTTAAATTACGATGGTGCGGTATGCATTCAAAATGTGTACTATTACGTGACACACGTTGTTCGTAATGTTTCTGTAGATTGTTGAACATGCTGACAAAGAAAGGTTGCTGTAAGGGCACAGAAAATGTCGTTATTTCCTCGCGTAATTCGGAAATAACTGTAGGTGGATCATCTGCTTGAAAATTATTATTTCGACATCCGTCATATGCAGGCATCTGTGGTCATGAGATACGGGGAACAGGAAGGATAAGGGAACAGAGCTTCACGGGAAATTAGGCGATCGTTTGTGGTAACGTTTCTTGGATGCCCTGATACGCTCTTTCGTAGACGTAATACTGGTCCTGTATGTTGGAACCTGTAAACGACAGCTAATATGTTTCTGTTATGTAGGGCCTCCTTAATAACTCACTCCTCGCACAGTTTTTTAATATGAAGCTAACTAGTCCCATTTTAACGCGACAAACTGTATGACCGTATATAAACTTCTATGATAAACATATTCTCCTCTGTTTTGATAACCGTAATTGCAGAAATCAATGCAATAACCACAATAATAATTGTAATAATCGTATGGCCTTAGATACCGTATGCTAACAATTTGACACCATAAGGTTTCCTGCTCGTCAATTTCAACGTTCCATTTTACTCTGGGCCTACTAGATGGCAAAGTAAACCGAATCTTTTTCGGATGTCTATGGCCGAGCTTCAAAGTTGTTAGGTAAACACCAGATGTGTCACTAGAGAACTTTTACATGCTGACATCATACGAAATGGAGTGCCGAATGGAAATTTTTCCACCCTTCAAAAATTCATCTCCTTCTGCCCGGTTTGAACCCACGATCATCGGATCCGGAGACCAGGACTTTACCACTGATCCACAAACGCAGCTAATGCACAATTGAATTCACAATATGTCAACCTACAGTATCATATATCGCCGTTGCGCCTCGAAATACCGTTATGTGACAATGCTGAGGTCCACTTCTGTAGTGCAGTGGTTAGTGTGATTAGCTGCCACCCCCGAGGTCCGGGTTCAATTCCCGGCTCTTCCACGAAATTTGAAAAGTGGTACGATGGCTGGAACGGAGTCCACTCAGCCTCGGGAGGTCAACTGAGTAGAGGTGTGTTCGATTCTCTCCTCTGCCATGCTGGAAGTGGTTTTCCGTGGTTTCCCACTCCTCCTCCAGGCAAATTCCGGGATGGTACCTAACTAAACGCCACGGCCGCTTCCTTCCCTCTTCCTTGTCTGTCCCCTCCAATCTTCCCATTCCTTCGCAAGGCCCCTGTTCAGCATAATAGGTTAGGCCGCCTGGGCGAGGTACTGGTTATCCTCCCCAGTTGTATTCCGGACCCAGAGTCTGAAAATCCAGGACGCTGCCCTTGAGTGACGGTAAACAGATAAAGAAGAAGAAGAAGAAGACATTGTTGAGGGGAGTAATACTCACACGCTGCACATGTATGACAACGAAAATTCAATACTGAATCTTAGACGACAGAACCTTTCTAGTCAGAGTTCTAAGTTGAAATATTATCACATAATGATTTTTCTTGGCGCAACGACGGCGTGCAATAAATAGATATTTCATTGCTAGGGAAACTTGGACAGTAGATGAGCGATAATTCCAGCGTCGTTTGTTATGCTGCACGCCGATTTATCGATGTATATGGGAACTTGAAAACCAACCCGTAGATTTTTAAAGCTTTGTATATATTCCTGACGCACCAGGTTCTGTTATAGTCTTATTCAAGGATCAAAACCCTAGTTTAAGGTTTGGAATTGGGCTCATTCCGCTTCGTGAAGTGAACTGGGGAGATGCTCCGCGAATTAACAAGAAAACAAAAACAAGAGAAATCAATTAATATTTATTGGGAAAATGTAATGATTACTACAAGACGCTAATACCGGGAGTTCACTATCGCAAGCAGCCTCGGTAGGTTAAGACTCCTTCTAGGTGACATAGTCCATAGTCGCGATTTTTAGTATTAAGTAAAAGACTTATCTCACTTAGCGCCGAGATTACGAATAGTGGATACCACTATCTTTCACTCCGCCAGGCGTTTTCGTGGCCTTTAAGGAGGTAGATTTGGTTTTGTTTTCCTTTAATAATCTATATATTTAAAAAAAGTTAAAAAAAAAAAGCTTTGGCAAATCCGTCCGTCCGTTCTACAGGACCGATATGCTACATTTTTGTTTTGCTCTCCCCGGAATTATCCGCCAGTGAATCATGAGGCATTGAGAGGTGTCTAACTTCAGGCAACTTCGACTAATCATAAAACAAAGTCATTAAATGATCACTCCAATACTTGCAGGAGAAGGGTTACACTAACCCGCAATACATTCTGTTCTTAGCAGGTAACTAAGCGACTAACACTTTCATGAATATGCTGATAAAATTTTCATCCTTAGTAATATCATCGCAGCAGCCATGTGCTTGATTACTATCTGTCAAACCAGGGACTTTACACTTTCTTTGAACACAGAAGAATACTATTCCTCTTTGATTCTGTAATCTTTTCCAGCTTCCAAATATATTTAACAGGTGGCAGAGCGTTCCTTATAAATTACATGCTGCCAAGAGAAAAGAGTCTACGGACATTTCAGTAGTGAACATAACACAACAACGACCGTTACTCTGCACAGCTTCTGAACGTTTTATCATTGGATCCGTCAATATGATCGTCATATTTTAGCAAAATTTGTTGATGATACGTCGTGTAATTTATCCCACACCGATATCTGATTTACATAAATCAATTTCTGGAAGACACAATATTATATTTTAATAAGGCATCAGTGTAAATTAAATTGTACAATATAGTGCTAAAGAAAAGAAGTAACTGTATTACGTTCGTTTAAATATGGTACAGCCACCTTACCGTTATAAGTACAGTGTGATAGTTACCTCCTCGGAGTTATTATTAATCCATATTTCACTATTTATAAAAACAGTAATTCAACAAAGTGATCAGCGAGCCTTATCTGACCATCACTTTGAGAAAGGGAAATAACATATCACAATCATAAATGAACTAACTGTGATTCATACCAAGAGTAGCAAATCCTAAAACGAAGGTCCTACGACGTTGCTATTTGGACCACCAACCAGTACGTTAATCCTGAGTGTCTCAAGATATTTCTCATTAATATTATACAGTATCTTGTTCTCCCAAAATTTCACAGGAGTTTTTCCTCCCACCTAATTGATTCAGCATACCTTCATGTGTGATGTTACGTGCTCATCACCCGCCCAGCATTATTCTATATAATAACAGAAGCTACTTCTATTCACCTCCAATTATTGCCCGTGTTTAATTACTTCATGATACTCTACTCCATAGACCGGCGTTCAATTCCTGGCTAGGTCATGTGAGTTTATTCGTACTGTTAACTCGCATGGCTCGGGGACTGAGTGCTCTGCCGTCTCCAGCAGGGTTGCAACTCGCACAACACTACCGTATCTGCCGCTATAACATCACGTAGCTTTCGGTGCATGGTAGACGTCACTCGCCGTCTTAGTGTGTTGCCATTACAAGGGCTACACTAGTCTACCAATAGTCGCTCGAAAAATTTTACCATGCAACGAAACGTATTTAACAAAATATTTCCGATGCACATAAGTGTATCTGCATTCGATATTGTGTAAATTTATTTTTCTTAATTTATTTCATTTACCTAATAATTCTTCCCTTCTTTATTCATCTGTTTACCCTCCAAGATTGGTTTTTCCCTCGTACACAGCGAGGGATCGTACCTCTACCGCCTCAAGCGCAGTGTCCTGGAGCTTGAGACTTTCGGTCAGGGGATAAAACTGAGGAGTAGGACCAGTACATCGCCCAGGCGGCCTCACCTGCTATGCTGAACAGGGCCCTTGTGGGGGGCTGGGAAAATTGGAGGGGATCGACAAGGAATGTGGAAGGAAGCGGCCGTGGCCTTAAGCTAGGTACCATCCCGGCATTTGCCTGGACGAGGAGTGCGAAACCACGGAAAACAACTTCGTGGATGCCTGACGTGGGAATCGAAAGAATAAACGACAGCATTATTTGTTGCTAGGACAGCTATCAGAGTGATAATCAATTCGTTACTGGCCATCTTCGACTTTACAGTTCGAGCTACTACTACAAAATATATTCATATCGTACTGTGAAGGAGTAAGCGGACCCATTAGAGAGTTAAGCTTTCTCTCAGACCGGCAGTGGCCTATACTACGAACTGTCCCGGCATTAACCTTACTGCAGGAGAATGGAGAACCACGGAATGCCAGTTTCATAACAGCCGATGGTGAGGAACAGCCCTTTCGCTTCCCAAGTTTAGCTACAAGTCTAGTCAAAACTAGCCTCTGCTCAGCGGGCCCCACTCAGCTCGGTACCGAATCCATTGCGATGGCGGGGGGTTAAACGTTTTCATTCCGAAAGGGTACGGCGGGCGTCCTAGATTGTTACGCCGTTTTTCCGGCCAAGGAGATTTGTATTGGTGATGTGATTTTCACAGAAGGTGAGGTGGGTGTGGCCGTAGCCTGTACAGAAACCGTCACGGCGATCGCCTTCGTGCAGGAGAAAGGATGACCTCTAGAAACCAATCTCGGGACAGTCGGCGGTGGGGCTCATCCCCTCCGACTCCCGAGTGTAGAGCTGTAAGTCTAGTCAAAACTATCCGCTGTTAAACCGAAGCCAACTCTACTTGGTCCCAAATTCGTGCTCAAACTAGCTGTGTCAATCCAGCAAAAAAGCTAAGGTTTATTTTTTTTTACAATTTGCTTCACGCCGCTCCAACACAGATAGGTCTTATGGCAACGATGAGATACGAAAGGACTGGGAATGGGAAGGAATAGGCAGTGGCCTGGTGTGAAAATGGGAAACCATGGAAAACCACTTCAGGGCTACCGACTGTGGGGTTCGAACCCACTATCTACCGGATGCAAGGTCACAGCTACGCGCCCCTAACCGCACAGCCAGCTCGCCCAGTACCAAGTTTTAGGTATTCCAGAAATGTCAAAGTCATTTTCCCTATAACATGGGATTTACACAGCTCCATATTTGAATAACATTGCAGTCACATTCATTTATAATCATCAAATTATTTCAGTTAAATTCGGTTGACGGTCATAATATTAAGTATAGGTCTATTACTAATATTTGACAAGAGGCATGGAAGGTTATTATAAAATTAATTATTTAGTTGCTCTCTGCACGACGACGGTTAAATTTTCTCCATTTAATGTGTAGCAGATATTCTCAAATGCTTTTATTTTAATACTGTCATTGATATCATAGACTTTGATCCGTAGTCTTTCATAAAACTCAGTGGTTTATTGTGAACCCGTGATATGATGGTTATTGCAAGGAATAACAATAATCTCCTGAAATAAGCCATGGAATCAGAGTTTTACAACTGTTTTCAAAAACTATGATAAATGTCTTCCTAAAATGTGTTCGCACAACACAAGTAGCACTCAGGAAGAGCTGTTGTTAGTTTTTAATTATAGGCCATGAAAGTTTTAACGGAATACAATGTTATAACTTAGGGTAATAAATTATGACATAAGCCTCAAACTTGACCAAACAAAATAGTGACACTTTGCTCTCATCACGAAGTTAATCCTTCACGTCACATTTGTTCAAATTTTCACTCAATTTTCACGACAAATATCATCACCCTATACTTTATTTGCAATTAGTTAACAATATCATGGCTTTGCCGTTCACAGTATGAACTACCAGTTCCCCACTGAACTTTCCTTTCAGTTTCATAAACCTGTGTTAATTCAATTAGGGATTAATTGATTTTCACACTTTTTTATTAATCTGCCTGAAATAACAGATGATAGCAAGGATACAAAATACTAAAACAAATTTACGAATTAATAGCCTACAGCAGTTATGAACCATTAAATGGAATTTTAATACCAAAAAATAAATTAGTGATTTGTGTCGCAATGAATGGATTAACATAAATACGAATGTACTGTCCGATGATAATTTACGCTCAATTTGACGTTGTTATGGTTAATTAATATTTAATTTTCACGACCTTATTATTATACTCGAAAAACACTTTCTACGTACTAGGTTGTGTTCAGTACGTAATTGTAATACTTATCGAAGGGGTATTGCGTACAGAACAACCGGAGACCAGTGGGATTCTAACCTACAACCATTCGGTTTAAAGTCGGATGCTCTTACCACTGGGCTATGGAGGTCCAGGTCAGTGGTTTTCAAAGTGTGCTGCGCGTACCAGTAGAGGTACGCGGGATCTTCTTAAGGGGTACGCATATGTATCATAGCTTCTGAAGGTTTTTACTGAGCAGTTCATTTTCAATAAAACCTTGTTTTTATTTAGTGCTTTGTCTATCACTACCCGTAGGGCCCTTCCCGCACTGAAAATGAAAATGAAAACCTACAACCTGTTTTTCAGTCATTAACCGGGTCAGGGATGTAATTAATGAAGCGGATATAGGCTATTAGTACGATGGGGTCGCCACTCCCATAGTGACTTATTAATGAATGATAGATGCTATGAAATGTAAATAGAAAGTGTTGCTGGAATGAAAGATGACAGGGAAAACCGGAGTACCTGGAGAAAAATCTGTCCCAATCTCCGCTTTGTCCAGCACAAATCTCACATGGATTGACCGGGATTCGATCCACGATATAGCTGTGAGAGGCCAACGGGCTGCCGTCTCAGCCACGGAGGCTCCCATTTCCGAACAATTCATTCTAAAATACGTGTCAGTTTGAATCTCCCATTTACTAGGTATGTAAAAATGCTAACTTGGGCTGCATTGCCCTTTTTAAATTCTTGTTTCGAAATCCACTCCATCACTTCAGGTTTTTCACCAGCAGTACATATAGTACAATGGTAATTGTACTCGTATATATATCGCTGCTAGGAATGGCAACCTCGTATCGAAGGAATTATGAGTTTTCCTTTGCCAACGACGATTTATATATACAATACATTATTGTTATTATTGAGGAACAGGGTGATGTAGCAGCTTAGCTGCTTGCCTGCCATACCCGCAACCGTGGTTCGATTCCTGGTGTTTCTGGGGTGGGATATTCATTTGAAAATCCCATGTAGTCAGGAAGGGAATGAGACCTTTAATTCCTGGCAACAACTCTTTGATGCTTCAGTACGTCCAGGGACAACGAGTAAGCGTGATAAGCTGCTAAAGGTGATGATTTTTGTTGTTGTTGTTGTAGTAGTTGTTGTTGTTGTTACAGTTAATATTGAATGGCATTTCCGTGGCTCAGACGGCAGCGCGTCGGCCTCTTACCGCTGGATACCGTGGTTCAAATCCCGGTCACTCAATGTGAGATTTGTGCTGGACAAAGCGGAGGCGGGACAGGTTTTTCTCCGGGTACTCCGGTTTTCCCTGTCATCTTTTATTCCAGCAATACTCTCCATTATCATTTCATAGCATTTATCACTCATTAATAAATCACCTTGGGAGTGGCGACCCCATTGTAATAACAGCCTATATATGTTTCATTCATTACATCCCTGACCCGGTCTAAGACTGGAAAACAGGTTGTAGGTTTTCATTTTCACTAAATGGTATTCTGCAACAATCACTTTTTATTTCTGGTATAATCGCAATCTGGAGTACTAATGTAAAGCAACTGGATTTTGAGGGTAAGCCAACCAAAAAATGTGAATACCACTGGCCTAGGTAACATTCTTTCTGCTGGAAATGATCTTAGCTACAGTCTGGTACTACTTTAAGCACATCTGCAGAATGCGCGCAAGTCTCCCGCTGTGAGGATATTCAATGAAAGCTACCTAAGAAGTTGAAAGTTCATTTAGAGTTGCCAAGGGTATTTGAAAGGTGGTTGTAGTGATTGTTGTTTTAACGGGAAGTACAATGAGATCACTCTCTGCTAGTAAAGCCTAATGTTTACAGTGCATTGTGTCGTCTCATACGGACTAGAGAAAGTTTGTTGTTTTCATTGACCTAGCACAGACACATCCTTGGCTTTAACTGAAAATAACTGAGATGCTGGCGATACTTTTAAGACCATTCCTCATACAGTCAGTGAATGGGAGGTCTGTTAGTGCGTTGACAGGTGGAATTGGCAGGTGTGATAGCAATTGGCTTGGTGAGGAAAGCAACAAGGAACCACCTCAAGCCACATTTCTCGCGTAATCTGTGGAGACGCATAGGACATCTATGACAGCAGATGGCTGAAATGTTGTAAGCTGCTTGACCTATGTAAACGACTTGGTGAAGACAGACTATGCTGAAAACCTGCAATCTAATAGCTTGGAACTTGAAAGCAGGTGTAGTGAATATATGAAAATTAGCCTTTCCAAGACTAAACTGATGTCAGTAGGAAAGAAACCTAAGGGGACTGAATGCCAGGTTGGGAATACAAAACTGGAACTGGTAGATCATTTCCATTTCTTTCCTTCTTAATCGGTTTACCCTTCAGGTTTGGTGTTTCCCTCGGACTCAGCGAGGAGTCCCACCTCTACCGCCTCAAGGGCAGTGTCCTGGAGCCTAGACTTTGGGTCGGGGGATACAAATATGGAGGAGGATCAGTACCTCGCCCAGACGGCTTCACCTGCTATGCTGAACAGGGGTCTTGTAGGGGGACGGGAAGACTGGAAAGGATAGAGAAGAAAGAGGCTGAGATGGGAATCAAACCCCCTCTACTCAGTTGACCTCCGAGGCTGTGTGGTCCGTTCCAGCCCTCGTATCTCATTTCAAATTTCGTGGTAGAACCGAGAATCGAACCCGGGCCTCCTGGGGTGGAAACTAACACACTAATCACTACACCACAGATAAATGGAAATTAAAATCCACAGCCTGTTTCCAGTCATTCGACCGGGTCAGGAATGGAATGAATGAAGCCCTCATAGAGGGTAAGAGAAGCAGGGGAATACCAAGACGACGTCGGTTAGACTAGGATTTTAATGACTTAAAGATAAGACGGATTGAAATAACCGAGTCTACGGAACTAGTTACAAACAGAGGACTGTTGAAGCGTTTAGTAAATGGACATTGGCTTGCAAACTGAACGCTGAAAGCCATAACAGTCTATAATAAAGATGTACATATGCACTGTATGTATGTATGTAAGCATGTAGGCAACGGTAATTCTTTTTACTATCATAGCACATAACTCACGAAGACATGCAAATTAAAATTAGGTCTATTCGATTCAATTTAATAAAGTTTCAGGTTGCACAATTATCGTTTAATTCTTGAGTAATATATACGTCTGTACTTACCACTTTTACTTGATCAATAAGCTGATTGTTGTCTAATTGTCTTTTATTCATATTTAGACATAATATATCAAAATTATCCACTTTCATTAATCTAGTGTAAAGTTTTAGTAGTTTTATATCACCTAATATTGCCTAACAAAAAGTAGCTACCTATTTTATCTATACATGATCTGTGACAGCAGTAGACAAGACAGATCTAGGTTTTAATTTTTAGTAATCTGTATGTTCACATTCTGTAATGTATCAACACTTACATAACTGCCTCATTAGGAGCTTAGATCGTATGATTTAATGCTCTACTCGTCTGGGGGTAACATATTGTACTTTGTATTTAGGGAGAAGGAACTTATCTTCCAGGTCATTTGGAGTCAGTCTGTATCATCTGGTTGCCTAAACCGCCTAATTCTTGCGTAATACTTTTTTTTTTTTGCAATTGGCTTTACGTCGTACCGACACAGGTCTTATGGTGGCGATGGGATAGGAAAGGGCTGGGACTGGGAAGGAAGCGGCCGTGGCCTTTATGAAGGTACAGTCCCAGAACTTGCCTGGTGTGAAATTGGGAAACTACGGAAAACCATCTTCAGGACTGCCGACAGTGGGGTTCGAATCCACTATCTCCCGGTTACTGGATACTGGCCGCACTTAAGTGACTGCAGCTATCGAGTTCGGTGTTGCGTAATTCGCTGGATTGGAAAGGAGTAACAATTCCACGTTATAAAACTCTCCATCATGAAATTCTGTTGGTTTGAACGACAGACTTCATTTAGTATGGTAGCTTGTGGATGCTGATGTGTTTCTTAACCAAATACTTCAAATGCGAAATCAACTGTTCTTTCGGTGTTGTGAAAGGACTGTCTAACATTTCCGCCCATAACGAATATCCTAAAGTAAAATAAACTCGTGTCCTCATTCCGAGTTGGTGCCGCTCTTTTCAGGCACACTCCCATTTAAGGTGAGCTGCAAGTACTGTATCAACCGCATACCAGCCCTCCTGCCATTCTTAAATTTCTGTCCGCCAAGGACGGCAGCTAATAAAACTTATCGTTACGCTACGGAGGCGGAATAACGAATATTCTGATATCAATAATAAATATCAATAAGCGAATGAAAAGTCCGCTGAAGAGTGACCTATGCCACCAACTACTAATGACGATGGAGTTAACCAAGCTACGAAGCGATTACGGGTCAATAATCAAAGTAGGTCAAAATGTGTTGCCTGACGACATGGCGAGTTTCTTGGCAACACAACCACGCCCCCTTTTACTTGACTGGTCGCCAGAACAAGGCACCTCCCATTTTCCCCACTACGTAGTCAGAACGCTCGGTCGAGCGTGTTTTTAAAACAAGAAGATCTGTAAGGTAAACATGTTTTTAACCTCCATTGAAAATTCATAATTCTCTTACATAGTGTGGAGGGTAATCCTCGAGCAGTGCTCATCAGAGATTTTTTATAAATTTGCTGCGGAAATACGAATCAGAACATTCCTTTCCATACGGACATTTTCATAACTGTGAATGCCCTTCAGTGAAAGATGTACAGATTTGAAGAAAGAAATCCAGTACTTCCTTAAAAATAAGAATTTTAAATAGCCTATTCACTTCAGGTTTCTTCATCTGTGAAATAATAAGTGTTTCGCTCCGGTGTGGCATCGAGATTATCAGCTGCAATGCCACAGGTCTCCAAGACTCTAGTTAAAACACAGTTGAGGCACCACTACAAGCTCCTATGAAGTACAATTCAGTGACAGTGCACTAGGGGAAATATTTACCTCCACTTGCTATATATACCCGCCTTTGGATTTCATGTAAACTTAACTTTTGATAAGAAATGTTCTGCCTTTCCTGGTTTAGTGGCGCATACAGTACAGTTCTGGCCTTCGACCCCATGTAGACAGGTACGATTTGGTTCTTGTAAGTACCAATCAATAGCGAATAAATCTCTCCACATAGGGTTGGCGTAAGAAGGGACATCTAGCTGTAAAACCAGTCTCTATCAACACAAAGTGCCGATACCAAATATGAGAAATAACTCTAGGAATTATTATTATTATTATTATTATTATTATTATTATTATTATTATTATTATTATTATTATTATTATTATTATTATTATTATTATTATTATCTGAAATATTCAGTACAAATTGAAGAAGATGGATTTCAAAGGAAGAAAATATTGGGTTCTATATATTGCAGTTTAAGGGGAAGATGACAATGTTATCTTTCCCTAAAGATGGTAACACTAAGTCCTGTGGGATCAATTCCCAGATTCTCTACGTCTCTGAAACCCGTAACAAAGAAAGTAATAAGACGTGAATTCAGTAACTCAGTAACTCTTTCCCTTATCCTGATAAAGGGTTCTGAAAGACAAAATATATGAAATTATACGAAAAAGCATATAGAAATATAAAGCTCCTTAAATTAGATATACTCGTAAATTTCAGCGCAGCATCTCGATTTTCAGTACCAGAGAATCCGAGAAAAAATGTACTAAACAGCGTTGAAAGGGTATATTTAGCCTTATTGCAATGACTTAGAGATGTCATTAAATTAGTGGCTGGATTTCCACCCCAACAATCGTGGTTCAAATTATGGTGAATCCCAGGCTGGAAATTTTACCTTAAAATCTCCTGGTAACATAAAGGGTACCGGCATTAGACCCTCAGTCAGACTGGTTCCAGTTACCCCAGAAATAATTGAGATAATCAGAAGAAATATTAATTGTCTTATCGTCCCATAGCTCTTCAAATATCATCGCCCAAACTATTTGGCACGTATCTGTAATCAAGCATTGTAATTGTGGTAACATCACTTGACCCAGCAGGCGATAGAAAATATACTACCAGTATTCTTGGCATCTTATTCATTCCACTTCTACTATTTTATTAAACAACTGAATAGAAATGCTTCTGTGTGTATTTTTCAAATCACTCGTTATGCCGTTCGCCTGGACCTTAGACTGAGTGATCTGCGTAGCGCCAATTGGTTCAGAGGGACCCAGATTCGATTCCTGATCAGGCCGGATATCTTAGATGCGGCTAGATAATTTCTCTGGATTTGCGTTTATATTAATACACACACCTTCATAACACACCAAGCCATACAGTACTAATCACCGCATATAATAATAATAATAATAATAATAATAATAATAATAATAATAATAATAATAACTGAGTTCCGATATCTCGGAGAAATTGTAGTACCAACAGGAAAAGAATAGAAGGCCCTCGAGGTCCGCATACAGAAAATGAAGAGAGCCCACGGCCGAACGCAAAACATTTACAACAAAAAATGCCTTTCAGTCTTCACCAAAATTCGACATTACAACACTGTTATCAAACCTGAAATACTATACACGAGTGAAACACTGTGTCTCCACAGGAAAACCGTACTCGAAGACATCCTGAAAGTGGAACGTAAAATCATCAGAAAAATTCTCTGCCCAAAACTGACTGACGAAGGATACAGACTGCAATCACATACAAAACCCGAGGAGCTCTCAAACCTTGCATCCGACATCAGAAAAAGACGCCTGAAATTTTACGGACATATCAAACGCCTTCCAGAAAACAGACTGACAAGAATCTTGCTTGAGGCAACAGAAAACATCAAAACAAATAGGTGGACAACGGAAATCCGCCAAGACCTGGAAAAATCAGGAATCAAAGTGGCGGACATCGCTGACCGAACCTGCTACAGAACGAAAATCAGCAAGTGGGAAGTAGAATCAGAGAGAAACCACAAGAAGAAGAGAGGAGCTAAGTGGACAGAAGAACGAAGAGCCACGATGAGAGAAAAATTTAAGGCTGCCTGGCAAAGAAGGAAATGCACAACTTCTAAGTGAGCTTTGCGTGATCAGTTTTCTGGTCTTTTTCGCATCTAATAATAATAATAATAATAATAATAATAATAATAATAATAATAATAATAATAATAATAATAATAATAATAATAATAATATAATTTCGTGTGGCTATTTCTAGTCGAGTGCAGCCCTTGTAAGGCAGACCCTCTGATGAGAGTGGGCGGCATCTGACATGTGTAGGTAACTACGTGTTATTGTGATGGAGGATAGTGTTGTGTGCGGTGTGCGAATTGCAAGGATGTTGGGGAGAGCTCCCGGGCCATTGACGTTAACAAATGAAGGTCAAAATCTCCGACCCGGCAAGGAATCGAACCCGGGACCCTCTGGACCGAAGGCCAGTACGCTGGCCATTCAGACAACGAGTCGGACATAATAATAATTGTATCGGAGTACACCTTGTCCGGCCAGTTAAACTGTGCATCTTCCCTAAGGCCATCTATGTAATCTACCTTGAACTGGTGCAGTACAAGATACTTTGGTTTTCAACTGTTGGATGTCTTTACCATCGGTCTATACATTATTATTATTATTATTATTATTATTATTATTATTATTATTATTATTATTATTATTATTATTATTATTATTATCATCATCATTATAATTGTAATCCGAAATGTTCAGTACAAATTGAAGCAGATAGATTTCACAAGAAGAAATACTGGGTTCTATACCTTGCATTTAAAGTGGAAGAGAACTATATCCTCTATCCCTATAGTTTATGTGAAGACGGTATCTGGAGTTGTCAAGGAACCGCAGATTCATAGCCAAAGTAACTGAGTAGCAAGGGCAGTAATCACTCCTAAGGCCGGAGGAAGAAGATGGATCTCTCCCATGAACAGGTGTGTTTAGTGTTTGAACACTTAATAACCGGAGCCGTTAGATCAATCTCCTGGAATGGTATGCTAGTTCACGCCTCTACCATACACATAGTAGTTACCCTTTCCCTTAGTTCATCAGATCATTAATGCCAACCTGTCGGCCGCGATCGTTAAAGCGCCATGTCTCTATGGTCTGACACCGTGGTTAGCTGGTTCGAATCCCATTGGTGGAAAAAGTCATTTCACCGTCAAAATGTTGGCCGGCAGGGTAAGAGGTGTGGTGGTATGCAATTTCTAATCACTAAATTGCGTGCCCCTCCGCTGTGCTCATATGGAGTGAGGGCATATGGTGGTCTTGATGCTGATTCATCCGTCGAATGAGGACGTTAAGGCTTGAACTGTTCATTGCCATCTAATGAAATGTAATGAATGGAGGGAACAACAACATATTTAGGTTCTTCCATTTACAACGGAGGATTTTAGCCTGCTACAAGTAGTTTGTTTTTCCTCTATGTGCGATTACGAAGTCGTGGATACAAATATGTTTGAATAATAATGTTATTTGTTTTACGTCCCTCTAACTTTTTATTTACTTTTTTACGGTTTTCGGAGACGCCGAGGTGCCGGAATTTAGTCCCGCAGGAGTTCTTTTACGTGCCAGTAAATCTACCGACACGAGGCTGACGTATTTGAGCACCTTCAAATACCACCGGACTGAGCCAGAATCGAACCTGCCAAGTTGGGGCCAGAAAGCCAACGTCTTAACCGTCTGAGCCACTCAGCCCGGCAATATGTTAGTTTAGTTCAAGATTATGCGTAATAAAAGTAGTGGATATGTAGGCAACCCGAATAGTCAAATTGTGCTGCAAGATTGCCTGCAGTCGCCTGTCATTTTTATTCTTTTAGCGTCGCCAATGTCTCTCGCGAAGAACTGGAAACATGCACAAGTTGTCCACTACCAAAAGGGTCATCAGCTAATATAGCTTCTGTCTTTCGTCTTCTATTAATTCTTTCAGCACTGTCAAACGCTCTAGAAGAATTGATTTATACGCAACTTGTAAGTTACTATACTTGTAAAAATGTTTTCCCATTTTCACCCGAGGCAAATTGTCACGGCCGCTTCCTTCCCATTCCTAACACTTTACTATCCCATCGTCGCCATAATACCTATCTCTGTCTATGCAGCGTAGAGCAACTTGTAAAAAATACTCTCTGCGTGATACCTTCCAATTTGGTTTCAAGGAAGTACATATTTCATCGACGAAACTCCTACGAATTACAGGCGACGTCATACGAATTATAGACGAGCGTAAAGTGCCTACACTTATTTTACTTTACTTCATTGGCGCGGTTTACACTTTACTAGAGAAACTATGAAGACCTGGTGTGAGTCCTTTTGCAGTTCAGCTCTTTACTTCATACTTTACCAACCGGCAAAAACTTGTTTTCAAACATTATGACCCCGGAATAGGAGATTAAACAAACACATGTCTCACGGGAACCCGTGGTTGGACCTCTTCCGTTTACTCTACACATCAATGACATATCTTCTCAGTTCAGCAATTATAGCTACCATATACGGCATTTAATTTGGAATTCATCAGATGAATCCTATTTTAGACCTAGCTAGATTCTATATTAGGGAGAGCCGTTTATTAATAAATACTCAAAGGACACAAGGCGTCATAATAGAGCAACAGAGACGGCTAAATACTCTGAACAAGAGATCCTTGGCTTCACTTTTGCTTTGCTTTTGCTTTGGCAGTAAAAGAAATGACCTACCGTTTTAATGAGAACTCTCCAAATCGACTGTGATTGGTGGTAGGAAAGAATGACTTTCCTTATGATGAAGACACCCTAATTTGATAGTGACTGGCATTAGGAAATGGAGCCTGTTATCATTATGAAAACGCTACAACTAAATTTTGACTGGCAGTAGGGAAGGGACTTGCCATTATCATGAAAACTCCTCAGCTGGTGTGTGTCTGGAAGTAGGAAAGGGGGGCCTGCCAGTGTAATGAAATGTATATTATTATTTCATAAGTACGTCAAAATCTTGGGATTATCATAAGTGACACATTAGACTGAAGTGAGCACATAACAAGCCTTAGTAGGCAAATTCACTCGTCACATCATCCTCTTACATCTCGCCAGTCACTTACTGAGACAGCATGAAAAATAAGCTTACCCAGACTTAATTACTGTGATGAAACACTGAAAATACAGAAGCTCGTGTATTAGGATTATATTTTCAGTTAAATATTTCACTCACCTCTCCACCTGTATTACATACTCTCCTGGTTAAAATCTATAAACTACGACAAAATAGGATTGTCGATTATTTACTTATCCTGAATTTTATATTGTTTCTTATATGGCTCAGTGTAAGAGAAGGCCGTAAGTCTTAACTTTGCCACAAATAAACGCATGAAATAAATAAATAAATAAATAAATAAATAAATAAATAAATAAATAAATAAATAAATAAATAAATAAATAAATAAATAAATAAATAAATAAATAAATAAATCAACAGAGATATTGCTCCGTAACTGTGTACAACCCGTTACGTACGGAGTGTGTTGCGAGCTAGGGGGAAGCCTTCGCCTGCAATTATTGGAGAGGTTATTATTTATAAGTAGGTTCGAATATTTAGTATCAAATATCGCTCAAATACGGAGGCGAATATGCTCTTATATACAGCTAAATGTGACCCAAAAAATTGGAAAATAGCCTATGACCAAACACAGATAATTTCAACGAATAATGGCTAAATGTTTAGCGTGCTGGCCTTTGGTTACAGCGGTCCCGGGTTCGATTCTCGGCAGGATCTGGAATTTTAACCATAATTGGTTAATTCCGCTGGCACGGGAGCTACGTGTCCTCATTACGACGCGCAGGACGCCTACGGGAGTCAAATCAAAAGACCTGCAGATGCCGAGCCTAACTTGTCCTCGGGCACTCCCGGCACTGAAAGCCATACGCCATTTCATTTTTATGTTTTCATTATACAGTCTCATTGCACTGCTTCAATTAATTTCCTAACCAATTTTTAAATGCAATTCCACTAGTCTCTGTCATAAATGCATTATCAGTTATTAAAGTGTGATGAGTGAATATATTTTAATTGATATTTCTGTCTTACACAATAGTAACAGAGACCTCATCGCTTCTCCTACACACAAATTAAAATAATATTAGTTATCAGAATTGAGAACGCACTGACTGTCGACGTAGGCGCAAAATATTTTGTTGGAATTAAATACAGAACACATAACTCTTATTCCCCACTCATGTCAGCATCTTTGTGTATATCAGTGTCACTATGCTGCTGAACGCTTTATAGCACATTAACTTCGCAAATTTTTCACAAGAGGATTTTTACTTAAGTAAAGAATCATTCATTTCAACGCAATTTCTTAATTGAACTCTTTCACTACACTTGCTTCAGAAATACTTATGTCAGCTCTATCTGTGTTAATCTAACTATGAAGTCTTGAAAATTGTATATGTTGACATTTTTTAGAAGTGAATGGAGAAAGGTAATCTAGGCATTAGGTGATGTGGTCACGTGCCACAAATGCTAAGACAAATAAGAAGATAAACCCTCGTGCTATTTTCTTCTCTCTTAACGAGGGTGACATTCCAGTGGACGTAAATATTCGCAATTAAGGATGCCATTCTAAAACTAGTGATGTAAACTCAGACGAGATGAAATAAGCATCAACTATTCAGCTTTGAGGCCCAAGCTTCAAGTTTCATCATAATGCCACTAACAAATTTACACAAGTAACATCAGACATCACATTCTAAGTACAGTACATTTTTCCGTGCAATATAACAATTCCAATGTCCGAAATATGGCAAGAACAATTAAAAAAATACGAATTTCTATGCTCCATAAAATACGTCTAAATACCGTACGCTCAGAAACGTCGAATTCGTGCTTAATTCCAACATATAGGTCAAACGGATGACGAAAGAAACTAAGATATTATTTCTGAATATCCCATCCCTGTTTGTGTTAGTGGGGATTACGCCTGTAATGTGGGCAACCCGCTGGATATAGTTGTAATGCAGATAGCCGGAAGCCTTCGCCTGTGACTGTCGGGGAGCATTGTATAAATGGGTTTCAGTTATTTTGTTGGATGGAGTGTAGAACTCGCATTTTACTTTCAATAATTTGTAGGGCAATACATCTAATTACAGTATACTGTATGTATTATATGGTGTGATATATGGAATGTGTTGTCAGAAGTAAACTTTATTGGTTAAGGGCTTTTACATAATTATTTAAATTAATTATAATGTAGGAGTTTACAGTTGTTATTTACAGGTATGCACAGCATGCTGCTATTTGCTCTGTTTGTTTCTAGTGTGAATAGGGTCTTCCATGATTTAAAGTGTTCTGGTGCTCCTTTTAAAGAAGACCGGTTAGTCCATGCCCTTGATTTCTTTAATGAGGGGATTGTTTAGCCCACAGGTGGATTGCTAAAATCATTCGGTGCTTTTGATTATTTAGTCTTGTATGATTGGTACATAGAACTGTTGTCCAATATCAGTATTGCGTACATGTCTTTGAACGCTGACTATTTTCTTAGTACTTTATTCTGGTGTCATTCAGTATAGCAGTCATTAGCTGTGACCCATGCGGGAGCAGTATCGGCTAGAACATGGTTGTTTTAATTAATCTTCTTTGTATTAGAGAGTATATATTTGACGGTGCTCTTCTAGCTCTGTCGAGAATGCAATCGGCTACGGATTTCTAACGTTTTCTTTACTTGGCTTCATCAGACCAAGGGATAACTGAGTCCTAGAGTTGAATAAAGTTTGTTCGTTAGTGACTCCATAGTATAATGTGAAGGACAGCAATTGTTTTCCATGGGTTAATTTTCATTCGCTATTTGTCAAGGCGTTGTTGCTTTTTGAATTTTAGCAGTCGGGCTGAGTGGCTCAGGTGGTCGAGGCGCTGGCCTTCTGACCCCAACTTGGCAGGGCGATCCTGGCTCAGTCCGGTAGTATTTGAAGGTGCTCAAATACTCAGCCTCGTGTCGGTAGATTTCCTGGAACGTAAAATAACTCCAGCGGGACTACATTCCGGCACCCTGGAGTCTACGAAAACCGTAAAAGTAGTAAGTGGGGCATAAAGCAAACAACATTATTATTATTATTATTATTATTATTATTATTATTATTATTATTATTATTATTGGAATGTTAGTGACACCTTGAATGGATGTTCAGTGATATTTCGGTGCCCTCAACGTGCGGGATGTCGTGAACATGTAGTAAATAGAGAAGGAGGCTAAAACGCTGCCTTGCGGGATACCAGTGTGAATTGTTCTATGTGAAGACATTTCACTACTTATGATTATGAATAACTGACCGGGTGAGTTGGCCGTGCAGTTAGGGGCGTGCGGCTGTGAGCTTGCATCCGCGAGATAGCGGGTTCGAATCCCACTGTCGGCAGCCCTGAAGATGGTTTTCCGTGGTTTCCCACTTTCACACCAGGCAAATGCTGTAGCTGTACCTTAATTAAGGCCACGGCCGCTTCCTTTCAACTCCTAGGTCTTTCCTATCCCGTCGTCGCCATAAGACCTATCTGTGTCCGTGCGACGTAAAGTGACTAGCAAAAAAAAAAAAAAAAAAGGATAAAGGCAGCTGTTAATTAATTTCCAGTAGTTGTGGTTGTGTAACTTTCTGAGCTTGAACAGTAAGCCGGACTGAAGCCTTGAGTAGACCCGTTGGTGTTATTCAACAGGAGTAGGCTATGTCCCTCTTCGTACCTCGTTAACCTCATCATCTCACACCCAGGCGCGCAAGTCTCCCATAGGTGTCAAATACAAAGACCTGCACCAGAAGCACCCAACACGTCCTTGGACACTCCGGGCACTAAACGTCAGGTGATAAATAAATAAATAAATAAATAAATAAATAAATAAATAAATAAATAAATAAATAAATAAATAAATAAATAAATAAATAAATAAATAAATAAATAAATAAATAAATAAATAAATAAATAAATAAATAAAATAAATAATTGAAGTGATATCAAACTGATGAGTCAATGCCGCACTGGGGTGAAACACTGGTAATTTCAATCGGAGGACATATATTTGTTCATGCTAGCCCAGGGGGCGTATATAGCAAGTGGAGATGCAATTCTCCCCTACTATTTCGGAACTGCATTGTGCTTATCACATGTATAATTTGCAGTGATGTCGGTCGGTAGATGCAGAGTGGGTCTCGGTACTCAAGTGGCCACGGCTGGTCCGTGATTCAACAGCTTTGCAGTCTGACCGGCCAACCGACTAGAGGAGGGGAGGAGGGGTGACCACGGCCTTACCTTAGCTCTAAGACACTGCATTCGGGACCTGCTGGACCTCACGGCTGGCCTCAACCATCGGCTGTCCTGAGAATGATTTTTCGTGGTTTCCCATTCTCCTGCGCTAAGGCGAATGCCGGGACAGTTCCTAGTACAGGCCACGGACGTCAACACCCTCACCTTCTCCGAAAATCTCCTTCACCGTAACAAATCTCCCGGTCTGAGATACGGCGTCACCGTCTAAGAGGCCCGCGTCCCCCTTCAGGGGAGGAATGAAAACATTTTAATAGTAGTGGCAGTGGTGTCACTACCGGCGTGCTGGCTGGCCACTGTCTTGGGAAGGTGCGGTATCCAATTGATGAGCCCATGTCGCACTGGGGTGGAACACTGGTAAATTTTGACGATTGAGTTTCCCGAATTTTATTTAACCCGTAAGTATTTAAGTTTACAGTAGAAACAAGTTTAAGAATAAAATCCGGTTGTTCGCAATGCTGTGCTAAGCCAAGCTATTTATAATCACATTGAGGATGCCATTAAATGATATGTAACTTTTCCTTCACATGGACTATGGCTTGTTGACTTGAATGTCTTCTACCTGATATTGCGGATTTATCCCTTTTTAACATCCGTGAGGCCTTCCTAATGTTGACCCTTATGTGGAGAGATATATTCACTATTACATGTTTCTGTGATGGTTGATAGTGTTGTGTGTATAAGAAATGATGTATATTAGGACGAATACAATTATCCAGTCCCCAAGCCTGAGGAAATTACCAGAAACAGTTCAAACCCCATTCCGGCTGTGAAATAAACCTGGGGTTCTTTAAAACGGTGTGCACTGCGCTGACTATTAAGCCCAGGTGTCGGATGTTGACTTCAAACTGTGTAGCTAATTACCGAGATGGTGAATAAACTGTTTATATCACTGATTGACTTTCAGAAAGGGACGTATTCCCCAATTTACAGAGATTCTTCTGAACATTAAAAACAATAACATGTATAACACATTGAGCCCATCGGTGGCCTTGATCTGCTAAATACGACTGTTGCCCCCACAGATGGCCAGCGGATATTTTAGTGTAACGTAGCCAGAGTGACAACATTCTCAGCCGTACCTATTGTTTGATTTTCATGGCCAGTTCCGGTGACACTCATATAAGACAGCTTCGCAGTTGGTCTCACGAGGCTGAGTGAATCCACGTCGAGATCTCAGTCCAGACTTAAAATACGGAACTCTTCAGGAATCGAAGCCGAGGCTTCCGGATAAGAGGCGGGTACACTAGTCCTACACCACTGGACTAGCCTTAACCGAGCAAGTGGCTGTTGGGTTTGCGTGACGCAGCTATCAGTTCGCATTCTGTAGATAGTGGATTCGAACCCTACTGTCAACAGTCCTGATGATGTTTTCCGTGGTTTCCCATTTTCACACCACGCAAACTTTACGGCTGTACCTTAATTAAGGCCACGGTCGCTTCCCTCCCATTCCTAGCCCTTTCCTGTCTCATCGTCTCCATAACACCTATAGTATCTGTCAGTGCGATGTAAAATACATTGTAAAAAATGAAAAATATTAGACTAGTCATAGACATACACTAGTGGAGTGCCCAAATATACTGAAGTGACATCATGTGCTCCAATATCTTATGCCATGGATTCGGAGACGGCACAGAGATTTGGAGTTGTGTGCATTAGAGGGAGGAGATTGTTCATCTCTTAGCAGCAGCAGTTACCCTGTTTAATTCTATAGTAGCTTAACATCATTCATTCTCCCTCTCTCTCTGGCTTGTTCGTTGAGCGATGTCATCAATCACTCCGTGCAGCTTCAGAGTCACGTAACGTAACCTAACGTAACGTGAATCCACGAGTGTCTTCTGGCCGCAGTGGTAGTAGTATGCCTCTGGATCTTCATTTGTTTCCGTGAGAGGGCGACACTCCATTACTTGGTGCAGCAGGGGAGGAACATGGTTTCCTGCTTTAACACTCTCCCTCTTTTGTGATCATCCATTCTCGTGCGCGACTCTCTACAGTCCATTTCGCACCAACTCCACGTGGGTTTGTCTATGTCTGAGTGGACCAGTTCACCTTTCTCCTCGCACATTATTTCTTCAGTAAAGAAAGAAAATAATGTGACAGTTTCACAACCGAGACAGAACTCACGGAGGGAGGGAAACTAGCAGCTTTGTAGGTGCCCAATGCTCATTTCTACCTTCAAATTTAATGGTTAGCTAGAATATTATAGTTAATAATAATAGTAATAATACTGGGCGAGTTGGCCGTGTGGTTAGGAGCGCGCAGCTGTGAGCTCGCATCCGGGAGATAGTGGGTTCGAACCCCACTGTCGGCAGCCCTGAAGATGGTTTTCAGTGGTTTCCCATTTTCACACAAGGCAAATGCTGGGGCTGTACCTTACTTAAGGCCTCGGCCACTTCCTTCCAATTCCTAGGCCTTTACTGTCCCAGCGTCGCCATAAGACCTATCTGTGTCGGCGCGACGTAAAGCAATTAGCAAATAATAATAATAATAATAATAATAATAATAATAATAATAATAATAATAATAATAATAAATCAGGGCTGGGATTTATTTGTAAATAAAGTGCTAAATATGAATATATACGAAGGTTATTTTTCATGGTATAATATATGGACTATTTTTTAAAATGTACAAACTAATGTAAAGAATATCTGTACTTTATCCAATTTTCCTATGTGTGAAATGGGTACAATTATAGATTTATTGTTTCAATATGAAATCCACAGAAAAGGTTCTTTTCATTTCTTTTTTTTTTTTTTTGTGCAATTTTCTTTACGTCGCACCTACACAGATGCGTCCTATGGCGACGATGGGATAAGAAAAATTTAGGAGTGAGAAGGAAGAGACCATGACTTTAACTAAGGTACATCCGCAGCATTTGCTTGGTGTGAAAATGGGGAGCCATGTTAAACCTACTTCAGGGGTGCCGACAGTAAGGATCGAAGACACTATCTCCCGAATGCAAGCTATAGCTACGTGGCTCAAACCACACAGCCACTTTGCTCGGTGAATTAGAAGAAGTGTTTAACCTCTTTCATATAGGTCACAAAATATTGAGTGACAAGGCCAAACACAGTAAGACAGGAATGTGCATACAGCAGAACTTGCTTTCCGCATCTTATATATATATATATAATTTGAAAGCGTAACACAATATTGTGAGAAAACCGCAATACTAACGCCTATATGTTAGACATCAAAAGATAGGTGTCTATCTCAGGATTTTAGAAAAATATTATGTATTATATTCACCGGTAGTTGGGTTTGTGAAAGTTGTCTCCGCTAATCTTTCTATCCCAGTCCGATAGGGGGCTCTATGAAAGTTGTCTATCACGGCCGACTGGATCCCTCGCTGCGCTAAGGAGCTAGCTAGAGCGACGCATCAAGTCGGCGGTGTGTCTATTCTGATCTTTCTAAGTTCGTCCGAAAGGGTGCTCTGGGAAAGTTGTCAATGCAACTCTTTCTAAATTAGTCCGATAGACAGCTCTATGAAATCATTGAAGCAAGTATCCAGAATGCTCAAATATGGCCGAAAATTAAATTGTTGCACTCGAAAACATAGATGTGTGCAAAGCCTACCGAAATGGAATTCGCGGCATGGTTCCTACAATAAGGAAATGAAATTAATAGTAAAATAGGACATGAAATAATAAGGTTTCCCAATGACTTCATAAATAACAATTTATTGGTAAGTCACGTTTTTTTGGCAATTGTATATACTTTAATTCTTCAGCTTTCTTTAGCAGATGATAATAGTAATAATAATGAAGACGTCCTTCACCTAATCTCAGGAAGTTTTAAGGAATACAACAGGGTCGATATTCTGTTGGCCGATGATGATGATGCAAACACAAACTTCATAAGCAGCATAACCTTAATAACATGCAGAATGCCTCCACATGAATTAAAATTGGAAGTTGGTGCAATTGTAATGCCTGTAAGAAATATGTACGTGACTTTTGATTCAGTAAACCGAGTGCGTACGATAGAGAAATGTATGACGAAATTATAAACTTAAAAGTCTTTGCAGGTTCTTCCAAGAATCAGGAAATTTATCTACATAGGATTGATTTGGTGTCTACCGAATATAACATGCCTTACAAATTTAGGTCTTGCTATCGCAATGACCATTAACAAAGCACAGGGTCAAAGTTTTTATAAAATAGGCACGGTACTTACGTATCTAGGTGTGTTTTCAGCCATGGTTAGTTACATGTTGCATTTAGGAGATGTAAAGCTGCGAGGAATGTAAAAATTAAAATTATAACTACTCCATATCAGGATCAGTTTCCCGAAAATGAAGGATATTTTACAAAAGAAATCCATAGTTTGCAATGAAATACTAAAATCGGTCAATGAATAAGACCGTAAAATACAATCATTTACAATGAATTGCAAATGATTAAAACATGACTGTTAAAAACATGCACAAGAAGATTATGATAGAGATATTGCCAAGGTTCAAAAATTCCATATTATAGTCAAAACGGAAGTGTAATAGATGGTCTTCCGAAGTTCAGTATATTTTCTGTTACTTTTCTCACACTTCTTTTATCATCATTTTCATTTTTAGACTTTGTTCGCAGCTGTTTCTGCGACGGACCAATAATAATAATAATAATAATAATAATAATAATAATAATAATAATAATAATAATAATAATAATAATAATAATAATAATAATGATAATAATCAAACCGAGCTCGATAGCTGCAGTCGCTTAAGTGCGGCCAGTATCCAGTATTCGGGAGATGGTGGGTTCGAACCCCACTGTCGCCAGCCCTGAAGATGGTTTTCCGTGGTTTCCCATTTTCACACCAAGCAAATGCTGGGGTTGTACCTTAATTAAGGCCACGGACGCTTCCTTCCCACTCCTAGACCTTTCTTCTCCCATCGTCGCCATAAGACCTATCTGTGTCGGTGCGACGTAAAGCAACTTGCAAAAAAAGTTATAATAATAATAATAATAATAATAATAATAATAATAATAATAATAATAATAATAATAATAATAATCAAAACTCTGGTAATATCACAATTGAACAGCCCTAACGAGCTTAAATGTTTTCAATAATAATAATAATAATAATAATAATAATAATAATAATAATAATAATAATAATAATAATAATAATAATAATAATAATAATATTGTTACCTATACTTTTCCATTAGCGTCACTTGGATCCACAATCGAAGTCACTTCATTGTATGCAGATCAAAGAAATAGAATAATTATCCTCAGCACTAAAATTGTCGTTGGTCAATTTGACAACCACTAACAACACAACAATAATAATCTATATATTTAAAACCCAAGGCGTTTCCTTTTCCAATCCGCCAACAATTCCCTACTCAACCGATTTTTATGAAATGGATTTATATGAAAGGAACTTACATAAATATGTGCTAACACTACTGTGTTCTATATTTCAACTATTATTAGTATTTACTACTAGTACTACTACTACTACTAATACTAATCGTTTTCATTCCTCCCCTGAAGGGGGAGGCGGGCCTCTTAGACGGTGACGCCGTCTCTCAGGCCGGGAGATTTGTTACGGTGAAGGAGATGTGCGGAGAATGCGAGGGGGGTGGGCGGCCGTGGCCTATACTACGAACTGATCCGGCATTCACCTTAGTGCAGGAGAATGGGAAACCATGGAAAACCATTCTCAGAGCAGCCGACGGTTGGGGTACAGCCGTGAGGTCCAGCCCTGTTCCGTCTCCCGAATGCAGAGGCGTAGAGCCACGGTAGAGCAGTGGCCACCCTTCCTCTGCTCGGTTGGCCGGTCAGAGTACAGACCTGTTGGACCACAGAGAAGCCGTGGCCACTTAAGGGCCGAAACCCACTCTGCATCTACTGACCATTAGTATTTTATTTTACGGAATTAACATGCACATACTGTAATGCTATTGTACGACAAGTATGCTTGTTGTCTACAATCCGTCAACGCCTTCTACTTAATATTTTCAAGTTGTTTTCTTTAAATTAAAGATAAATATCTCTAGATTCCGCGTCACTGCTCTTTTTTCGTTTATAGTTACAACTTTAATATGTTTTTTCCAATATTCCGACGAAGCGTCCTCTCGACTTCCAGAAGTAGTTTCAATCAGTTCCAGTAACTGAAAAGAGATGGCAATACTGTAGTTTATTCTGAATTCAATAGATGGCACTACTAGTACAGTTACTTCATATGGAATAGAAATGTGTGACGGCTCTCTCTGAACACTGCCGACTGGATCCCAAGCTGAGCTGCTTTTCGGGAAATGAAAAATTAAATATATGAATTATTGCGAATTAGGACGCATACTTCGGCATATGCTTCAATTTACTACCGCATGAGAATATGCCAACAACTTCCGGGCTATAAGTCGGGATGCTATAAACAGTCAAATGATGATTCTTTTTCTAATCCAAAGTATCCCATCCTGTTCTCCACGTGGTCGAAGACTACTCCACGACAAGATCTGCCTTTCAGTGATAAAAGTCGTATTCGTAATCTTCATTTTACCGCCGAACTTATCCAAAACTGTGATACATTATTAATGGTGAAAAGATGGAAATTCCAAGATAGAGACGCAAACTGGTTACCATAGCAGTCCCACACATTTTTTCCAAATCTTCCATTATATATTTCCTGTAACATTATAGTAAAAAGATGTCCATATCAACGCCAGTCTACTAAATGAGACGTTCCTTCCATTCATGATTATTCCACACTGGACTCCGCTAGTATTAGCTCTGTATGTGATGACTGGAGCCCGGATTGGACTGTATGAAATTACATATTCTGTTCCCATATATGTAACTACAAGGAAAGGTAAAATGTCGGTGAAACGAAAGTCTGCCATGTTTTCAGTGGCCACATAAGCAAGAAGACATGGCTCTTGAATGGCGAACAGTGTTGAAAATACGCAATATAGAACCACTGGTGCAAAATTAAAGACCGTTACCCAAAAGCTTAACGCATTAATAATCATAGAGTGCGAAAAGCGCCGCGCGAGGCCATCACGATCAGCTGATTGTAGGGTAAAAGGATAAGGAGAATCGTCATACAGTGACATACGAATAGGCTCTAAATTGTAAAAGTCACTCATTTAAAGGTACTAGATTATTTCATTTTCTGAAAGTTAAAAATAGGAGGGCAAAATGGGTGCAGAAATGCCGACGTGATAAGTGGCAGCCAACAGAACGTTCACAGCTATGCGAGCTTTGCTTCTTAAAAATGAGATAATAATCACCCAATTGGCTGCCTCTGTAACGCAACGGTTAGTATTATTAGCTGCCGTTCTCGAAAGCACATGTTTGATTCCCGGCACTGCCAGAGATTTAAGAGTGGCTGGACGAGAACACGAGGTTTGTGCGACTCTATGGCTAAATGATTAGCGTTCAGCCCTTTGATACACGAGACCCGGATTCGATTCCCGACTGGTTTGTGGATTTTAACCTTTATTAGTTAATTCCGATAACTCTGGGTGTGTGTGCCGTCCTCACAATTATAATTCATCATAAGTAGAGGCACGCAGACACGCAGATCACCTATAAGGCGTCAAATCAAGAGACCTGTATCAGATTTCTCCGGAGGCCACACTCCAATATGTACATGCCCTGATGTGCGTTAGCAGACTTTTGAAAGACATCATGGGCAATTTCATCTTCTTGGGATGGAAAGTTATTGTTTTGGTGGAGTTTTTAGACAAGTTTCGCCTATTGTTTGCCATGCTTCTAGACAAGCTGTTATTCAGAACGGTGTTAATTTTTCCCCTCTTGGGTCAGAATTTAAAATATTTCATCTGTTTAAAAATATGCGAGCAAGACGAGAAGAATTAGACTCTGCTGCTTTTTGGTGCAAATCGGTAATGGAGATTATCCTTTAGTGAATCATGATTCGCCAGAGCTATCTGTTATTAATTCAACACCCTCTATCATCGCGAAGCACCAGACCATGCTATACGTTTCTCCAAATTGCCATTATTGCCCCTATCAACGATCACTGCGATCAAATCAATTCTAAACTTATAGATCTTTTAACAAGAATGGTCAGAACGTAATTCAGTGCAAATTACTTCATTACTGAAGATAAAAATGAAACTTTCCAGTTTCCTATACTGTTTCTGAACACATTAATTGCCTACTCAAGCCCTTAAATTAAAACCTGCAGCAATTGTAATGTTATTAAGAAACGTAAATGTTTCACAGGGACTTCTAAACGGAACAAGATTAATTGTAAGAAAAATGCGTCAGAGTTGTTTGGATCTCGAAATCATTATGGAGTTAAGTGTTGGACAGAGATTTTTGATCCCTAGAATTGATTTAACACAATCGACACAACTCTTCCAAAGAAGCCACTTTCCCATTCGCCTTGCATTCGGCACGACAATTAACTAAGCTCAAGGACAGACTTTAGAACGCGTTGGTGTATGTTTACCCCATCCTGTATTTAGCCAAATCCAGATGTACGTAGCTATGTCTCGAGTTCTATCATTTGAGAGTTTGAAAGTACAAATAGTGCCAGGGAGCCATAGGACAATAAATGTAGTGTTTCAGGAGGTGCTCTAACAGCACTACATTTCAGAGATATTGGACCTAAATTTCTTCCTGGAGTCTGTATGTCACTGCAAACTACACGTAGCAAATGCTGTCACTCAACAGCTCGTAAGTGCCAGATAAATATACTTTACCGAACCAGGGAGTATTCCGTTGAATTTCAGTGGGGTCAGCCTGGTAAAAATTATTTTGTTTACAACCTCCCCATTCGGTACCTCACTATATTTTGAGTTAATGGCTCCATTAATTCATTCGGATTTTAATCTGATTCTAGTGTATTATTATTATTATTATTATTATTATTATTATTATTATTATTATTATTATTATTATTATTATTATTATTATTATTATTATTATTATTATTATTGCTTTGAAACATCGTAATGTGTATCAAACATGATCACCTATTTGAAAAAGTGAAATTTTCTCTAGCAGATTTGGATAAAACTAGCCAAATTTTGAAATTTGAAATAAAAAGAAATATTTCACCAACGAACTAGGGGAATGTTGGAGTCATTATATCCTTACAAAATATAATCCTGGTATTTTATACTATATGTCTATAGCCAATTCCGGAGTGAAATTCGGGAATGAAACAATTATACACAATAATTATCCTTTACATCCACTATGCAGCTAAGCAAATCACGACAATAATTTGGCCCAAATCTGTTAATCAAAATTAATCGAGCGCTCAGATGGGACACGTTTGGTACTAATAGACTGGTTAAAATTCATGGCGCAATAAGTTAATTTGCTCTCTTTAAATTCAGTATAACACGTCCAATTCTAAACTGTATTCCTTGTGTGGAAAGGTTTATTCAAACACAATCCACTTTTGGGTGGGACTTCATTAAATCCACTGTTCATGATTCAACAATTAATGGAGTTATCTGTATTAAATAGCGGTTTTCCTGATAGAATAACTATGAACTGTATAAATTCGATACTTATTTTAAGAAACGTGTTATTTTGACTCTGGCTTCGAAAAATGTAATTTCAAACTTAATGGTATTGGAGGATCTCACATGTGAAAGCAGGCAAAGAGTGAGTTTCTCACCTCAGAGGTGTGGTGCATCGCCTAACGCGTAACATCCCTTTTCAGAAGTTTATGATCTGCAGCATGTCCAAAGTTTGTAGATTTTCTGACATTGGAGAGTAATTCAGTTGGCCAAAAAGAATCTGACGTCGTCCGATTTAGGGATACTAAATTGGAAACTATCTTTAACTCCCGGTATCGTATGATAATGTAAGAAAATTTAGAACACAATTATCTATAAATGTTCACGAGAGTCTCAGTTTAAGTTCTCTAAAACATATTCCTAATAAACGTAACTGAGCATTGATAACGTAAGAGCCACTGGCCTATTTATATTTACGACATCTTTTCAATTAATAACTGAACTTTGAAAAGAACTATTTACAAGGCCTACCTGCAACCTAACTGGCGTTTTCTCCTACTAAGTACCCCTGACCTCAATTAATAAAAAAAATCCCAACGCCATTTCCACTTATGAGAGCAATACTCATAGACAATTTGAAGAACTGCGCGCACATCCGCTTGCGATTACACCTTAATATCTTCACCTGACTGAAATCGTATTTTCGGGGTGAATTAGTGCTTACGGAATAGATGCTGATAGGCCAGGTGAGGGGGTGGATGGGGAAGCACAGTTTTCTTTCTGCTCGTAAGAAATCACGTATCCTCAATAGTAATTGACCTAACGCGTTGTCATGCTGTACGCTCCAGGAGTATGTTCAGCAGAAGTCTGGTCTGGACTGGTCATTTTTACCTAACAGTTTCCTTCAATTGTCTCGAGACTTTCAGATAATATCACCGCTTCACCGATTGACCCTCAGATAGAAATTCATGGTGCCAAATAACGATGAAGTAAAGAAAAGATAATAATGCTAATTTCTTTATGCCCCACTAACTACTTTTACGGTTTTCGAAGACGCCGACATGCCAGAATTTAGTCCCGCAGGAGTTCTTTTACGCGCCAGTGAGTCTGCCGATACGAGGCTGACTTACTTGAGAAACTTCAAATACTACCGGACTGAGCCAGGATCGAACCTGCCAAGTTGGAATTAGAAGGCCAGCACCTCTGTACCCTCTGAGCCACTTAGTGCGGCGCAAAAAAAAAAAAAATAATAGAAAACATCAAGAACGCATTCACGTTCGACCTGACCTGCTGCAATTTCTTTGGTCTTGGCGAATATTTTCCACACCATTGTGTTTCTCTATAAAGAAGTTCCCCAATCTGAAGCAGAAGCGAATGATCGCACGGCGCTTGTAATCAGACAGCTCAAGTGTTTCAACATACACTCTACAAACTCTTTAAATAACAGCTGTTGAGTGATTTAGTTTTCAGAAATACGCAGCAATGGCTAGTTACTCGGGAAGTAAACAACTTTCAAAATTCTGTCATTATTTTACAGGACTCTTATTTTGAAAAATAACAAAAATTGTTTGAAATACAATTTCAAAATGAAAGCACTCCAGTGACCCAAGAACAACCAAAGCACTTTTAACTTCTAGATTCAGTCCTCCAGACACATATACGTCCTTTATGAATAAAACGGAGACATATAAAGATACGACACAACCATTAAAGGAGGAGGAAGGTGTATGAGGTAGACTATGCTATACACCTTCGGATTAAGCAGTACTGCGACGTTTTATGGAGGAACTTTACAGGTAGATTACTGTTTGTGGCCATAATTTCTCCTTTATTTGCATTACTGAAAAACTGTAAAATGTGTAATAAACACAACCCGTTCGCCTACCGTGATTTATTGCCATAGAGATGGTGTGGTCGTAAACGATAAGCCTCCATCATGAGTACAGTAGAAACTTCAACGTCGCCTACAATGTTTGAATAACGGTATATTCATGTGTGTCTTGGACTTAGAGAACATAACATCACCAAGGGACGTAAATCGTTTTACACTTGTACACAGTGTTGATTAGACGCCATCAGTTAAAGGCGAAGGAACAATAGGTCTCCCAAAATCTACTCTATTCCGATGAAATGTCGTATGGCTTTTAGTGCCGGGATATCCCAGGAAGGGTTCGGCTTGCCAGGTGCAGGTCTTTCTATTCGACGAGGATGAAATGATGATGAAGACAACACATACACCCAGCCCCCGTGCCATTGGAATTAACCAATTAAGGTTAAAATCCCCGACCCGGCCGGGAATCGAACCCGGGACCCTCTGAACCGAAGGCCAGTACGCTGACCGTTCAGCCAACGAGTCGGACCTCTATTCCGATAATTTACGGCTACTGCTACTAAGAACCTCTTCTCCTTATGTTCTGAAGCCATTACTATTCGTTGCTCCTAATTTTACTGCAAACAAGTGTTCAAAATTAGGTAGAATAATGTTGTTCGTTTTACGTGACTATAGTATGCCTATCAAACATGGAGGGTTTTGAAATGTAGTGTTTCCGCAAAATACTCAGTGTTGTGTGGATAGATGAGGTGGATGAAAAATGCTGAGGTTTACCCACAATTAGCCAAAAGGGAACACTGTTGACATAAATGTACAAACGACACACTTCCTGGTAGTGTCACACATTACGACATTCAGTATTAATTGCAACAACACTGTAGAAGTCTATGACATTGGGAAACGGCTTCGGGGAAGACCTAAGATTTCACTCGTAAACCCGATCTTAGACGGTACTGTTGTGGAAAAATACTGTACTGTATTCAGCAATGAGGAACAATTTCGTGGTAACAGATCAGTCATTGGATCTAATACTGGATGATGGTGATGATAATGATGATGATGATGAGTAATGATGCCGAATAAGAACCACATTTATAGAATTCAGAGTCGCCATGATGCTAAAATTTTGACCCGCAAGAGTTCTTTTATGTGCCAAAAAACATACCGACACAAGGCTGGCGTATTAGAGCACCTCCAAATACCACCGGACTGAGCCGGGCTTGAAAACACCATGTTAGGCTTAAAAAAGGTCAGCGGTACACCACATGATCCACTCAGCGCGGTAGAAAGTTTGATGATCCTCTGCTTGTCAAAGGCTTATAACTATACTGTAGAGTGCAAGGATCGAGATAAACATTTAACGCTTTTGAAGGTTTTTATGGAGGCAAAATGCTGTCCGACTCCTTGGCTGAATAGTCAGCTCAGTTCAGAGGGTCCCTGGTTCGATACCCGGCCGGGTCGGGGATTTTAATCGCCTCTAATTAATTCTTATGGCCCGGAGACTGGGTGTTAGTGTTTGTTCCAACACTTCCCTCTTTATATTCAGACAACACAACACGCTAGCAACCACCACACAAACAAGCAATAGTGATTACTATTCCTCCATATCTATATGTGCGACACAGTTCACACCGCGACCCCAAAGGCGTGCGAAAAGCGGTAGACAAAAGAAGAAGAAAGAAAGAATGGAGGCAAAAAGCTATAAGAAAAATGAGTTTCTTGTTAAGTTGCAGGGTGGGAAATGTACTTTCGTCTTCATACACTACAATAATAAAATATTTGTTACACGTCATTCCTCAAAGATAAGAAATGGAACAAGATTTCAAGGCTGAAGGTCATGGACAAGTGAAATTTGATATTTTCTACGTTTCACAGAAAATTAGATACTAAAGTTTTAACTCAATTAAGTATCATTCTGAGAAAGTTGAATTATATAGTATTTTATGCGTGTGTGATGAAGATGCCAACTGTTACCTTCCTGTTCAGAACCAGGACAGTTTCACGTTTCTTCATGTCTTAATCAATACGAACAGACTTGTAGAAAAATGAATTTCCCTTCTTGTTGCCAAGAAGGAAAACGCCTCTAGTTAGCGGAGATCACACTAATCAGTTATGTCCAAATTCACATTTCCGAATGGTATGAAGGGTAAAAATATTTGAAAAGTACTTCTTTCTACAATGATCATATACATATCCCTCTTTTGTGAATCATAATCGTGTGAATTTTGAAGTTTCCCACGTTTAAAAGAATAATGTGCTCGCCAATTTCGATTGCCACAGAAGTCTGAAAAAGTCAGTAATTACTAGAACTGCAGCTATCACCATTAAAACCTTCAGAATGTCCGACTCGTTGGCTGAATGGTCAGCGTACTGGCATTCGATTCAGAGGGTCTCCGGGTCGATTCCCGGCAGGGCCGGGAATTTTTACCATCATTGGTTAGTTTCCCTAGCATGGAGGCCGGGTGTATGTGTTTTCTTCGTCAACATTTCGTCCTAATCACGACCCGCGGGTAGCTTACGGGCGTCAAATGAAAAGACCCGCACTTGGCGAACAGAAACCGCCCTGGGATATCCCGGCACTAAAAGCCATACGACATTTTATTTCCCTTCAGAATAAACTAGATCAATTCCTACAATCTCTGTAAACTTCTACACAATGAGATAATGGCCCTAAATTCATTGAATTGTAAGTTACTCACCAGTCACCATATGGCTAACAGCAATCCTGATCTCATACCTGGAGACTACCAAAATAAATACGTTTACAACTGAGTGAGAGATGGTATGGTCTCTAGAGGTGGAGAAGCCTCGGTCACTGTAAAAGGAGTAATTTTAACGTATCTTTTAACAACGAAACAATGTTTTCCGTTTTTACCTAACGAAATCTCAAGAATTTTTGGAACCAGTATGGTACCCATACTTAAATTTTCACGGGAATATGGCACGCGATACCTTTCCTGTTGCCACGAGTTAGTTCTAATGAGAAACTTACGAAGTCGCCAGGATTCAAACCCGGGAGTCGCTACCCGCAAGGAAAACTATATCACTCTGTTAGTATATTTGAGCAATAACTACACATTCGGACTAATCAGTAGGCCATCTTCTCATTAGCATTATTATTATTATTAAAGAGTACGTAATAGGACTGCTTCTACTACCGAGCACTTTGGCCGCACGGTTGAATTCGGGAGACGGTGGGTTTGAAACCAATTTTCACACCATACAAATGCTGGTGCTGTACCATAACTAAGGCCACGGTCGTTACCTTCCCAATCCTAGACACTGCCCATCTCTGGGTCACTGAAAGCCTTCGATGTGTTAGTGCGAAGTTAAACCACTAGGAATAAAATAAGATTGTTACTCACATTTTTATGCACTGATATACTGCATCCCTCTTAAACCTGGACGCTAAGCAACGCAGTGTTTGACCGCATAGAAGCATTTGAAATGTGGCGTTTCCGTACGACGGCGAAAATTTTGTTGAAGAATAAGGTGTTAAACCAAAGGAGTTCATCTTATATACAATTGGGGCTTGTGTTGGTGGGACATGCGATGTACCACTCAGACAGTAGCAGATGATTTGGTGGCGGTGGTGGTGATGGCTGTGGTAAAAATGAAATGGCGTATGGCTTTCAATGCTGGGAGTGTCCGAGGACAAGTTCGGCTCGCCAGATGGAGGTTTTCATTTGACGCCCTTAAGCGACGTTCGCGTCGTAATGAGGATGACATACTGATAAAGGCGACAACTACACCCAGCCACAAGCCAGGGAAAGAACCATTATGGTTAAAATTCCCGACCCTATCGTGAATCGAACCTGGAACCTCTGTGATCAAAGGCCAGGACGCTAACCATTTGGCCATACAGCCGGGCATGGCTGTGGTGATTACTTTAAGAGGAAGTACAACTAGGCAAGTACCGTCTCCTAGGTCAGGGGAAAAATGCAAGAGGTCCGACTCTTCGAAGAATGGAGGTATCGGCAACGGAAAGAGAAGGCCACGAAGGGCATAGAAAATAAACTCACCAGGCCTCACAAACCTAATATCGTTGAGATCGAAAGAGAACGAAAGTTGACCAAAAATAGCAAAGACGAAGGCAAGGAGGCTGGCACAGGTGAGTGGAAGCTTCTGTATGCCTGTCTCAGGTAGGGTCTTCGTAGTCGCGAACCCACACTATCAACATACAAGCCACTGAGGTTCCCCTTCAGCCGATAATTACGAAAGACTGGAGATACTGTATATGTCTTGGACCACCCCCACCCACAGGGGGTAGCAGAAGTTTTGACTGAAAACGTTGTTCGGCAGATGGATGTTAAAATTGACGTTTCCAAGGATTTCGAACTAGAACTCTTATGTTTTGGCTGGTAGATTAGACCTTTGTTTGTGTTGTACTCTGGTCTTCCCCTCAACTATCTTTTACCTATAACATAGTCGGAAAATGAGTAGTTATTATTTTTTGGCACTTACCCTTAAATTAAAACAGCAAATTTTATGAAATTATACCTAACCGTCTCATGATACTGTGTAAACAGGCAAAAATTAAACTCGAGTAACCATTGGCCACTGCGTGCCCTTCCCGATAATAAACCGTATCAATACGGTAATCTACTGGTAGGCGTGATCATGTAAACATTGGTCATGAATAAATTTTATCCGAAATAAATTTGTAAGGATAATTAAAATATAGTAGTGTAAATACAGGTGACGAGGAAATCCTTTAATAGGTAGAGTATATATAGAAATCTCTCACTTCGTCACACAGCGGTTAACCGATCAAATATTAAATTCAGCTCAGAGTGTAATATTATACTTCCTAGAGGCTGCTTGTTTGACTGCGACACGAAACTGTTCTGTCGATCCACAGAGCAAGCAGACGCCAAGTTTCCACTTGCGGACCAAATGGTGTGTAATAATGACACGATATTAAACAAACATCGCTACAAACGAGCGATACTTTGACTGCACTGCGGACCTTTAGATGGATCACACAGCCATATTTCCGGTCACAGGCAAAAGCTAAAAAAGTAGAAATGTCACAGCAGCGACCATACTGCAGCTTCCAGCTTTACCGTGCGGTAACATGGAAATTTTTACTTCGTATTTTACAACAGTATTTGCTAATTAATTGTTTTACAGCACATAATGAACTATTAGGTTAAAACTATTTTGCTGATTTATTTTTATTTGCTAGAGCTAATTAACAGTTAAATAGATCAGCAGAGGATTTCAACACTCTAGTATCTATTAGGATAATCAGCAATTAGGGGGACTTTAAATACACTGACTGACAGAGCAAATGCAACACCAAGAAGGAGTGGTTCGAAAGGGATGAAAGTTGGAAAAAACAGAGACGGCACGGACGAATAATTGATGTTTATTTCAAACCGATATGCAGGTTACACAATGCGCACGGCATCGACTCAGTAGGATGTAGGACCACCGCGAGCGGCGATGCACGCTAAAACACGTCGAGGTACAGAGTCAATAAGAGTGCGGATGGTGTCCTGAGGGATGGTTCTCCATTCTCTGTCAACCATTTGCCACAGTTGGTCGTCCGTACGAGGCTGGGGCAGAGTTTGCAAACGGCGTCCAATGAGATCCCACACGTGTTCGATTGGTGAGAGATCCGGAGAGTACGCTGGCGAAGGAAGCATCTGTACACCTCGTAGAGCCTGTTGGGAGATGCGAGCAGTGTGTGGACGGGCATTATCCTGCTGAAACAGAGCATTGGGCAGACCCTGAAGGTACGGGAGTGCCACCGGCCGCAGCACATGCTGCACGTAGCGGTGGGCATTTATCGTGCCTTGAATACGCACTAGAGGTGACGTGGAATCATACGCAAAAGCGCCCCAAACCATGATGCCGCGTTGTTTAGAGGTAGGGCGCTCCACAGTTACTGCCGGATTTGACCTTTCTCCACGCCGACGCCACACTCGTCTGCGGTGACTATCACTGACAGAACAGAAGCGTGACTCATCGGAGAACACGACGTTCCGCCATTCCCTCATCCAAGTCGCTCTAGCCCGGCACCATGCCAGGCGTGCACGTCTATGCTGTGGAGTCAATGGTAGTCTTCTGAGCGGACGCCGGGAGTGCAGGCCTCCTTCAACCAATCGACGGGAAATTGTTCTGGTCGATATTGCACATGCTGAAGAATGGCGGTTGACGTGGCGTGCGGGGCTGCCACCGCTTGGCGGCGGATGCGCCGATCCTCGCGTGCTGACGTCACTCGGGCTGCGCCTGGACCCCTCGCACGTGCCACATGTCCCTGCGCCAACCATCTTCGCCACAGGCGCTGCACCGTGGACACATCCCTATGGGTATCGGCTGCGATTTGACGAAGCGACCAACCTGCCCTTCTCAGCCCGATCACCATACCCCTCGTAAAGTCGTCTGTCTGCTGGAAATGCCTCCGTTGACGGCGGCCTGGCATTCTTAGCTATACACGTGTCCTGTGGCACACGACAACACGTTCTACAATGACTGTCGGCTGAGAAATCACGGTACGAAGTGGGCCATTCGCCAACGCCGTGTCCCATTTATCGTTCGCTACGTGCGCAGCACAGCGGCGCATTTCACATCATGAGCATACCTCAGTGACGTCAGTCTACCCTGCAATTGGCATAAAGTTCTGACCACTCCTTCTTGGTGTTGCATTTGCTCTGTCAGTCGGTGTATATCTGCACAGGGATTATTAAGAATACTATTAACAACTTGCTGTTAACATTTTATGAACGGAAACAGAAATTGCATGAACGTCAGTCTTGTATATTAACACACGTGTCATTTCTTTTATTAACCTCTGGTATCAAATTGTTAATAGAGGCGTGTTATATACTTTTCTTGCTGTTATTATTTCATTTTCAAGTTTTAAACGTGTTTAGTCCTCAGCCATGTGTTGCAGAGTGTAGAGGCTGATGATACCTTGTATTACTCCTGCGTCTGCAGTAGCTTGCACTAAGGTAGCACTGCTGTGGATGCCATCTCACGACAGGAGCATGGACGGAGAATCTAGAGATCTGAAGATGGCAAGTGGTAGCGCTTCAATTGATGGACGATAATTCTAAGTTACGCAGGAGGGTCGGAAATAAGGAGCCATGTTCTATGAAGTATCACGCCAATCGAGTGAAGGAAATGTCGATTTTGACGTTTCATAGCATATTTTAACTTCAGGGACTTCCTTGACGAGGCGGTAAACGCATACTCGGTTTACTCGGAAAGACAGGGATTCGAATCTCTCTTCAATGTTTTTAACATTTGCAGTCGATGAAATTAAATTATTGTTTCCTTCCAGGAACCTTATTTTTGATATAGAGGCCAAAGACAGGCATTTATACAAGTGGAGGCACAAGCTTCCCCTAGTGCGCCGTCACTGCATTGTCCTACATAGAAGGCTTGCAGAGGTGTCCGTCCCAACGTTGCGCTAGTGCCAGCGTCTTGGCAAGGTGTAGCATTCCAAATGATGAGCCCACAGCTACACTGGGGCGAAACGCTGGTAATTTTACGGTTGAAAAAAGCCTAGACTCATAGAGCTTAAATGTTTTTTTCCAAAATTCCTCTTTGCATTTTGAGTTGACGCACTTGTATATAGTGATGGCAAAACTTTTCAGAATTTCGATATATCGGTTTTTCGATACATCGGTATTAAACTATCGATGTCATTGAACTATCGGTCTTCAAAATATCGATATACCGCCGATATATCCGTTTTTAAAATATTAGTGTTATTATCCATTATTTTAAGTCTAGTTTTAAATTTGACACCATGATTAAATAATTCATTAGGTTTAATAAGTCTTGACACAGATCAGGAAACATGCTTAATGCAATGACCAAGTAATATTACTTTTTCACTACAATGA
Source organism: Anabrus simplex (assembly GCF_040414725.1). Classification (NCBI taxonomy): domain Eukaryota; kingdom Metazoa; phylum Arthropoda; class Insecta; order Orthoptera; family Tettigoniidae; genus Anabrus; species Anabrus simplex. The sequence goes on from NC_090267.1 coordinate 189,986,768, forward strand.
CACTTAAAAACATTTAGAGCGGAAGGATGTTATGATGCATAGAAAAACGGTATATGGAAGTAACCAGCTAATAACTTACATCGAAAAACCATATAAAAACTACACACGTATAATTTGTGTACGAAGTACATCTGATAATTATCAGAGCTCTATAAAACAATAACACATTTCCTTCCCAACTTCTTCCCCAGCACTGCAATTCCATTTGTTCGTAAGAAAAACATTATGATGATCTTAGACCAATTTCTAATAGCACTTAGGTAATCCGTTAAGAAAAAAAAACAACTTGGATAACAGTTTACCATTTAATCAGTTTCTCTTTTCCGTGATGGTGTTACCGGCCTTTGAAAACAGTCTCTCTGCTGGGACAGAGATCACTATAATGCTCAAGTTTTGCCTTGCTAACGTGTACAGCTATGCATACAATGTACGCAGGACGAATGAGTTGTGATATTATCACAGTATTTACCCAAGTGAATTGAGAATTGAAAATTCAAACGAAAATTCAAATTTTGTAACTGTAGTTTGCAAATATTGAAAGGGTCTGAAAAAGAGTCAAATCGTAGACAACAGTATTAAATTAGACGGAAATATCGATATATTGGGCAAAAATATCGATATCGACAAAATATCGGACCTCAAAATATCGATGTCGATATATCTATTTTTTCATCTCAAAATATCGATAGTTCCGATAATCGATATTCGTTTGCCATTTCTACTTGTATAATATTCATCTGGCTCTTTTTGAGAGTGCAACTCTGGCTGCCATATAGACGAACTGGAATGACGCAGCTTTCCAAGATTTCAAACCTTTTCTGAATGTTAATAATATGTTTGTCCATGAGAATGAATTTTAGGTCCCAGAACATGTCCCAGGCAAAGAGTATTCTTTTTTTTAAATTCCTTGTCCATTTTCCCTTTCAGGCTGTTTGGCAAGATGGTGCGTAGTGAGGTTCGTCCTTAAAGTCGCTCTGTGTCAATCTAGCCAAATCCTCATTTATAGATTCATTTAGTTGTCACGAATAATAAATAAAAGTGTAATTAGTGTACCGCTAAGAGTTTACGAAATTCAGTATAACGTTAAGACCGTGCAGAATAAGGTTTCATCGTTTGAAAATCGGATGAAAAAATTTTAAGCTCGTCTCGTCTAAGCGACCGTGGCTGCTAACAGTGCTACCAACTCCCACGATATGCTCCAGGATCTCCGCTCGGACTTCACTGATTTCCAGGCCACAGTTAGAGCTGAATTGGTCTCCATAGAGGAGGAGTTAGTCTCATTGCAGTGAACAGTGAAAACGCAGGAGGAAAATCTGGACTAAGCGGAGAAATACTCCAGGCGAAATTGCCTCCTCATGCACGGGATCAGTGAGTGGCCAGGGGAAGATCTAGCAGCTAAAGTACTAAATATGGTGAAGCAGAAGCTAAGTATCGAACTGTAGAGCAACTGAAAGAAACCATAAATTTCAATACGAATGTGATCGAGGAACTAAAGCGTACGCTGGAAGTAAGAGACACGACCATAAGGGAATTAAGAAGAGAGCTGAAAATTAAAACAGACAGTTTAAAGCAGTACCAAAGAAGACAGTGCTTGCGTGTGTTTGGTGTGGAAGAAACTGCAGGAGAAAACACGGACACTATTGTCATTTATATTGCTCGTGAAATTGGGGTGGAACTCTCAGTGGACGAAATAGACAGATCGCATAGGGTTGGGAAAAGTCAAACTGGCCGTCCAAGACCCATAATTGTGAAGTTTGTTTCGTACCGGAAAAGAAATGCGATGTTTATAAACAAAAAGAAACTCAAGGGCACAAATAAAACAATTAGAGAGGACCTAACCCCAGAGAGACTGCGGCTTCTACAGGACGCTATAAGTAAGTTCAGTGTGCGGAACGTGTGGTTGAAGGATGGCACAATCTATGTTAAGCAGGGAACTCGTAAAATACCTGTGTCAAACCGCGAAGATCTCGATCGTATTCGCTAACCATGAGCCGACATTCTGTAAACTAAATACCGCTGTATAGAACTTTAATCAGAATTTCAACTGTAGCTATAGCCTACATTTTTATCATTAATTTCAATTTGTAGTTTCTGAATTTTTTCTAGTGTAGTTTTTCCTTTTATATCTACAGTTAAATTTTAAGTTGGCAGCAACAAGTAACCAGGAAACAAATGCCTCTAGTTTCAGCCTCCCCAACCCACAGTCCCAAGCAGGTCACTACCTGGATCTCTCAGCCCCCACCCTAAGTACCGCTAATCACCTTCAAGACATTCTTTCGCCTTACCCTACCTCCTTACAAATAGCTCATGCAAACACTCAGAGCATTCTCCCACATTTCTCGAAATTCTCTGAAATATTCTCAACCTGCAACCTACATGCCATACTATTCTCCGAGTCGTGGTTGCGTCAGTCTATCCCTTCATCTCTTGTTAGTATGAATGGTTATTCATTAGTTAGGAATGACAGGAGCGGTAAGCTCGGTGGAGGAGTCGGTATGTATATACGGGATGATATGTGAAATATAAGGTGATATTAAAATCCCCCAGTGAGTTCTCCAATAGCCCTGTTCGTTGAGTTCATAGTTCGCGGGACGAAGTGCTTGTTTGGTGTGGTGTATCGTCCACCGAAGACTGGTAACATCACAAATCTAGAGGAAGCCGTACATGATCTAACACCCAGGTATGAGCATTCGATTTTAATGGGAGACTATAATACAGACTTGATAAATAAATCTACCGAAACAAAACGATTGACTGAGATGTTTCCATCCATTAATTTGACAATACTACCCCTTAACCCTACACACCATGTTGCCAACTCACGTACGCTCCTCGATCTAATAATTACTAATAATACCAACCGAATCCTAACTCATGGACAAATGCCCGTTCCCGGTCTTTCCCGACATGACATGGTTTACGCTGCATATTCCTTGAAGTGCCCTAAATTCAAGCCGAAATTAATTACATACAGAGATTTTAAACACTTTAATGAAGACGCATTTTTTGACGATGCTCTTAACACACCATGGCACAATATTCAGTTCATAAATGACATTCACGGAAAAGTAAATCATTTTAACGAACTACTACTGACTCTGTATGACAGACATGCACCACTACGCACTGTTAGGGTAAAGAGACCTTCAAACCCATGGCTGTCCCAAGAAATACGCGACCAGATGAAAATAAGTGACGCAGCCTATAATTATTACGTGAAATATCCTACATCTGACAATTTCGGAAAGTATAAAAAACTCCGAAACAGAACAACACAGTTAATTAGAAATGCTAAAATACGTCACCCTTTAACACACAAAATTCTAGTCAGATTTGGAAATCTCTTCGCGAAATGGGATTATGCAAAAACAAGACAAATGGCAACAATTGTAATGTACCACTAGCTGACCTAAACTCATACTTTAGCTCAAGATCCTCTCATATTGACGATCAGACCAAAGCAGCAGTAATTAACAGAATATCCTCAAAAACAAGACATAATGGCGTGCAGTTCTACTTTTCTCATGTGACCCCCAATGACGTTAGGGAAGTCTTCAGTGAAATAAAATCAGGGTCCACTGGCCATGATGGAATCAACCTGTCTCTTTTAAAGAGAATCATTGACATCATACCTCCAACGGTCACACATATCATTAATAACTCACTCATGACTGGAGTATTTCCTTCGAATTGGAAACATGCAATCATCCGGCCTTTCTCTAAAAACAACAACCCCAACAGTCCCGAAGATTATCGTCCTGTAAGTATCCTTCCTATATTAGGAAAATTGTTGGAGAAAATAGTACATAAACAAATGACTGAATATCTTATCCAGTACAACTTACTGGACAAATATCAATCGGGATTCAGACAAAACCACAGTACTGCCACTGCATTAGTTAAAGTGACAAATGACATGCATCTAGCGATAGATAAAGGACAAATGACAATACTTGTTCTCTTGGACTTAAGCAAAGCCTTCGATTGTGTAGATAGAGACATATTACTCGCTAAACTTAAGGCGCTGAAATTTTCTTACAGCACTTTAATCTGGGTACACTCCTATCTTAGTGATCGCCAGCAGCGTGTTTCAGTGGGAAACGATACATCTTCGTGGCAAACCACTAAGATCGGCGTGGCTCAGGGAGGAGTATTGTCACCACTTTTGTTCTCACTGTACATGAACGACTTATCTGAGACGCTGACCAATAGTAAATATCACCTGTATGCAGATGATATTCAGTTATATATTCACACAAAGCCTAATGACTTAAACACTTCAATCACTAAGTTAAACGAAGACCTAGCAAATGTTAATGACTGGACTAGCAGACATGGCCTGAAAGTGAACCCATCAAAATCACAGGCCATCATAATTGGCACATATAAATCGCATGCTAAAATACATAAAACGTCTATACCCAGTGTTATGCTCAGTGGAATACCAGTAACATTTAGTGATCATGTAAAGAACCTTGGAGTAGTATTCGATAAATATTTAAGTTGGTGGGAACACATCACAAAAATTTGTCAAAGAGTATTCTACTCATTACATTCTGCAAAAAGGATGAGGGACTTCCTTCCAAGAAAACACAAGACAATTATTAGTACAGAGTCTAATATTTCCAATATTTGACTACGGGGATGTAGTTTATAATAATATGAGCAAAACACTTTCATGTCGACTACAGCGAGCCTACAATGCTTGTGCTCGATTCGTATTCAATATCCCCATCCAAACTCATATTAGCCCTTTCCTCTCTCAGCTGTCGTGGCTAAGATTGACTGAACGACGTAAATACCACACTGTTTCCCTTCTCCACAGTATTCTGCAAACGAAGAAACCAGACTATCTTTGAACAGACTTTAAATACCTCTCCCCTTCCGATAGAGCTCCCTCAAGGTCATCCACACGTTCCCTCTTGTCCATTCAAATTCACCACGGTAACTCGTACAACAACTCATTCATACCTGCTACCATACGTTCCTGGAACTCAATCCCAGCTGAAATTAGAGGCGTAGGCAATCCGAAGTTATTTAAAAGGAAATGTTTAATGTGGTACACAAATATGTAAAAAGTAGATTTTACTAACGTAAGAATTTAATAATTAGCTCTTAATTATCAATAAGGATACAAATATATAGAGGTTAAGTAAATTAATTTTAGTGATTTTTAGAAATATATGTAAAAATAATTTTATGTACATTATTCTGTAAATTGTATAAAGCTGTTGTACAATATGGTTTGGCATAATAGCAGGCTTTATAGCCATATAAGAAAGGCAATAAACTAAACTAAACTACCATGAAGAGCAGTGACCGCTGTCAAATGCTGGAGGCCAGTAGAAGAACAGCTGTTGATGTTTTAACAATAGGGAGGAGCCAGATAATAATGAAATTTACTAGCTATCTGTAATGCGGCCTGGTGTGCTAATTGTGCCCTCAAAAGGGACAGATCTCCTGGCCACGGAGTCTCTCACTGTCACTCGGAAATAGGGTTACCAGACGTCCGTATTTACCAGGACACGCCCTTATGTTTAGCGTCTGTCCTGGCGTCCGTATATATTTTTTTGGTGGCCATGATCGTTAAGGCGCTGAAGTCTAAAACGGTCTAACACCGAGGTTAGCCGGTTCGAGTCCCGTTGGTCGAAAAAATTTTCACCATCAGAATGTTGGCCGGCAGGGTAGGGGAGGTGGTGGTATACAATTTCTAATCACTAGATTGCGTGCCAAAAGCCTGGATTAAATTCCAAACCTCTCCGCAGTGCTCATATGGAGTGAGGGCATATGACGCTGTTGATGGTGATTCGTCCGTCGGATGGGGACGTTAAGCCTTGAGCAGACCCCTTGGTGCTATTTGACAGGAGTAGGCTATGTGCCGGCACCGGGTTTCACCCTCTCCCTACTATCATATATCACGTCATTCATTTCATCTCCCATTAACTCCTCTGATGAGGTTGACGTCAGGAAGGGCATCCGGTCATAAAAAACCGCCACGACAAATTCATCTCACCTCATACCCGACCCCGTAGGGAAACGGGACAAGGGTTGGACAAACAAACATTTTCTGATTGTCCGTATTTTCGTCTAATAATATTAAAATGAACTTTTTCCATCTGGAAACCCATTTTCGTAAATTTTGACTCGCTTATTCCATAACCTTTGACTTCAGCTGCAGCTTGAACGTTTTAAATTCCTGTAGTCTTTGACTAGTATATTTTCGCTGGTCGAAGTCGATAGTCGAAGTTGGCGATAGGATACGGAAACGGAAGCTAAAAACAAATAATTTTCGTCCATATTGCTGCTTAGCTGTGCCACAATCCTTGCGATCTACTCTACAATATCTGTTGTGATCTGTTGGTACGTTAACTGTATTCTGGGGAAAAGAAAGTGTAAGTTCACTGCTGAATTGAAGAAAAGATATAAATGCTTCAAAAAGGGCCGCACCAACGAAGAAGCCATGTACCTAGTATGTAAACCAGGAACATACGTTTCTGTGGCTTATCGTGGAGCTATGGATTTAGAAAGTTACATTACCGCGGGTAAACATAAAGCTAATGTTCAAAGTGCATCAACTTTAAATAATGTGTTGATATTTTTCAAAAAGAACACATCACTAAAGGAAAATGCGATTGTTGCAGAGGAAGTTCTTCTGTACCACTATGCTGTTCATCACGGGAGCTACAAAACTATGGATTGTACGCCTAAGCTTCCATCTAAATTATTTCCTGATTCTGAAATAGGGAAAAATATTCACTGTGCTCGTACAAAGTCTGAGGCCATTGTCAATAATGCACTTGGACATCACTGTGTAGAAAGTGCCATTAAAAAGTCACAGACGTATCTTATATTGGTTTTTGTACGGATGGCAGCAATCATGGCAATATAAAACTGTTTCCTGTGCTCATGAAGTATTTCAACTACAGGAATGGAGGACTGCAAGCAAAGTTAATTGACCTGCACAGTGTTAGTAATGAAAAAGCTGCAACAAAATATAATTTCGGAGAAGTGCATTGCTTTTGGAGGAGATAACTGCAATACGAATTTTGGTGGTCTGAAAAGAAGAGGGGATAATAATGTATTTTCTAACCTCAAATCTCAGCTTAATGAAACCTTGATTGGAGTAGGCTGCCCAGCACACGTGTTGCATAATTGTGTTCAACATGGAGTTGATTTAACGTCGATTGACGTTGAAAGCATTGTGTTAAAAGTGTTCAACTACTTTTCTACATTCACTATAAGGAATGAAAAGCTAAAAAAGTTTTTTTGAATTTGTTGATGTGAATTACAAATCCCTATTGAAGCATACAAAGATTCGTTGGTTGTCACTTTTTCCAGCTGTTAGAAGGATGCTTGAACTGTATGCAGCACTTCGGTCTTATTTTCTATCTGCGGATAACCAGCCAACAATTTGGAACAAGGTTTTCAACAATGTTAAGTGAAATGTATTTAATATTTTGCCAGTCTTTAATGTCAGTCTTTCAAGAGAACATTCTTCATGTTTAGAAGGGGAATAATTCCCTTATTGAAGTCAAACAGGCATTTGAAGAAACTGCTGGCATTTTACAAGCTACTTTTTCAAATAATTTTGTTCCTATGAAAGTAAAAGAAATGATGAAAATTTTGAAGGAGGAAGGGTTGAAGGAAGACAGGGATTCCTTCATGAAAGAAGTCCATGATGTATATAATGCATGCCTGGAGTAGCTTGGAAAATGGTTACAACCACTTGAAGAATTCAGTACTTTTAAATGGATGATCTTAACTTCAGATTTCAACTGGACAGACCTTGAAGATACTGTTAAATATCTTAGTGCTAAAGGTGTACACATTGATGATGTTAGATTATTTGACCAATTTGTAAATCTTCGAAAGTATGTAGAAGTGCAAAAGCAGAATGAAAATATCTTGAAGGAACCAGTCCATAAAAATGGGCTGGTTTTCTAAATAGTGTCAGTATTACATGTTCTTCGGAGCTACTGAAATCAGCAGAGGTGTATTTTGCAATTCCTGTACATAATGCCAACGCAGATCTACAAGTCTATTATCACTCCAAAATTTCAGGCACCAATCAAGAAAGAGATTATATGAATTCTGACTTAAATTGGACAGTAGGAAATGGTATGAAGATAAATGGGATTAAAACGCAGGTTGTGAGTTTCACAAATAGGAAAAGTTCACTCAATTTTAATTACTGCGTTGATGGGGTGAAAGTTCCCTTTGGGGTTCATTAAAAGTACCTACGTCTCAATATCAGAAAAGATCTTCATTGGGGTAATCACATAAATATGATTGTAAATAAAGGGTACACATCTCTGCACATGGTTATGAGGGTATTTAGAGGTTATAGTAAGGATGTAAAGGATAGGGCATGTAAGTCTCTGGTAAGACCCCAACTAGAGTATGGTTCCAGTCTATGGGACCCTCACAAGGATTATATGATTCAAGAACTGGAAAAAGTCCAAAGAAAAGCAGTTCTATTTGTTCTGGATGATTTCCGATAAAACAGCAGCGTTACAAAAAATATTGAAAAGTATGGGCTGGGAAGACTTGGGAGAAAGGAGACGAGCTGCTCGACGATGAGGTATGTTCCGAGTCGTCAGTGGAGAGATGGCGTGGAATGACATCAGTAGACGAATAAGTTGGAGTGGTGTCTCTAGAAGCAGGAAAGATCACAATATGGAGATAAAGTTGGAATTCAAGGGGACAAATTGGGGAAAATATTCGTTTATAGGAAGGGGAGTTATGGATTGGAATAACTTACCAAGGGATATGTTCAATAAATTTCCAACAGACAGGGAATCTACCACCGGGCTGACTGACTAAATGCAGATCAGTAGTGATTGGGTGATTGTGTGATTGTGTGTGTGTGTGTGAATATATGTACATATGCTCATGACGACTATATTTTAATTTATCCATCAAAATATAAAGCTCTTATTCTTTGGCAGATGAAACAAATCAGTGCGTTATAAAGCAAAACCATTTTTCCACTAACTGTATCTAGTAAAATAATTCCGTACGAAATCTCGGTAAGAAATCTAGGTGTTGTTATAAATGAGAGTCTTAACCGGGGAGAGCACATTACCAATGTCTGTAGAAAACTGTACACCTCTCCTCACGCACTAAAATATCATCAAAATATGCTGCCACTAAACAAGAGAATTAGGCTAGGCTTGTAAATATTCTTATCCTCTCTATATTTTCCTACCGTGACACAGTGCTAATTGATGCCACGAGAGAACACCTAAGCCAAGTACAACATGCTATGAACTCTTGTATTCGATTTACTTTTTTCCTTACGCTATGATGCTATTCGTCAACTTTCCCTTCTAAAATTTGAACAGTGTAGAAAATTCCACGTGTCAGTATTAATATTTCGACCATTAAACGAGAATATCACACACTCCTTATCTTCACACCTGAATTTCTTTTCCTCCTTCCACCATCACAACCCACGCTCCGGCAGCACACTTGCTATCCCTTTTCAGCAGGTCATCAGTATATAGCCGTTCCTTCGTTGCAAATGGGGCTAGAATATGGAACTCTCTCACCCATAACATTAGAGCCATAAGAAGCTTAAATCTTTCAAAGTCGTCTTGCCGTGAGCATCTCATTGATGTGTGTTGCCAGACTGAATGAATCTTGTGGTGTGAATGTACGTTTACTGTGCTTATGTAGTTTCTAATATTAAGTATATTTATTGTGATTGTATTAAGTTATTTGTCTCATGTTACTATAGTCTGTAATGGCAGTTTCTATGATAAGATTAAGAATATTTATTTTGCTTATGTTATTTGTGTCATGATACTTCTAGTTTGTAAGATAAGATTTTAAATATTTCTCTCATGCGTACAATGATAAAGAAATGTGGTTAAATGTAAGAGATGACCATGAATCCTAAGTTCACCACACTTGATGAAGGCAAATATAATAATAATAATAATAATAATAATAATAATAATAATAATAATAATAATAATAATAATAATAATGATAAATATATATACTCTCTGCAGTATTTTATTCGAGTGGCATCCACTACAAACAGTAACTCAGTGATGATGGTCATAACACTGGTCTTCGAAGGGTTCACTTGTAAGTCAATTTAATTACTTCCTTTGGTCAACTCAACTATAATCTGTTGAAGCTTTCTTGAAGATTTAGAAAATTGCACCATATCGTCTGTGAATCTGAGACTGGACAACTTTATTCCGTCAATGTTGATCCCCCATCCCTTCCTGTTCAAAATTAATTTCCTGAATACTACGTCTAGAGTGCATATGAAGCGTTTTGGGGAAAGAGGTTTCTCTTTGTCGGATTCCTTTCTTTGTTGTGAAGGTATCTTTTACGATTTATGTCCTCACTTTCGTTATTGCAGTTAGTATAACTTTTGCCATCATTTTTATATAATTTGGCTATTTGGCAATAGCATTCAATGAATCCAAAACACTGATGTGTTCAAACACTTTCTTGTAGTATACAAATGCCATGTTAAAATTCAAGTTGAATTCCTGAGATTTCTCACTTACCTGCTTGTAAGTGGTCTACAGTGCTGAATTTCGTGCGGAGGCCTGCTTGTCCTGATGGTTGGTTTTCATCCATTATTTCGGTCAGTCCATCTGTCAGAATTTTCTTGAACAACTAATACAGGGCCGATAGTAAACTTATCGACCTATAATTGTTCATGACATTTCTATTTCCTCCTTATGAACGAATATGATGGTACTTGTATGCCTCTGGTGAGGTATAGTATCTCTTCAAGTTACAAATTTAGTTATGGTTGGTATCAATTCTTCCTTTCTCCACTTAAAGTAGGTACATACTAATTCTTCTTATATATTTTATATGTTATTACTGGTACTCTTAGTATTTGAGAAGTTGAGGATTATTGACCACTTCTTTCAAGTACTGTAGGGTCTTCCAGGGTCTCACCTTTAAGGATATCCCTCCCTATATAATGGTTGATGGCATCACGTGCAACTTAAATAGGCAACTGGGTTTAGAGCCTGGGGGGGAAGAGGTGTAGGAGTTCAAGGGTGAGGGAAGGGGGTGGCGCTTCTAGTTAAATGAGCCTTGGCAATAATGGGATTACCCTAAGGCTGTTTGCTAGCCCAGCCTGAAACACACTTGGGATCCATTTCCAAGTCTTACCTTTTCACCCCCCGCTTTATTCTCGCTATGCGAAATAATTAGATCTCTTGGGAGGTATCCCCATTGATTATCGCAATTATCTACCTTTCATAGCTCTACCACTCTTATAAACGCCAGAAAGTTTAATTAAAAGTTAAAAAGACAGTGACTCAACATTTGTGCCGCTGCATGGAGAGAACAAGACTCAGTTCTTCCCTAAACGTACCTACTGTATCGCCCAGGATGGATAGTGCGTTCACCAGTGGGTCCTATTGAAGAGAGGAGGATTTACGTCTTCCTATTCCTATTACTTTCTGGACTCCTTCCTAGTTATCTAGGAACATAACTGATGTGCAGTGAGCCTACTTTTACGGCTGGCTGCATTCCCTAACACCAATCCTATATGGAGCGACATATTCACTATTACGTAATTCGGTGGTGATTGGCAAGAATAAAATATTGAGACAGTAGAGTTTAAACTCCACACCGAAGTATATGTGAAGTTCTAGGATATGATCAAGATAATAATAATAATAATAATAATAATAATAATAATAATAATAATAATAATAATAATAATAATAATAATAATCAGGCATTACAACCCTGTAGTAAGAAATAATGCCTATCGATGAATTGCAAGTTGTAGAGGCTGGAGATCCTAGAAAGAAGAAATACTATGGAAAACAACGAAGTCTACAAAAATGTGTAGAAAATTTCAGAGACCATGAAAAAGAGGAGGTTGTCATTTCTCGGACATTTGTACAGAATGGACAAAACCACACTAACCAAAACTGTATTGGACTACCTGTGGGACAGAAGACAACGGCGGCATGGATTAAGGAAGTTCGTAAAGATATAGAGAAGTCCAGCATCCAGGAAGTTCAGATGTTACACAGGAAAATATTTCGGAGCATGATTAAAAATTTGGAAGGGTTTTAAGTCGAAAGAAGTGCAAAGACGGGAAGAGCCTGGACGGATGAACAGAAGAAACAGCATAGCGCCCACATTAAGGAGTACTGGAGGAAAAGGAAACTTCAAGAAAAATGAAATTGAAGTGATCCTGTCAATTCACAATTAAAAAAAAAACGATTTTCTACGATTCTGAAACTGATGTAACGTCAGATGGGAAGAAACCTAAGAAGATTGAATGCCATACAGGAAATGTGAAACTGGAATATGTGGACCATTTCAGGCACCTCAGATGTACTTTCTCCAAGAGTGGTAGTATTGTGAGAACAGTATATTGTATGATAAAACTAAGGTCCGGAGTGACGTTATCTATTTTCAGACCGAATTTGGTGACGGGACTGTTCTGGGTAGGGTATCTAATTCATAACAAATATTAATCATAAAAAGAAGAATAAGAATAAGAATAAGAATAAAAATATAATATTTATTTGGGGATATTAAGTCGCGTATTGTTTATAATCTGCGACCAGGGTCGTCTTCAAAGCAATAAGAAATAACGTACTGGGAACTATCACTCCATAGTAACCAGACTCAAGACGGAGAGACCCTATTGGAAGTATAGTTCATTCCAGGGCCTCCAAAGTCAAGGAAAAAGTTGATTCAAGGTATAACATGTTTCTCAAATAATTACGTAATGTCTTTTAGTGGTCTTGAACGTCTACGTATTAACATAATAATAATAATAATAATAATAATAATAGTAATAATATAAATAAGAAGAAGAAGAAGATGAATGAGAAGAAGAAAAATCTATTTACTCTGTCCCCTAGTAGGCTTAGGCTAAAATGAAACTTCGAAATAGACGAAAAAGCAGCCAGCTAGCGTCAAATTAAAAGTCAGATTGACGATGATTTTTCGTGGTTTCCCATTTTTACACCACGTAAATGTTGGAACTGTACCTTAAATAAGGACATGGCCGCTTCCTTCCCACTCCTAGACCTATAATATCCCATTGTCCCCATAATACCTTCTGTATAGGCACGATCAAACTGCAAAAATAAAAAATATAAAAATAAAGCTTACACAGGTCGATGCAACTGATAGACATGAATGTACCGAGATAATTGTTGATAGAGCAGGTAGGAGCATTACTCGTAATGAGGAGATAAACGATAATGAACTCGAGGGATGAAGCTATGCGTGAAACTGAATTCAGTTGCAATGTCATGTGAGGCAAATGGAGGTTTGTTTATCTTGAGAGTAACGAAATCAGTCATAAAGGGTAATAGAAGCGGTGGGACAGCAAGGTGAACTGTTGTACTAAAGAAGACCACAGTGCTAGTCGCATGTAAAGAAACATAGAAGAGTACAGTTTATTCACGGAGTTTTAAAGACTGAACGCTAAAAGACAATAATCTCTAGTTAAGATATGTACTGTATGTACACGTTCATATTCTTGCCGTCAGTCGTGTAGACAAGTTGAGATCGGGAATAGCTGGGTGAACAATGGCGGTCACTTCATTAACGTTTTGCTATAAAACACAAAACTAACAGAGGGAACCGCGGCTGAGTGATTGCAAATACAATCCCTCTAGTATCCCGGACAACAACAAATTCAATTTACATTCGAACAAAGCTGTCAATTCAGATAAAAGTCATGGTAAACAAATCGTCAGATACTGCAGTGACAGCTAGCAAAACAAACTCCCTATAAGCCAGGTATAAAAATTTCACCATATTTTATTCCACAGACAGTGTAGTGTTACAATAAGGATATGTAGAAACAGAACAATGGTATCTCTCTCTCTCTGTACTGACTGACTGCCTACCTGACTGACTGACTGACTGACTGACTGACTGACTGATTAATCATCGCCGAGCCAAAACTAATGGACATACAGCAATGAAATTTTGGGGATACGTTTATATTACAGTATAGGTGCTCACTAAGGAAGAATTTTCGGATATTCCGTCGCTAAAACGGGTGAAAAGGGAGGTGGATTTTTAAAATGAGTATATCCATATCTCAAAAACTGAGCAGTTCAAAGATGTGAAAATTGGTATTAGGAATCTCCTTGACGAATAAATGAAAACGTATTTTTTTTTCTGAAAATCCACTTAAGGGGGCTAAAAATAAAAGTGATTTGAATCCCTTTTATGAGATACTTGTATTTCAAAAATGACGATGTTACAGACGTAAAATTGGTACATGGAGTCTCATCTAAAAATTACAAAACACGTTTATCCGAAATGTGCATTTAAGAGGGGTGAAAAGAAATGAAACAGGGGGTAAATTTTAAAATCAGTATATCTAATAAAGTTAATATATTTCATATGTAAACACTGGTATTTGTAATCTCTTTTAAACGCAAAGAAAATTCGGAAAATTAGTTAAGAGGGGGGGGGGTGAAAGGGACATAAAACGGTGTTGAATCCTTTAATTTGGATACTTATATATAAAATAACTGAATATGCTGCTGACGTGAAAATTGGTATTCGGATTCTCCTTTAAAAATAAAGAAACACATACAATTTTGTATTCGAAAAATCCATTTAAGGGGTGAAAAGGACGGGAAAAATGGTTGATTTTTAAGAGGATGTATATATATCTCATAAACTTAAGATGTTACAGACGTGAAAATTGGTATTTTTAATTCTCTTAAAAATAAATACGTGTTTATTTTATTTAGACAAATCGAAATAACGGAGTGAAAAGAACTGGAAAAGCGGGTGAATTTTAAAAATAAGTTTATAAACATAACATGTTACAGACGTAAAAATTGGTATTTGGAATTTCCTGTTAAAAATAATAAAAAGACGTTATTTTAGAAAATCAACTTAAGGTGGTGGTTGAAGTAAAGTGAAGAACGAGTTGCATTCTGTATATAAGGATAATTATACCTCAAAATTGAAGATGTTACAGGCATGCAAATTGGTATTTGGTATCTCCTTAAAAAATAGAGAAACACGTATTTTTGTTTTTGAAAATTATATTTCGGGGGCGAGGGGGCGAGAAGTGAAGGAGATTAAATTATGAAATCCATGCGGGCAAAGCCACGGGTAACAGATTGTACGTAAATATAGGGCAGCATATATGATCTCTCCTTTTGTATTTAGATCGTTTACTCTCCGGGTCAACCACAATTCAGAGTTCTGTTAGCAAATATGAATCAGTGCTCGTATATTGGTCTCCAGTTTTCATGATTGCAGTTTCAAACCCGCGAAACGTAGTCGGTGGAGGGTGTAAAATTTAATTCTTCACTCCATATCGTACGACGTTAGCGTGTAATAGATCTCTGATGACAGCACTTTAACTGAAAAGTTAAATCGAACGCACCTGATAGCTTTGCGGTTTATCTGCCATTTATTTCAATATGATAATTGTTCAACCCACCACAGAAGTGACTCACGAATGGATGTAGTGAACTACTTTTACATGAGAAATTTTAGTCATGTAAATGTTTCTTTACTGACATGATATCACATGTTCTGAAGACTGAAAGTATAAATAACCATATTAGATTCTACGTGCCAATATTCCGTAAGAAAGGAGAACGACATTCCACACATAATATTATTGATTATTGGATTTTGCGATGGAAATTCTTTCTCAGGAGGAGATAGATGACATTCCAGAACGGCCTTCCTCTGACATCGCACAAAATATTAATTTTATGCAAGAGATACATCCTTGGAATACCTTCTAGAAAGAAGCAAAAGCAAAATAGGTATGTTTGTATGAAGTTACAACAGTACTTACTCACGAGCACAATATTAAAGGTAAGCAGAGCAGCACAAGTAATCATAAGGATTGCATACACATTATGGAAGAGTTATATAATATAATATATTCGTTCATCATATGTAGGATGTCATCTGAATGGCAAATATTAATTATACGAATAATTATAAGTTAAAGCCACAAATATCTACGGCTATCAGCTACAAAATAACAAATAAGTGCATTCAACTTTCAAGAGCTCTTCTAACGTCAGCGTGTGAATAATGGAAGTGATTCACTAAATCTCTACTAAATCGATCCCAGGACACTCATAGGCACCAGTAAGTGATGCGGTATCAACAGCAAGTAAGTTTAGAGTTCTGTGAGCCCAATGATGTCACTTGAGAATAAACCTAAGAGGATTTAAATGCAAGATAGAGAAAACCCCAGAAACCCCACTTGAACAAGTTGTCCCTTGTCCTTGCTACTCCTGTGCGGAGGTGATTCAAGGTATTCCACGTAACCCACCCTCGATCGAAATCAGGAGACAGCTTTTCATTACGTTCGAAGTTAATAACCAGGTGTTGTCACCTCGAAGACCACTTAATTATTCTAGCTGACACTGGGGTGGTTCTAATTGGTGGTATGGTTGCCAAGATGCATTTTCTAGATCGTACTTTCCTTTTGGCAATTGATATCCATTAAGTGGGTGTCACGGATGTTGTATGAAGTATTAAAAATTAAAGAGATACATTATCAAGGGGGATCTGCTATAAATTTCCAAGTTCCTTAAAAATGTTTACGAAAATGCTATGTAAACACTTGATAGGGAAAGCGATACCTACCCCTCTCCCCCAAATTATTTCCCACATCTATACATAGCACTTATTCGTCTGATAACTGCTATGTTCCACGGCCTTTAACAATAACTACTACTTCTACTACTACTACTACTACTACTACTACTACTACTACTCAGGTGAATGTGCAATAGATCGTTCAATTTATTTCCGGCAGTGATGCTACGGGATAATACATTACAAAAATGTTCATCATTATAAAATAAGGCGAAGCCGATGTTCAGCCGCGGGACGTGACGTTCCGGGGTCGATGCTGAATACCAAGAGCCAAGAAGTGTCGGGCGGGAATCTTAGGAGCTTTAGGTCTGGAAATTAGAAAAACGTGAGGTTAGGTAAGACATGGATCAGGGGATGATTGTCTATTAAGACCGCATCGAAGGAACATCACCCTTCGAGTTTGGGTAAGAAAGGAATCCAAGATTTTAAAATTACTCGTACATGAATATACAGTACCTATTATTATTATTATTATTATTATTATTATTATTATTATTATTATTATTATTATTATTATTATTATTATTATTATTATTATTTCCAACTACTTGCTGCAAGAATAACGTGCTTGTCTATTACCCAGAGGGCTTGGGTTTGATTTCCGGCCAGTCTAGCGATTTTTTCTGGACAGAGGGTTAAACTCAAACTTGGAAGACCAAGTGAAGGTCTGTCTCTCATGAGAAGCATGAGAGCAGATCACGAAAAGCAACAAACACAGCTGAGAAGGACGTAACAACCGGCACGTAGCACTCCACTGTCTGCAAGCCATCTGGCTTGTCAGAACTTGTCTTGGAAATCCGAGACCAAAATTGGACTGTACGTGCCATGGTTTAATTTTATTAATCTATTTTTATATTTTGGTCTTTTCTTTTCGTATGTCTTTAATATTATGCGTATTTTCATTCAGATCTTACAGAATGAGAATTCTCACAATGGAAAAATTGTCAATGTCAATCATGTCACATGCTGGTGTGAGAACGTCCCATGCGTACTACAGCAATGGTAGGTACATTCCACTTTTAGGACAAAGCTCAAACACCCCAAAATGCCTATAGTGGAAGGACTTATAATAACATTATTATTATTATTATTATTATTATTATTATTATTATTATTATTATTACTTCTCCGTTAGGATCCTCTAGGGACGACGTGCCACTTTCAGTGCTTTATCCTTTATTGCTCCTTCTTTTTCCTCGAGTACTCTTTCCATCTTCTCACAATGTCGTCTCGGACCATTTTGAGCCTGTGTTATTTCTCTTCTCATCGTATAATCCTTTCATTTTTTTAAACTTTCATTCTAAAAGTCTCTCTTTCTCTGTTCCTTCTTCTTGGCCTACATTGTTCCTTTCCAAATCTTTGACTTCATGTATCCAGGTTTTAGTTAACTCCTTGTTCAAAAGATATTTGAAGATCTGTTTGGTTAACCTGTTGCCATCCATTCTGTATAAATGATTATGATTCTTCTTCTTATTCTTCTTATTATTTTTATTCTTCTTCTTGTAAAATGTCACACACAACACGAATATGGTGCAGATAAACACGATAGGTCGAAGGTCCTCGCAGGAAACATTAACATCAACTGAAATATCTCAAGTTAGTAATTAGTTTCTTAAATACAGTATAATGAAGTTTTTACGATGTAATGTAAGAAGAAAAGTCGGTGTCCATTACAAGACAAGCTAACAAGTGCTGTGAGTAAGTGATGAAGATACATTGTACTGTTAAATGTCACTTCTTATTACACTCGGTGGTTTCATTCCCGTAAATGAACAAAACTGATACTTGCAGGAACATCATTAATAATCCGGGCGTTGCTCGTTTGTCTTGATTTGACACGGGCAGCTCCTCGTGCTACTTACCTGCGGACAAAGAAAACAACACCTGATTACACAGCCTGTCAGAAGGAAGCTATTCTACAACAAGACAGCATGTACATCAACACTTTATATCACTCACATCAATTTAACAGCTGACAATGACAGCTGGACTAAATCTACATTTCCTACAATTGAGCACACAAAGCATGTACTACACAGTTTAATCATCTTTAAACATCAAACGGTGTAGTGAGGTCTTTTTCGTTACCAGTGAAATTGTGTGCTCCTACCTCTTCCTCTGTTTACATTCTCTTTACCATTCCGGCAGTTCAAAGTTAACGTACACGCAAAGTGGACGAATGGTCAAGTCTGTTTTCTCATTGCACAGCCACAATTTTAGGTGGTGCCAGTAGTGACCTCATTGCGTCGTATTTGTTTCTATTTTACTTTACATCCAAATTTATTTATTTATTTATTTATTTATTTATTTATTTATTTATTTATTTATTTATTTAACTTCATTTCCTTCACAGGTTTATATCGTGCTTTACTCATTTTCAGTATTACTGTGGTTTCTAGCTTTTCCGAACACGCCAGCGTTTGATCCGATTTTTCTAGAGGGCGTTTGCATACTGTACGTTATTTCGTTCTACTATTTATTTTTACGTCACACGGCGTCAGAGAGTTATATGGCAACGATGGGATAGGGCAGGGCTAAAACTAGGAAGGAAATGACTGAGTCCTTAATTAAGGCCTGGTGTGAAACCGGGAAATAACGGAAAACCATATCCAGGGCTACCGACAGTGGGGATTGAATCCACTACCTCGTGAATGCAAGCTAACGGCATCACGCCTCGAACCGTGTAGCCAACCCCTTTGGTAGTAAGGTAGGGGGCCCATATTTCGTCTCCTTAGCAGATATGGACTGTAGAAATTCAGGAATATTATGGACAAGGCTAGAAATAGGTATATACAGAATTACTGAATACATTCATCACTTACGGACAAATTACAATGAAAGGTATATAGTAAGGTAGTCAATAGTTGACATAATCGATGCAAAACCTAACCTACCAAAAATATGTTTGTCACTTCGTCCACCACTAAATTTATGAAAAATACAATTAATTTTAATATATTTATCCTTTCTATCCTTATAAAGAATTACTTGAAGTCCATTCCTGAAAAATGTTTTCTTGGTATTCTTTCTAACATAGTATCTCGCCGTTGCTCGGGATGTTAAATGCTTTACTTGCACGTCTGTAACCCATTAAATTGACCCTCCCTGCCTTAATAGACTTTTTCATACACTCCTTATTACACTGCTTGCGTTTTCCCATCTGAAAATAATAATAAATTTCATAAATAACAAATAAAATGAAGACGGGCGAAATTACAAACATTTAATGTAGAATTATAATGGCCGCTACAGTAACTCACACTAACCACTTCACTGTAGCGATTACACGCCAGAAACTACACCATATGACTGATATGCAGTCCAACAACCATTGCAACCAATGCAACCATTGCAACAACCATGTTAACAAGAACAGTGGTGCCTGAGATTCTTAAGAGAGCTAGAACCGTGCTTATCCATAAGGGAGGAGACCCCATGGATTTAGATAACTGGAGACCAATAATCATCTATTCACTAGTGAGAAGCGTAATAGAGCGCATGTTAGATTCACGACTACGTAGCTACGTGAGCTTTAATGAATATCAACGTGGTTTCACAAACTCTGCCGGCACTCATATCAACACTTCCATCCTGGAATCTATTCTGACATCAGCCAAACACCAACAGGTCGAATGTAACCTGGTTTTCCTGGATATCACCAAGGCCTTTGACAAGGTAGGGCATAAACACTTGAAGAATGCCCTCTCCTCCCTCGTGCTACCATCGAAACTCTCTGATCTAATAATGGCAATACAAACTAATAATACTACTCAAATAGAATCCCATCACAAGAAGACTAAACCAATTGTTCTCACTAAATGTATAATGCAGGTTTCTCCCTTATCGCCGGCGCTATACAACATTGCAACTGACCACATTTTAGAAGAACTTTCAACAGATTTCTGGAAAGAACATGGATATTGTATAATGCCAGGCCTTCCTAACGTAACCATCCTAGGCTTTGCTGATGATAGGTTGATTATAGCAAAAAACGAGACTTCGGCTAGAAAGATCACTAAAATGGCTATCAAGAGATTCGAAGAAATTGGCCAAACGATCAATGTCAACAAATCTAAAACCATTTCCATAGTAAAAGGAGGTACTACATACAAATCTCTAACATTGGATCGTTACAATGAAATTACATCTATAACTCCTGCAGAGACAATCCGCAACTTCTGAGTAAACTATTACAATGCTACCATATTTAATGCTAAATTAACGATGGAAAAACTTAAGAGTAAACTAGACCATTAGCATCAATTCTACTACTGCAACCACGCCATAAATTTTATGTGCTATCAACCTACATATGCCCATCTTTGATCGATAAATTCCACACTACACTTTTACATCGTATACCTGCGAGTTTCCTAATTGATATTGACAAAATTATCAAAAGCACCTTGAAAGAAGTTCTTCAACTTCCAATAGATACACCAGACAGCGTGTTATACTCTGACAAAAAGTATAAAGGACTCGCTCTTTTCAAGTGTGGTTGGGAGGCTTATCTACAGCACATAAATGCATGCCATGTTCACCATCGATCCAACAATATACACATCAACCATACCAGAGACATCCATACAGAAACGAAGAAGTGCTTCAAGAAACTCGGCCTACTCTTGAATACTGAATACAAATCAGTCAAAGTCTCACTCCTGCGACAACAACTCCGAGAGAAAGAATTCGATGCCTGGTGTGCCTTACCACAAAAAGGTAAGGGTGTTATACTGTATAAGGAATACACTCCAGCCAATCAATGGGAAAGAAAACCCGAAGGTTTGACCAGCAGCGTCTCGAGAAATGCCATAAAACTGACAGCAAATATAGTTCCAGTTCGTGAATTACCTGGCAGGTCCCAAGACAATAACCACTGTCGGCGTTGCTACAGTGAGATTGAAACACTTGGTCACGTCTTGGGTTCCTGTCCATTTAATGACGTCCTGCAGAATTCACCACATCATGGTATAAGAAGCCCTGAGAGATAAGCACTGAACAGTCTACGACAAGGTACATGGATTGTCTCAGAAAGGGTCAAACCGTCGGATTGACATGGTAGCAATATCACCGGGCTCAAGTAAAGGGTTTATAATAGACCCAACAACTAGAACCGAAGCATCATCCACTCAAACACATGATGTACACAAGGATAAATGTGATATATATGAACCCACAATTCCATACTATGCCGAGAAATATCATCTGGACTCCATAGATGTGTTGGGACTGATGATAAGAGCAAAAGGCACCATTACTCACAGATTCCACAACTATTGTAGCAAATTTAATTTGCATAACCAATTCATTAAGGACATTGGGTTAACAGCCCTGAAAGGATCGTTAGCAATAGTAAAAAAATCATTTATACTCTTAGCTATATCTTTTTCCTATTATTATTATTATTATTATTATTATTATTATTATTATTATTATTATTATTATTATTAGCGTATGATGTGTACATGACAATCAAAATATACAAATATAATACAAAATATACAAATATACAAGTTGGTGACAGCATCAGGACTTCACTTTTATATTTTAATGTCCAAGTTTTTTATCCATGTAATCACTTCTGGTGTTACTTCAAAAAATTCCTCCACAGAGCCAGGAAATGCACGTAGGGGGCACTCTTGAACTATGTGCTTGATAGACTGCACTTGAGCACCACAGTCACAGCAGGGAGAATCTACCCATCCCTACAGATGTAAGGCTGCGCTAGTCCTACCGACACAACATCGGATCCTGTTCAGGGTTGACCAAACAGCACGGGGCAGACTAAAGCCAGTCAGTTTCATGCTGGGGTCGGAGATATCATATAAGCCACTGGAGACGACATCCTCCACTCTTCTCTCCAGGTATTATTGGGATTGAACCGAAGACATGAGAGGTCCAAAGCTGTCTTCCACGCTGGTTTTCTTGATTTCAGCCTAGTTGTAGTGTGCTGCTTTATATCCTGGTGTATAGGGAGGGCCTCATTCTTCACTATTCTGCACCATAAGCTATTAAGTGCTTATTGTCTCCTTATATGAGGGGGAGAGATGTTGCAAAGGACAGGTAACCATTGCACTGGAGTTGAGTACAGCGTGCCGGATACAATACGCATAGCCTGGCGAAGTTGGATATCAATTAGATTGCAGTGAGAGCTATTTAACCATATTCCGGCACAATACTCATCTGTAGAATACACCATGGCCAAGGCGGTAGTTCGCAAAGTATTGGCGTCAGCTCCCCATGAAGTTCCAGCTAACTTGCTCAGCAGGTTATTCCGAGTCTTAAGTTTGGCGGCTGTTTTTTTCTATGTGACTTCAGTATGTCAGTGATCTGTCTAATGTTACACCTAGGTATTTTCGTGTACTATTGTATTTCAAAAGTTGATTCCTGAACTGTATCCTAGGTTGATAAGTTGTTGAGATGGAACGCGGCTACTTCCGTCTTCGAAGGACTTGGCTGAAGTCTCCACTTCCTAAAGTATTCATCCATCACCCGTAGATCTTCAGAAAGTATATCCTCAGCCTCCTTGAAAGTAGATTTCTGTACTGTTAGGTTTATATCGTCGGCATAAATGAATTTCGGAGCTGTAGTTTCTGGGATATCATGGATGTACAAAATGAACAGTATAGGGGCTAAGACTGAACCCTGCGGTTAGCCGTTATTCAATTTGTGAAATCTACTCCTGGAATTTTCAGAGAATACCTGGAGTAATCGATTACTCAATACATTATCAATGAGAGTAATCACCTTAAGACAAGGTACAATCTTGATGAGCTTCAGGAGGAGACCCTCTCTCCAGACAGTATCATAGGCCGCTGACAGATCAAGGAAGACAGAAACATTTTTAAATTTCTTCTCAAAACCAATCTCCAGATATGATGTTAAGGCAAGGACTTGGTCACTACAGTCTCGCTTGGGGCGGAACCCAGCTTGCTCTATTGGGATCATGTGTTCAATTGCAGGAGCTATCCTGTTCAGAATTAGCCTTTCCAGTAGTTTATATGTAACACACAATAGCAAAATTGGCCTGTAGCTCTGGGGAAGAGAAGGGTCCTTTCCTGGCTTCAATATCGAGATGATTTTGGTTCTCTTAAATACTGGAGGTACACGTCCAGTGCGCAGTATACTGGTAAAGAAGGACGCCAGCCAGCGTACAGTTGCGGGTCCACAGTTCTTCAGTAGCTCTGGATATACACCGTCAAATCCAGCTGCTTTACCATTCTGGAGGGACTTCAGGCCATTTGTACTTCCTCTGGAGAAAATGGACGAGAGTAGATGGTATGAGGTTCAGCTTCTTGTCTTAACCGCTTGAGCTCAGATCGAATTTTTCTGATGTATTTCTTATCTTTCATGGGTCTGGATGAGGAATTTCTCATGGATTTCAGAGCTATTGACTGATACAATGTTTTATTATTTAGGCTTTACTATAGTATACCTATCATTTATAGAAACATTTTAAACGGCCCTTGTAATTATTAATCAATTTTTCATGTAAGCTTCGTCTTGTTGGCAGCCTCCAAATGGGGGATGCAGAAATAAATGCATTTCTAAGTATATATATCAGTTCTCACTCTTAATTTGAATGCTGCGCTAACTCAGCTTAGCATGAAAAATGGGTCCTCCTTGTACACGGAAACTAAACGTGGTGGACACAATCAACTCTCCCAAGGAGACAACAGGATGAGGCTGCGCATGTGAGTGGGGCTAAAATTTGGGTAACAACCGTGCAATCTGGAAGTTGCTTGGGCGACGAAATTATGCGCGGGGACGGAATATTCCCCCCCCCCCTATCTTACGTGAATTATTTTTTTTGCTATGGGCTTTACGTCGCACCGACACAGATAGGTCTTAAGGCGACGATGGGATAGGAAAGGCCTAGGAGTTGGAAGGAAGCAGCCGTGGCCTTAATTAAGGTACAGCCCCAGCATTTGCCTGGTGTGAAAATGGGAAACCACGGAAAACCATTTTCAGGGCTGCCGATAGTGGGATTCGAACCTACTATCTCCCGGATGCAAGCTCACAGCCGCGCGCCTCTACGCGCACGGCCAACTCGCCCAGTCTTACGTGAATTAGGAGAGGTTGAATATTAGACATTTTTTAAATCATTCCATATGGTATGTTAATGCAGAATGTACTATATACATTAGTTCAAAATATGAGATTGTATGTTTGTAATATTATTCCATATTACAATGATTTTCATATCTTACAAATAATTTCACTTAATTTTTATGTAGGGCGGTTTCAATTCTCATATCGTGATCTTATCTTATTCTTCTCTCTTATGTGTATTCTTGCTTTTTGTTAGAAACCAGGTAAAGGATAATAGATTAACACATGTAATAATAAAAATAGATCTAAAGGACATTTCAGAGTGGTATTAAATTTGATCCCAAGATAGCATTTATGTTACAACACTGCTTGATGGTTAACATCCTGTTACACGGTCCACAGAATGTGAGTTCATATTTCTGCATTATGAAAGCGCTTCATAAATTAATGGAAATGTACATGTGAATATATTTAATGTAAAATTTCTGAAAATAATAAAAATCTAAATGTGTGATAACCTGACAGAAGGGAAAAAGATAGAAATGAATGGACAGGTAGCTTACAAACAGATGCTGACCGTCTATCTACTCGCGTATATTCATGGTACGGTGAGACGAGAGTGTTATGAAGGATTAAGAGACCCAAAATGATTAGGAATAGGATTACTACGATGAATGTAAAAATATGAGTTAGGCTTCGCTGGAAAACAGAGTGTGAACTTGCTCCATCTAGCCTGTACACCATAAGAATTTAACCATCATACTGTAATGTAACCGATATAGTACATTACATTGCATGTGTTCAGCTTCTCACGAGGACATTTTTTTTTTTTTTTTGCTAGTTGCTTTACGTCGCACCGACACAGACAGGTATTATGGCGACGATGGGAGAGGAAAGGGCTAGGAGTGGGAAGGAAGCGGCCGTGGCCTTAATTAAGCATTTGCCTGGTGTGAAAATGGGAAACCACGGAAAACCATCTTCAGGGCTGCCGACAGTGGGGTTCGAACCTACTATCTCCCGAATTCTGGATACTGGCCGCACTTAAGCGACTGCAGCTATCGAGCTCGGTGCGAGGAATTTCTGAAATTTCGAAACGTGACTAGATTTTTTTTTAGTTGCACATGGTTCTGGTTTTCAGTGGGACTAGAATAAAAAACTGTTAGATCGTGAAAAAAGACAGAAGACCATAGATATAATTTATTTATTTCAACCGATGGCAAAATTACGAGTGGTGGCAGCCTGCATATCCCACTCCTTGATGATCTGTACAGAGTTGGTTCTGCTTTGATATTGTGAAATCTACAAACCTTCGTCCTATCAACAAGTCCATTGTGAATTTAAACGTATTTGTATCGTCATGGAAATAATTATAGTAATTAATATTAAAAGTATATTTACTCAAAGGAGTCGCTTAACTCAAAATAACCGAGCTCGATAGCTGCAGTCGCTTAATTGAGGCCAGTATCCAGTATTCGGGAGATAGTGGGTTCGAGCCCCACTGTCGGCAGCCCTGAAGATGGTTTTCCGTGGTTTCCCATTTTCACACCAGGCAAATGCTGGGGCTGTACTTAATTAAGGCCACGGCCACTTCCTTCCCACTCTAGCCCTCTACTGTCCCATCGTCGGCGTGTCGGTGCGACGTAAAGCAAATTGAAAATCAAAATCAGTTAACACTAAGTTAATAATCTAAAACGCGATGACAAGCGCAATATTCTTATGTGGCTCGGAGACCACTGAGTAAGAGAAACGGACCGTTTTCGAAGGAAATTTGTGAAAAATTTTGTTTTGTAAAAGAACTTTGATGCAGCAACAAAGAAGCTGTAAAAAGGCCGTAAAAGACGCATGTCCGGAAAGAAACCGGTGAAGATCACACAAGACAACCCCCGTCCCTTTAGGATTACCACGATTACGCTGGAAGGACGACCTGGCGAAGACCTGATAGCACTAGGCCTCGACGATGCCTGGAGGAAATAACATGTACCTAGCCTAAGTAGGCCTACCAGTAAGGAATTATCTTTTATACTGTAATGTCAACCCATACAGTACATTATTCCTGCACTGCATTTGAATCGAATTTCATTTTTAACAAAGATTAAACTCGATTCGTAAAACATTTCTGATGTAAATGATTCATTCGAACTTCCCTATGTATGCATAGCCTTAATTAAACACCACTTTCATATTTGCGTCTATAAATGATTGCACTGCATTGTATAAGTGTAGAATTTCTAAATAGAGAGTCTGCAGATAAAAGAGTGGGATGCTAAAATTACGAAGCAATTCATCGGAATATTGCAGGATACAGTTCATACAGATTATCCACGGTAATGGTTTGAAAGAAGGTTAAAAACAGCAAACCGAAAATTGCTTGAGTACTTCCAAAACTTGATATTTGAAATACTGTATGATTACGTTAAATCTTGTCTTAAAAATACATAGCATAATTAACAGCCTATAATTATTTTTTTCCAATTTGGTTTACATCGTACCGGCACAGAGAGGTCTTATGGCAACGATGGGATTGGAAAGGGCTAGAAATGGGAAGGAAGCGACCGTGGACTTAAAGAACAGCCCAAGTCTATCCCCGTGGTGTAGGGGGCAACGTGTCCGCCTGTTACCTGGCGTCCCCGGATTCGATTCCCTGCCGGGTCAGGGACTTTTGATTGTAATTAATTAATATCCCTGACCTGGGGACCGGGTGTTTGTGTCTTCCTTAACGTTCCTTTCCTCACATTCAACACTTTACACTTTCTCCATTTACGTAATACACGCAGGTTCCTCATATATGGTGCATGTAGGGGCAAAGATCTTCATAGGTCGACACTGTGAACAAATAGCTCAAAAACCCAGAACTCCCTGAGTCGAAGGCCGCTACACCGACAATGAGAAAAAAAGAAAGAAAGAAAGAAAGAAAGAAAGAAAGAAAGGAAGAAAGACAAATTGTTATCATTTTAAGGTGAATCGCTATGCTTACCGCCCAAACGAAATAAGGAAACATATTCAGAAAGGGGTATGTAAATATAATTTCGTGCGGGAGCTGCCTTCTTCCTTACAGAACAGTGTGGACAGCAACTGCGATCAATCTGCAATAGCTTTGCTGCACGTTGTTTCAATATCAGTTACTCTGTTACCACCCGGAGTTAATGCGCGTAAGAAATAATAATAATAATAATAATAATAATAATAATAATAATAATAATAATAATAATAATAATAATAATAATAATAATAATAATAATAATAATAATAATAACCGGGCGAGTTGGCCATGCAGGTAGGGGCGCGCGGCTGTGAGCTTGCACCCGGGAGTTAGTGGGTTTGAACCTCACTGTCCGCAGCTCTTAAGATGGTTTTCCGTGGTTTCCCATTTTCACACCAGGCAAATGCTGGGGCTGTTCTTTAATTAAGGCCACGGCCACATCCTCCCACCTCCTAGGCCTTTCCTATCCCATCGTCGCCATAAGACCTTCCTGTGTCGGTGCGACGTAAAACTAATTGCAATATAATAATAATAATAATAATAATAATAATAATAATAATAATAATAATAATAATAATAATAATAATATATTTAATAGCTGTACTATTATTGATAATTTAATGTTAAGTATTTTTCCATTAAAATGTAGGTGATTTACTTGGGGACTAATTAAGTTGGAATAAGGATTATTTAATTGGAGAAGTACAGCTGATTACTTCTACTTACAATAAGAAGAAGAAGAAGAAGAAGAAAATAGACGAAGGAGAATATTGGTACTTTACATTGAATTGCTTCTAATGAATATAAATCAGGGTGAGTAATTTACCTGCTTTGTGAAATATCTCAGATATTTAGTTGATAGCACTGTATTATGTCTGAAAGCCTGGTTTCAACACAACGGAGAGATAACGTCTGTGAACTTAAGCAGAGCTAACCCTAAGCTGTTAGAGGGAGGAAGTCGGAATGGCTCGTGAGCAAGTTCTTAACATCATCAAAGTACGTCAGCTCGTTTGATGTGCTCTGCGTAGGATGTCTTACAACACCTGATTCCCCCATTATTAAATACCACACCAATACTTATACTCAAGATGATTGCCTGCTACTTCCTATTACTTTAAAAGATTGCCTCTTTACCTAAGTTCTCTCTGCCCAGGAACATCCTAAGAGGATTTAAACACTGTTAAACTCTCCTATATTTCGTGACAAAGTAGGACGGCTTCTTAATGTTAAGGAAGATAATCTTAGTATTTTAAGAAAGTTCAAAAGCAAGCAAAGCCATAGGAAATAATTAAAGATATACAGGGTTGGCAGTGGGGATACTGACGTAATTAATATCATAGATGAAAGCTTGTATAGTGTGAGCAGGGAGTTGTGTTCACTACATTGTGGATTAGGATCATTCTCCCCGTCACCAATGTGATACTACCACACAGAAGTAATGTAAATTAATTAGTTTTTAAATATTTTAACTTGAAATTAAAAATTGTGGCTCACATAAAGTCTGCATACTGACCTTCGGATCAGAAGATTCCGGATTCGAATTGCGGTTGAGCCGAGGATTTTCAACTGCATATTTTTAATTCACCTAGCACCTGGACGGATGCTTATATTCGTCTTAATACGCTTCTCTCAACTACACGTTACATATCACACTACCAAATACTGCCGAAACACGCAACAGTGAATCCCTACCGAGCGAGTTGGCCATGCGGTTAGGGGTGCATGGCTTTGAGCTTGCATTCGTGAGAGAGCGGGTTCGAACCCCACTGTCTGCAGCCCTGATGATGTTTTCCCGTTGTTTCCCATTTACACACGAGGCAAATACTGGGATTTTACCTTAATTAAGGCCATGGTCACTTCTTCCTCACTCCTAGCCCTTTCCCTTCCCATCGTTGCCATAAGACCTGTCTGTGTTGGTGCGACGTAAAGCCAATTGAAATAGTGAATCCATCCCTGCACATAAGGTTGGAGTCAGGAAAGGGGTACGGTCTTAAGAAGATGATTCGAAGATCATGACAGTTCGTTGAAAGTGATCATATATAAAATAATTTGATTAAATGAAAGTCGTGTTCTCCCTGATTTGTATTGTAAGTCAACCTTTATGATGAGTATATTTAGGCACATATCCTACAGTAGTTGCGTTACTTCGCACCGACACAGATACGTCTTATGGCGACGATGGGACAGGAAAGAGCTAGGAGTGGGAAGGAAGCGGCCGTGGCCTTAATTAAGGTACAGCCCTAGCATTTACCTGGTGTGAAAATGTGAAACCTCGGAAAACTATTTTCAGGGCTGCCGACAGTAGGGTTCGAACCTACTATCTCCCGAATACTGGATACTGGCCGCACTTAAGCGACTGCAGCTATCGAGCTCGGTAGGCACATATGATAAGTGGATATTTATCCTGATTCAAATTCTAATTTCAGTAGGTAAACTGGAATATGGGCAAATGCTGTCTCGAATGGAAAGGAAGGCGTAATAGCAACGGTCAAGTAACTGTTAAAATTGACACTACAACATTCCTACAACACAGCAGAGATTAGTTAAGTTTGAGGAACAAAGGACGAATTGAGCGGTTCAGTTTCTAATCTCAGTGATTTTGACGGGATATCCAGAATGCATTTCCTACCCGAGGTTTCTGTCCAGATTCCTACCGGATAAACTGTGTGTTGGTATTTTATTTCGAAGAGCGGTGCATCTAAACTTAAGTTATTTTCATTTCCTTACACTCTCCTTTTGTCTCATCCGCTCTCTAAGTGCAAGAATGTATTGACCGATATTACCTAAAACTCTCCGAAAACCGTCAAATGTAGTTAGTTAGTCAGTTAGTGGACAATGACATTATTTTTAACTATGCACTATATGAAAAAAAAAAACATCGTTGTTGCCGGGACTAAACCAACTATGTGATAATATTTTTGGAGATATACTGACCCGCAGCACATACATTATGGATCCGTATGTATTATGGATATTGCACCTCAGATGAGAGAACCTTGCCGGCCAAAGTTATGAGCTAAAATATTTCACATAGGTGGTTTTGTTCCGACAGCGACGATATGTTGATTAACATAAATATTAGGAAAAAGGATAGATGAGACTTTTCTATACTTTAAAACATTAGGTTTCATTTCTGATTAGCTGTCAGTAAGCTTGAGGAAGTATCATACCGTTGTTACTGAGAGGAAGGTGGGGATCAGTGATAGAGCGACACTGCCAGTGTTGTACGGTAATATTTCAACAAAAGTTATTTTTTCGAAAAATGTACAAATATGAAAAGTTGGACAAAAAAATACTTTAAATATTCTTTTTCAATTCATTTTCTCATAGGACGAGTCATCACTAATTTATCTGTGGAAATATATTATTTTCAATAATAATAATAATAATAATAATAATAATAATAATAATAATAATAATAATAATAATAATTAGAATAATGTGGATGAATTAAAAGTGATATTATTTCAAGATGTTTCACAGTATCCAGAAAAATTACAGAATTGGATCATATTTTGTGTTCCGGTGTTGATGATACTCACCTATCACGCCCCCTAATGTTGGGGTCTATCAATTAAGGATTAATGTAACAAAATACTACGAAGTATATTAGTATGAGTGTACTTTTAAGTAGAATATAAGTTTTTGTTTCACATAAATCTTTCAGTTGTAAACATCATTAAATTATAATTTAGGTACAGAATTATATTATCATTATGGCGCTGAAAGAGCTGGTTATTAATACATGAATGAAACCAGAAGCGCGTACTGGAACATAAATCCGTATTTTTATCATCAAGATACGTATTTAGACTCCAATACAACTTGAGTTATACTTTAGAACCTAGTCTTTCTTAGCTAGCTACTTCCTCTTTGCCAGCTGAATCTTTGGTGGCAAACCCGTGCTGCTTTTCATTAGATCTTGTTGTAAACAGAACGTAAATTAGGTTTCATTTTCTTCAGTGAATATCACAAGTCGTGAACACATGACGGGAGAAGCTTTTCAGTAAGAGTCCCACTAAATTATGTTTCATTCCAAAATTTGCAAAGCTTATTTGTACCACACAGCAGAATTAAGTTTCCAAGAATAGTATTCTACATGCGTTGGTGATATTTTGTGAAGCGCATATAATTAACAGAAATAATAAATGAAAGGAACAGAGGGATGTTAAAATGGCTAGAGAAAGAGAGATAAGAAGTGGAAGGATGGTAAAAGGAAGACACCTGTACACCATAGCAGAGCTACGACAGAGTGCTGGGAGAAGCAAATCCCACTCTGAATAGCACAGCCTTTGACGATAATGAGATGGATGAATACTGTGCAAGCAAAGGAAAGATATATGATAGCGATTTGAAGTGTAGACTATGAAAAGGAGAAATAATGTACTTGTGTGCATGAGCACCTTCTCCTCCCACACACAGTCGTGTCATAAGAATGTCCCTGTATCGGAACTCCTGCTAAAATATTTCTCTATATTTTACTCTATGTATCCCTTTGAAAGCCAAGGTCGACAAGCGGAGACACATTCATTTCTTGATTTCCTTTTCCTGGCCTTTTCCCAATTACCTCGGTTCGGCACATGGTAGTTCTTTATGCCAATTTTACGTCCAAATACCTTTTCTGATGCCAAGCCTATGTGAAAGAATGTGTTTGATATTCCGTGCTTCTGTGATATTTCGTTGTGTGATGTTTCTATGTAAATTAAGATGTGTATCAAGAACAAAAAATTACCAGCCCCAAGCTATATGAATTAACCACACGCGATTTAAATTCCCGACCCGGCGGAGAATCAAAACCGGAATCCGCCGACCATTCAGCCAAACAGCCAAACCCCGAAAACAAATACATTTAGTCTTGAAGTAACAATGAACTGCACCACTATTTTATAAGTACACTGACTGACAGAGCAAATGCAACACCAAGAAGGAGTGGTCAGAACTTTATGCCAATTGCAGGGTAGACTGACGTCACTGAGGTATGCTCATGATGTGAAATGCGCCGCTGTGCTGCGCACGTAGCGAACGATAAATGGGACACGGCGTTGGCGAATGGCTCACTTCGTACCGTGATTTCTCAGCCGACAGTCATTGCAGAACGTGTTGTCGTGTGCCACAGGACACGTGTATAGCTAAGAATGCCAGGTCGCCGTCAACGGAGGCATTTCCAGCAGACAGACGACTTTACGAGGGGTAGGGTGATCGGGCTGAGAAGGGCAGGTTGGTCGCTTCGTCAAATCGCAGCCGATACCCATAGGGATGTGTCCACGGTGCAGCGCCTGTGGCGAAGATGGTTGGCGCAGGGACATGTGGCACGTGCGAGGGGTCCAGGCGCAGCCCGAGTGACGTCAGCACGCGAGGATCGGCGCATCCGCCGCCAAGCGGTGGCAGCCCCGCACGCCACGTCAACCGCCATTCTTCAGCATGTGCAAGACACCCTGGCTGTTCCAATATCGACCAGAACAATTTCCCGTCGATTGGTTGAAGGAGGCCTGCACTCCCGGCGTCCGCGTCCGCTCAGAAGACTACCATTGACTCCACAGCATAGACGTGCACACTTGGCATGGTGCCGGGCTAGAGCGACTTGGATGAGGGAATGGCGGAACGTCGTGTTCTCCGATGAGTCACGCTTCTGTTCTGTCAGTGATAGTCACCGCAGACGAGTGTGGCGTCGGCGTGGAGAAAGGTCAAATCCGGCAGTAACTGTGGAGTGCCCTACCGCTAGACAACGCGGCATCATGGTTTGGGGCGCTATTGCGTATGATTCCACGTCACCTCTAGTGCGTATTCAAGGCACGTTAAATGCCCACCGCTACGTGCAGCATGTGCTGCGGCCGGTGGCACTCCCGTACCTTCAGGAGCTGCCCAATTCTCTGTTTCAGCAGGATAATGCCCGCCCACACACTGCTCGCATCTCCCAACAGGCTCTACGAGGTGTACAGATGCTTCCGTGGCCAGCGTACTCTCCGGATCTCTCACCAATGGAACACGTGTGGGATCTCATTGGACGCCGTTTGCAAACTCTGCCCCAGCCTCGTACGGACGACCAACTGTGGCAAATGGTTGACAGAGAATGAGGAACCATCCCTCAGGACACCATCCGCACTCTTATTGACTCTGTACCTCGACGTGTTTCTGCGTGCATCGCCGCTCGCGGTGGTCCTACGTCCTACTGAGTCGATACCGTGCGCATTGTGTAACCTGAATATCGGTTTGAAATAAACATCAATTATTCGTCCGTGCCGTCTCTGTTTTTTCCCCAACTTTCATCCCTTTCGAACCACTCCTCCTTGGTGTTGCATTTGCTCTGTCAGTCAGTGTATTTGAATTTACGATGTGTTTTCAATATAGCTGGCCCTGTGGTCTAGAGCAGTGGATATCAAACTGTGGTAAGCGTACGCCTGAGACTAAATGGGGGCACGCGAGCAGCCTTGAGGGAAAGTATGAAGAACAACTGAATTATGAAAATAAATAAGAAGACAAATATGACTATACTAGCAAATATACCCATGCTTCGGTACGGTATTCTACACTGCATACGGATATGCAAGTAAATTACTGTACATGCAGTGAATATGATCCGAGAAACAGCATAGGGAGGTCCACATACGTTGTTTCCAATGTAAAGTGCGAGTTGTGGAGTTGTGATGACAACGGTTGGTCCACTTGCCTACTGCCATTCACAATCGAGTTGAGAAAATTCATTGTAATGTCAAGCCTCATTGGCTACTGCGCGGTCGCAATCGATTTGGGGAGTTTTCTTTTCAATGACAGGCCCCATTTCCTACTTCAAGACCAGATAACTGTTGAGGAATTTATAATATAATGGCAGACAACTTACCTACTGCCAGTCAAAATTGAGTTGTGCTGTTGTTATTATAATCACAGGCTTCTTTTCTTAATTCCAGTCAGCTTACTGCCGGTCTCACCGAGTTCGTAGGTTTCCATTTAATATAACAGGCCACTATGCCTCCTGTCAGTCATATTTTAGATGGGTAAATTTGTTTATAATTGCGGGAAACCTTCCCTACTGCCAAACACAATCAAGAAAAGGAGTTTTGAAAAATCCATGGCACCTAGCCTTCCGCCAGTAAATTCGAAAGGAAATTATTCATTACAACGGTACACAGGAGTTGGAGAAGGACCCCATTCTTACCGCCGGTCAAAGTCGATGCGGGGATTACTGATTACAATAGCAGACGCCCTCGTGCTGACAGTCACTATCGATTTGTAAAATGTATTAATTACAGTGGCACGTACAGTATACCCTTTCCTGATGGCTACAAATCGACTTCAGCGAACAAGTGTACATCGACATAAGGACATATTTGCATGATTACCTCAACTTAAAATTTAACAGTTGCTAAACGGTACATCATGTCGACAACCGGATTGTACGATAAGACGCACATTTAGCGGTCTAAATAGCTTGACCAACGCTATTTTTTCATATCTTATCTATTTTAGGGTAAGATTGAGTAAAAAACGTTGAATAGGATGACATATGGGTAAGGTTTTTTAGAGTGCATTACGCTTCGGATAATTACGTGAAGACACAAACATAGAATTTCGCTCACACATAGTTACAGGGTGGATCAATGTTCGTGTAGAATTTGATGACCTTATATACCCTATAAGTGATCCAAACCATCAATTATACGTGTAACAAGTTCAAAATTTACGTACAATCGTACAAGCCAAATTTAAGGTATAAGGGATAGAGATACGATTAAATGTCATAGGACTAACGTTGTAGATCACACCAAATGGACGAGAGATTGTGCCATCCGTTTCGTGATACGAATTACCGTTTAGCGTCCAAATACCTCGAAAGGAAGGTCTGGTCCATCATTTAAATTGCGTCAATATTTCGATATTTTTCGTGGGTAAAACATACCGTAATTTTTCCGTCTGTTAGAGGCTACAAGATTTAATTTTGGCAAAATTCAATTGCCTAGATCGTCTGGTATATTGTGCCGCCATTTTGATTCGGGGGAGGAGGTTAAAATTAGGACTTTCGGGAAACTTTTAAGCACAGGTAACCCATAAGTTATTGTTTAGGATAAATATAACCCACTGTGTTCTTATGCTGAGCCCCAAATTTCAGACTCACAGCGAAGCTTCCTCAGAGTATACTGTATTTTTATTTATCTATTGATCCTGAAGTCATCAGCTTCTCTGGTACCAAGGTTAAAGCTTATAGAATGCCTGAAATTTCCTCATTAATTCACGTCTATTTTCATTTTATACCTTAATTTGTATATATACAGTACAGTATGCAAGGATCGTTCCAAATGTAGATTAATGTAGATTATATTCCACTCCCTTCCTTACGGGAACTGTGGGCGTCTTGCCTCCACAGCATTTTTCCAGATAGTAGGTAATATTTGTACGCCCCAACCCGAAAGGGGGCCGAAACTGTACTTTTAAAAATATCCGGAGTGTCACTTTTCGTTTCATTGACCCCGAAAAGTATGGATTCGACACTACAGTATTCGATTATTTTTATATATCACTCACCCCTCATCCCATTACATAGGGGGCTGAAGTTGGACTTAAAAAAATTCTGGAGTGTCACTATTCATCTCAGCGACCCCGAAATCTATGGATTTGACACTATTTTCGATTATTTTGTATATCACTACCCCCTCACTCCCCACCCCAAAGGGGGCTGAAGATGGAATTTTTAAAATCCGGAGTGTTACTATTCATCTCAACGACCGCGAAATCAATGGATTCGACAGTATTTTCGATTTGTTTTATCACCCCCTCTCGCCCCCCATTCCGAAGGGGGTTTAACATGGACTTCAAAAAATCCACAGTGTCACTATTCACCTCCGCGAAACCGCAAACTATGTATTCGAAACTATTTTTCGAATAATTTTATATATAACACCCTGATCCCCCACCCCTAAGGATGCTGGGGATGGCTTACCCCACAGTTTTTGTCTCCAGATGGTAAGTTATAAGTGTACCAAAATTCATTGATTTTGCTCCAGTAGTTTAGGTGGAGATGTGTCATTTACATACATACATACATACATTCATTTACACACACACACACACATATATATATAGAAGGTACAGTAGATGAAAGATGAGCATGGGAATATTTATAAGTGCAGACGTTCATTTTGAGATTTATTGCTCCTAAACGGTACATCATATTGTCAAACGGATTGCGCCGTCAGACGCCCCTCTTTCGTTCTACATGGTTGGCCCTATGACATACTCTCGAATGTCCCATATTTTTACGGGTTAGATTAATTTGAATAAGGCGAAATTAGGGTACATTTATAACATATTACATAATTTTTCGCATACTTACGTGAAAGCTAGAATCATGAAATTTGGTTCGCATATGGCCACCGGTCGTCTAAATATGTGTGCCAAATTGGATGATTCTACCTTTCCTATACGTTTGTAAAACTATGAAATATACGTGTGAAAATCAAACAACTTACGTACAATCGAGAGATACAGCATAATCTGACGTACTACATAAGGAAGAGAGAGAGATGACAAAAAATCATACGACGAACGTTGTAAATAACTTCAAAACGAACAGAGATTGTGCCATCCGTTTTGTAATATAACTTACCGTTTAGCCACCAAATACCTCGAAAGAAAGGTCTGAACTGCCATTAAAATTGCCTCCATATTGCGGTATTTTTCGGGGGTAAAGAGTAAAATTAAAACATCTCGTATTGTTTCCGTCGGTTACAGTTTAAAAGGTATAATATTGCCAAATTTCAGTTTTCTAGTTCGTATGGCAGATTGTGCCGCCATGTCGATTCGGGGGAAGGAGGTTAAAAATTAGGACTTTCAGGAAACGTTTAAGCTCATGAAACCTATACGTTATCTTTTTATATATATATGTTCGACTACGCTTTTATGCTGAGCCACAAATTTGAGACTCACAGCGAGGCTTCCTCAGGATATTTTGAGAATTTTCGTTCCATCTAAGCATCCTGAAGTCATCAGATTCTCTGGTACCAAGGGTTTAAGCTTCTAAGATGCTATGAAGTGCCTCATTACTTCACGTCGATTTTCATGTTTATACCTTAAATTATATATATGCAGTACAGTATATATGGATCGTAACAAACCGACTTCAATTTATGAACGTAGATTATATTCCATTCCCTTCGTTAGGGATACTATGGGCGTCTTGCCTCCACAGTATTTTTCCAGATAGTAGATAATATTTGTACGCCCCCACCTCAAAGGTGGCCGAAATTGTACTTTAAAAATATCCGGAGTGTCACTTTTCATCTCAGCGACCGCGAAATCAATGGATTCGACACAATTTTCGATTATTTTTATTTATCACTGCCCCGTTGGTCCTCTCCCGAAGGAGGCTAAATATGGACTTTAAAAAATCCGGAGTGTCACTATTCATGTCCGCGTACCCGAAAACTACGTATTCGACACCATTTTCGTTTAATTTTATATATAACCCCTCTGATCCCCCACCTCTAATGATGTTATGGTTGGTGCTCGTCCCCTGATAGTAAGTTATAAGTGTGACTTTGGTCCAGTGGTTTAGGAGGAGATGTGTCATTTACATACATACATTCGTTTATATGGAATATGTATAGATTATACTGACCCGCGTCTCGCTTGAAAATTTCACTTGGACTACGACACATGAAAAAACTTTGTCACACCATGCACTAACACACATCCCATTGAAATTTTGATTGTTTGCAATGTCTGAATTCCAGAATTAAGGTCGAAAATTTTTCATCGTTATTTATTAATTTGATATTGAGACTAAAATCTAGCGTTTTGTGCAAGTTTCATACAAACAAGTTATTTTGTGTTACTTTATTGTCATTGCATTACACTTGATACAGATACAAAATCCTCAATTTCTTGTGATGTGGTATAAAAGTATATTTAATTTCACAATCTCGTATTATTTAAAATATGTTTGTAAAATAATGACTTATATTTTTCTTAATGACTTAATAATTAGCCAGGTACTCATATTTATTACACCTATAATTTAGGGATTTTTATGGGGATATATTAATGTTATAGCCACGAGTAAGGGGTTCAGTCTTATAATACATTGAGAACCTTTGGTCTAGAGGAAGTAAGCCCGCCTCTCGTCACAAAATACCTGGGTCGATTCCGGGTCTCATCAGGATTTTTTACGTTGGTTGGAGGGCAGTTTCGAGATTCAGTCAGCCTACGTGAGGATACCTGAGGAGCTAGAAAGAATAAAATGAGACCGAGAGGATACGTCACGCTGATCAATAGTCACCTCGAAGCCTGCAGGCATTCGGGCCAATCAGCAGTCGCTTGTAGGATAAAGTCTCTCAGGGGTGTAGTTTCATGGCACCTTTATATACCACCGAAGTGAGCCAGGATAGAACATGTCAAGTTTTTGTCAGAAGGCTAGCGCCTCAATCGTATCAGCCACTCAGCCTGGCGCTACTAACATAATAATAATAATAATAGTAATAATAATAATAATAATAATAATAATACCCTATTGTCTGACTCCTTGGCTGAATGGCCAGCGTTGAGGCTATTGGTTCAGAGAGACCCAGGTTCGACTCCAGGCTGGTCCAGGGACTTCAATTGCATCTGAATAATTCTTCTAGCTCGGGGACTGGGTGTGTATAGTTTGTCCCAACGCTTTGCTCTTCATATTCAGAGAACAAACTATACTACCAACCACCACAGAAATACGCAATAGTAATTACATTCCTCATGTAGTGTTGGCGTCAGGAAGGACATCTGGCCGTAAAAGAGGTCCAAATCCGCATGAGATACACAGCTCACACCCGCGACAATACACGCATGGGAAAGGCGGAATAATAATAATAATAATAATAATAATAATAATAATAATAATAATAATAATAATGGTTTTATATCCCACTAACTACTTTTCCGGTTTTCGGAGACGCTGAGGTGACAATTATGTTCTGTAGTCGTTTTTCTCCACATTCCAGTAAATCCACCCACACAATGCTTTCGAATTTGTGCACTGTTAAATAACACCCATCGGAGTCTGGATCGAACCCGGGAATTGGGCTCAAAAGGCCAGGGCTCTACCGTCTGAGCAATATTCCGTAAGTCCCGTTTTCGAGGAGGCGGTAAAATACATCGACGGTGTACCTGTCTGTCCCAAAACGTGACTAAAACAAGTAACCCTTAGGGTTGGCTGGCAAGTACGGATTCCCTAACTGAATATCCCATTGTTTATATTTCCTATCTCCCGTAATGAATTCTTCTTCTCTTCGGACCCCAACAGTATTAGGATTGTGAAGCCTAGGGTGCCCTTCATTTTCACGCCCCTTTTGGCAGTTCCCTTCATTTTTCCGGTATTCCAATTTTTTGGAGTGTCGATCCTCTTCTTTTCTTGCTTTGCCTTGTTTCTAAGAGGGGACGGTTGGCCATTGTACAGTTGCTAAAAAAATGAATGAGTGCATGGTATTGCATTTTTATCAGATTTAATTTTAATTATCAAAATATAATTCACCTTTCATGCACATACTCATCTTGTAGATACTCACAATAAGCATTATATATGTAGATTCAATTGTTTCTGAGGAAACTGCACCTTCGGGGAACTTATCCAATACCATACATTGTTTTTCGTTTTCAGCGACTGTACTTTCTCTTACGAAAAACACCACCACCACCACCACCACCACTAATATGCAGCAACCTTCGTGTGACTCTTTTGACTGAGCTGATCATAAGATAGTGAAAATGCCTGGTAGAAACTAAAACAATTATTGGTTTGATTCCCGGCAGTGATATGAAATTTGGGACTTCGATTCCCGACAATCTACACCGGCCATCGAAATAAATACTTGAGACATTTTCTCGATTAACCTATTAAGATACATTTCCACTGAGCTGAAGTTCTACGTATTATATTCTCATATTAACCACACGTGTAAGGAAAATGTGAAGGCTTGCCCTTCACTTCCCCTATTGACCACAGCTCCAGATATTAGACAATACCTTACATGGAGTTTATGTTATATTGGAATACCTAACTGATTTGTGGACCGTTTCCGTTCCATAATTCTTGTACTGATTATCATAGAAATTTGCTACGATTATCAGAAAGGACAATGAGAAATACAATGGAAGAGACAGTTTACTTTGTCACAGAAACCAACAATGCTGGCTGTGGAATTCAATACTTTCACCGATTAAAAACCACCATTTATATTCTTACGATCGAAAGAGTACCACAGTACTATCTAAAAAATGTCCGACTCGTTGGTTGAACGGTCAGCGTACTGGCCTTCGGTTCAGAGGGTCACGGGTTCGATTCCCGCGGAGGTCGGGGATTTTAACCTTAATTGGTTAATTCCAATGGCACGGTGGCTGGGTGTATGTGTTGTCTTCCTCATCATTTCATCATCACGACGCGCAGGTCGCCTATGAGCGTCGAATAGAAAGACCTTCACCTGGCGAGCCGAACCCGTCCTGGGATATCCCGGCACTAAAAGCCATACGACATTTCATTTCATCTAAAAAATGCACTAATTATCATGCTGAACTGGCCTTTATCTAGATTTTAAAACCAGGGGAAAAATAGAGTAGACTTCTGTCTTTGTAACGATACTCCTTTCTTCAATATTATTCAAGCATGGCA
The DNA here is from genome assembly GCF_040414725.1 of Anabrus simplex. NCBI lineage: Eukaryota > Metazoa > Arthropoda > Insecta > Orthoptera > Tettigoniidae > Anabrus > Anabrus simplex. The sequence goes on from NC_090267.1 coordinate 190,028,050, forward strand.
AGGAGATATTTATTAATATGCATTGGTAAAGTTTCTCCTCACTAATAAGAACAATCGTTACGGAAACTAGTATCATAAACCAGTTGATGGAAGAAGGAAGTGAGACGAGACTGTACAATGATTTGTAACAATGTAACAACATCGAATAATTCGTTTTCTCAGTTTACATAAGGTGTATTCTATTATATTAAGCGTGATTTGGTCAACGTAGTGCACGGATGATTCATCCTCGCCATGTAAGCAAAGGAAAGTCATTTCCATGGAGGTCTACGAAACCTTTTGGTTGCGTGGAATATAAAGGCTTCCACAATTAGTAACGTCGGAACTAAGTGGTAAGGAGCAGTTGGCTCTATTCCCTGCCATCTTTACCCACCAGGAATTAACCTGCCTCGTTTTACAAACTTCCTTCAAGGAACTGAACTCGCATTCTTCAGGGTGAACGTAGAACGTACTTACAGCTTCGGGTAGGCAGTTCACTTTACTCTTACTTCGCACTCCCATTTCATCAATCATTACCATCATGATCATCATCATCATCATCATCATCATCATCATCGTCGTCGTCGTCGTCGTCGTCGTCTTCTCCTTCTTCTCTGACGTCAATTTTATGATTCTTCAGGCGTGCAGATACTTTTAATTCATTTCGTCAATCACACATTCACCCTGGCTCTATTCTTCTCTGTTTTTGCCTTCCAGGTGTTCTCATTCTATTTGTCTTTCCTTTTTCTTTCTTTCATTCATTCTCGAATATCAAAGTTTATTTCCTCCTCTTTTGCCATCTCACGTATTCTTTTCATAATTATCCTTTCCCGTGTGCTTTCATTCTCCCCATGCTGTTCCCTGTAATGTTAAAAGCATTTCTCCCGCCAGTGAATAACACAACATCGTAAATGAATTGAACCATCAGGTGATGCAGATACAATCTAGTTAAAATATAAAAATAATTTTCCATATCAACTAGCTCTGACGTTTCCATATTGCATTTTAAAACTTGTTTGTAAATATATATTTTCATGAAAATAAAAAAGGCACAATATTCCTGAACAAAAGGATTTAGATGTGATTTTTTATAAAAGCAATATAAACTGTGACATGGTAGATTGTGCCTATAAATATGAATGGCTGCGTTGACAAAAACAAACCCCATTTCAAATACCTGAACGTGTGCATACTGTGTAACATTCAGCAAAGAGATAAATGGAGAGAATTCTTTCAATGTGAGTTATGTCATGAACATATTCTTTAAACCACAATCTTCTGACAGTGTTTGAATATGAGACTGATTGACTGATAGAATGAATTATTGTTTGATTTGAGCTTTGTTTATTACGGCAGGATTGAAGACAGTCTATCTTCTTACGTAGTATACGACTATAATTTCGGAACCGTATTTGGCCAGGTGAGCGTTACAAAAGGACGAAATTATAAAATGGAAATAATTTCTAGAAAACACTAGCAACCTCGGTATGATATTTCTCCTTTTTTTTTTCCAAGCTGCTTTACGTCGCACCGTCAGAGATAGGTAGATCTTATGGAGACAGTGGGATAGAAAAGGGCTAGGACTGGAAGGAAAGTGGCCGTGACATTAAGGTACATTTCCAGCATATGACTGGTGTGAACATGGGAAACCATGGAACATAATATTCAGGGCTGCTGACAGCTCGGTTCGAAACTACGATCTCCGGAAGGCAAGCTTACAGCTACGCACCCCTAACCGCACAGCCAACTCACACGGTACTTCGGTATAACTTCATTGCGTGATGCGAATGTTACAAACTTGAGATACGAAAATTGCCGTGCCGTGCGGCTAACAATCAGTGCAGTTTTGGACGCCAATGTGGTAGTACGTCATGTGAGGTGTCATTTGTATTGTCTCTGTGATTTCTACAAGTATACTACGAAACCGATCAAATAGCGAACACATGATGAAATTGAAGGTTGATCAATTGTGGAAATGTCTTTCGAAAGATGTGCCATATGGATAATAGATGAGTTCACCATTATACAAAACCGCATTTGAAAAGTTAGAACAGCTTGTCAGAATTTTAAAATATCTAATAGCACCAATGTTGAGCGTCAAAAGACTAGTCGGGTGTGTCTCAAAATTAATGCGCCCGAGCCTCATTAGGCAAATTCTCCGCTACTGGTGCCCCAGCCGAGCACGCACATTACCCTGTATGTATGTATGTATGTATGTATGTATGTATGTATGTATGTATGTATGTATGTATGTATGTATGTATGTAATGTATGTATGCAATGTATGCATGTATTTATGTATGTATGTATGTACTGTATGTATGTACTGTATGTATGTATGCTGAGTACTGAGCTGGAAGATATGCTGAAATATCAACAGCTCTGCCATCATCTGTCAGATAGTAGGTGGCATAGGCATGTCATCGCTAAAGAGACTTTACATAGAAAATGAGGACTGAAGAAATTCTCGTTGCTTTCCTCACTGACCTTTGAATTGCTGTTAAATATTAGTCTGCCAAGACCACTGAGATGCACGCATTATCTGACCCCACGAGCGAAATATTCGCACCATCCATAGCAGGCAATGGCCGCGTAAGGAATGCTGTTAGTAACATCGTTCATACCTCTCAGTCACTTCCATCTTTTTCGACTCGTTGTCTGAATGGTCAGCGTACTGGCCTTCGCTTCAGAGGGTCCTGGGTTCGACTCCCGGCCGGGTCGGGGATTTTAACCTTCATTGGTTAATTCCAATGGCCCGGGGGCTGGGTGTTTGTGCTAACCCCATCATCCCTGCAACTCACATACCACACATAACACTGTCCTCCACCACAATAACACGCAGTTACCTACACATGGCAGATGACGCCCACCCTCGTCAGAGGGTCTGCCTTACAAGGGCTACAATCGGCTAGAAATAGCCGCACGAAATTAAAAATCTTCCATCGTGTCGAAGTCAAGGATGAGACACAGACAAGTGAATAAAGTAACAAATGCATTCTAGCTCATACTGTAAGATATAGCGTATTGTAAACACTAGATCATGTCGGCAAAATATACAGTACCCTAGCGATGGAAAATAATTTAGAATTCACGGATGTGTAAATTGGTTTAGAATTAATATATGGGATTTCAAACACATAAAACTAGAAACTTTATTTCCATGAATGCTATCACGCGGTATGCATTCTGCGTCGATAATTGCAACCGTAACCTCGGCACAGATCCATTTGTTGGTTTCTAATTTATGTAGAATAATAAAATATTGCATAATATTTAAACAAGTTATAACTTCATTCATAAATAAGTATAGAATGCCGGAAGTGTCGAATGACGCACTATTGGTCACATGAATTACTGTTGTAATCCACGTTCATTTGTTTAATTTCTGCGAATAAAATACATGCAGTCTGTTCAGTCCCTTTCCTAGAACGTTTCTTCACTAATATTACTGTTACTACTTACTCCTAGAATGTCAGTAATACAAAGGAAGTGGCTTGGATAGCAATTGTAGTCCACGCGATCTTTTAGGGAACAACTTCAGACGAGACAATTTTGAGATAATAAACAGTTGTAAGAAGTGAAAGAGGATAGATGTCATTTCTAACATGCACCTTACTAGCACATATGAAATAGGGCATTCAAGAAGAGACTGAGAATCTTGTGGAGACTCATCAAGGAAGTAGGGGACGCAGTGTTCTCTGCTATCGACAAAAATAGCGTGAAATGGATATGCTACATACTCATGGAAAGGATTAGTGGGAAATGTTCGAGTATTGCTCAAGACTCTGACAAAGTTCAAAATGGGTCACAGATTGGGAATGGAATTTACACCATTTGAGTTGGGGAAAAGAATTCAATATGAACATTAATACGTAAAAAATACTAATTTATTCGAAATTATTTCGGATTTTCACTGAACAAGGAAAATGATATCCATTTGCTTGAAGATTTACAAATCAAATTAGCTTTCCTTGTTGTATCAAAAATATTTATGTTACATATATTTGGCCATCAGATCATTCTCCATCCTTCCCGCACATTTAAAAATAAACATCCTTTGTTTACCACAGAAATACCCATTCAAAATTGTACTACAATTTTAAAGCTGGCGATCAGTTGCGTCGCACTTTCGAGTAAGACCGCCAGAGGGTTAATAGAATACAATGAATGTGATTAATGTCTACATGGAGTAACAATATATCGACACCCGGGAATGAAGACCTCGTAAATTGAATTTTAATGAAATTGAGATATTTGGAAAGAAGTTTGAAAATCTCGTAAGTCAAGATGCTCATTAACGAAATACAGAAAAACAGAATTATATCGTCCTCCACGGCCGCTTCTTTCTCATTCCTAGGTCTTTCCTCTCCCATCGTCGCCGTAAGACGTATCTATGTTGGTGCGACGTAAACAATAGAAATAAAAAATATCAGCGAAGAAATGTTTCCAGTGAAGATCCCTACATGTTTAGACTCACCCGCAATGCAATTTGTTGAGCGCGTTGCAGGCACGTTATACTTAAAGGCGAAAACACACTACTGTCACTTCACGTGAGTTCGCGCGTATCGTGACGCAATCGAACATGTCAAGAAAGATGTGATATGCTTTTTCACACTACGAAATGTAGAGTGATCACACTGCACTCAGGTCACGGCTGTTCACGTCGGCTGACGTCATTATGACGTAGAATCAGGTGACAGCGCTCCTCACACGGAGCACAATTTTCTGCTCTAGCATATATCTGGCGTCATTAGGTGTGAATAGAAGCAGTTTCTCTTAGCGATATGGCAGAAATATTAGTTGAATTGGTGCGGGTGCATGAGAATCTGTATGATATAGGTTCGATTAACTATAGAAAGTGGGAAATGCGCTACGACGCTTGGGTCGAAATAGGAAAGAAATTAAAGACCACAGTTGAACACTAAAATGTACTGATTTTAATAGGCATTCAGTCGTTGAAAACAGTCCTCGCTTTTACTTATTATTATCATCGCAATAATACTAATAATGATATTAATCATAATAAACATTTAAATACTACACAAGCATTACAAATACAAATTATCCTGTTGAATTAGAGATCAGTGAATATATGTTTATTGTTTGATCTGTTCACTACTGCACAGTTCTTTATTGTTTAACTTATTCTTCCACGACGAACGATTGGTAATTGTCATGGCACGGAGCCTTCAGGCGAGTTGAAATATTTTTTGAAATTTTCTCGTATCTGAAAAATCGTATGTGTAGGATTCCTCCGGATCAGTTGCAAATGCAATTTCATCCTTGATGAGGTTATGTAAGTACTGTAGTTGAATTCATCTTTATTCAGCCTGAAGTACATCTGAAATCTTTCTGGATGCCCATTTAGCCCCGTTCCTAAATTGTGGCATTCACCCTTCTCTTCCCTACTCAATTTAGTTTCATGTACCCATTGTCGTTTGATACAGACAGTACTCATGGCAACAGAAACAGCACATGAATTTAAAAGATCATCAGAATCCGATGAACTGGATATACTGTCTTAGCTTGCCATCGGACGAAGTGTACTGTGATTTGTGAACGTGAGAACAATGTGTTTCCTGTCTTCACGTCCACATGCAGTGACATAATCAACCTCACCTCTACGTTGACTCAGATCAGCGATTGGTTTACAGACCTTCGGATGTGGCAGGTTATATATTTATTTTAATATTTCATTAACAAATATAATCTTTCCGAGAGGACTGCGAAGCATATTTGAGACTACGATTATGCCACCCACCTAGTACACTGAATATATGGTTGAATGCATCAGAATAGGTGCGTGTACGAATCGGCTTAGACAGTGGGACCTAGAAGGTAAACGGAGATTACGTAGATGATTAAAGTAGTCATTCATTAAAAATACTGGGCGAGGCTCCTCGGCTAAATGGTCAGCATAGTTGTCTCCAGTTCAGAGGGCCACGTGTTCGATTCCTGGCCCGGATGAAGATTTTAACTGGATATGAATGTTCCAGTGATTCGGAGATTAAGTGTTTGTCTTTGCCCTAATACAAATATTATGACCTGTACACAACACATCACATTACCAACTACCACAGAAATACTCAATAGTGATTACCTCCATCCATATACGATTGGCGTCAGGACCCCTAGAAATTGAGTAGGAAAGGCCAAGGTGAACAAGAATTTAGAGAGACCGGAGGTCCGCAATAAGTGCCACTACACAGTGCACAAGTGACGATTTTGTGTGCGTGTCCGGTCAAGGAATATTTGGCTCTGATTTCGTCGAGGATACTGCACAAAATCCAAAACATCTGACTAGGTAGTCTACAGAGACCTCATTATTATCCCATGTGCGGAAAGCGTGTTGTTTTTGTCGCGCCACAACAAATTTACTCCTCCAGCGACAATGGATGCAACAAGTTGGAGCTACAGCCTACACCACGGAAGTCACATACTCACTTTGGAAATCGGCTAATTTCTCAAGGAAGTCCATTCCCGAATTGTATTCTCAATCTAAAACGTCCGAAGAAACTCATGCTGTGCCGCTAGAGGAAATAAGATGTAAGTTTTAAGAGTGTATATACAGTAGCCTATTTTAACATTCAAGGCGCCAGAGTTGAAGCTGTAACAGGCTCTTGTTATTCGTATTTCCTGTCCGACTTCCTTAGATCAATACTTGTTCACTTTCGATGTTGACAATATTGGGGTGCAAACCCAGGGAGTCTGTCTTTTTTCTGCCTGTAATAGTTATTTCCCACCTTTGATTAATATCGTCAGCCCTCGAGAAATCGTAGTTATTTCTCTTCGTTCATCGGTTAATGCTACGAGGAATGATTTTTGTGGTTTACCCCTTACATCAGTTATCTCTATCACCATTCTTCCCATACTAACGAGGTTCCTATAGTCCATTCATCGCATGTTACTGTACAGAAAGTCAGCCTAAATTATGAAAAATAAAGTTACACTACATTTTTCATTATCTCAAGATATAAAGTGTAACTAGACACTATTATTTATGTAAGCTATATCATGTCGGTACTTAACAAAGTAATGAATAACGCTATTATGTAGTAAAACAATTTAATTATTTGTTACCTATATACTTCTGTATCTACTTCTATAGATGTGGGATGGGGAACACATTAAGTTCACGAGCTTTATTTGGCACGAAAAAGGCGGTTTTACTCAAAAAGAAATATTAATATTGTCCACTAATAAATTCTTCATCCGGCTTGGATCCAGTCATTGGCTAATGTTCAAGTTGCTGACGTTCCGAATTTTTTCAGCATCCTCTTCAAGACGACTGTACACCCTTATTCGATTTGAGTTATTCCTCCCATTTTGCTGAACGTGACTATTCTCCATTCAATAATTAAGGTAATCCTACTATGGACTTCGTTTTCTAAGCAGAAAGGATTCTACCGGGGACTTCATTAGACTTGTTAGATGGGATAGGTAGGTAATAGTCGATATTAGCTTCCTGGGTAGAATGACTACCCAAGATGGAGAAGAGTACACCAGTCTCGTTGATATAATTGTAAATCTATATTGAAATATATACGGGACGGCGACAACCTGTACGTAAGTTTCATAAAACAACGATACGGTCCAACTCGGGTGAAGAACGTAATGGAAGTTTAACCAAAAAATGAATCATCAACTCTGTTGTTACCTGCTTGAAGCTGACTTTCTGTACAATAGCAGACACTGAATGGACTCCAATAACAAATTCCTGGAAGGCATTCCAGCCTCAGTAGGGCTCCCAATGGTCACCAGGCAAATACTACTAATTTTAATTAATCATGGACGCGAAAGCTGTTGGTGAGAAAATGATAACATAAATGAACGAATGGTAGTAGAATATGCGTAATAACTCGCTATTATTAGGAAATGAATTATTTAGTAGTGGACAAGAGTAAGTTACCGAGGAAACTTATGTTTTCGACTGTAGGGGGTCAAACATACAGAGAAGAATCTGGAAAACACTCTAGCGGTTATAGTAATTGTTATTTTAAGGAAAAATATAAACGGTCTACGTCCCAATAACTACTTTTACGGTTGTAGGAGACGCCGTGTACCAGAATTTTGTCTCGCATGAGTTATGTACCAATTAAAGTTTCGACAGTGCATATTTTAGCATCTTCAAATACCACTAGACTGAGGTGGGACCGAACCCGCCAACTTGGACTCAGAAGACGAGCACTGTAACGAATGACCGACACAGCCTGGCGAGGATAAAGAAAGAGAAGGGCCTTGAAAGTAAAATTGAAGAATATTCTTGATTTCAAAAATCTAAAATTATTAGGCTTGGAAAATAACAAACATAAACCACGGATAGTCGAATAGGAAAAATAGAAGTGTGGACGTTGACGCAAGTAATTCATGCAAAGTCAGACTTAGGTGAAGGCCCTGTAGTGACCAGTACTCACTCTGTAGTCGATAATCACTAGGAGTGATTATACCGTATAATACATTTTTCCAATCCAGTAGTGAATTAATACAGTGGTAGTTGTAAATGATATGTATATTGTATCTTCGTTCACAGAATGTGAATGCTGTAAAGGATAATGATTTAATTAGACGAACATACTTTAAGTGAAAACTGAAATGTTAAAGGTATGAATAGGAACATTGTGAGGGCATATACTGCATAATCTGGATGTAATTGTTTATTTGATGATAAGCTTTACTTCGAGGAACATAATGAGATCAGAGGGGGACGTATTGACTAACGAGATACGACTACTACTTTGCCAAGCGAGTTGGTATGCAGTATGGTCCACGAAGCTTCGGGCTTGTATTCAGGAGATATTGGGTTCGAATCCAACTGTTGGCAGGCATAGAGATAGTTTTCCGTGATTTCAAATTTTCACACCAGGCTGTACCTTGCAAGGCCACAGTCAATTCCTTCCTAGTCCTATATCTATCCGGTTTCTTCGTCGTTATAAGAACTAATATGTCAGTGCGAAGTAAAATGATCAACTATAAACCGCATTTACGTGAATAATCCCCTCACCCTAATTTTAGGACGGCTCATTTTGAAAAAAAAAAACATATATGAACTAAACTTCCTTCCATCGAAAGAATAACGTAGGCATAAAGAAACATTTCATATCACTCCGCGAGGTCCAGTTGGTCTTTACGCAAACATGAGCATGTAAATTTTCCGATATAGCTGCTTTGTCTGAGATGATAAAAATACATCATCACTGTCATGAAATAAATTTGCCATGAAAATTAGCAAGTAGGTCTACTTACGTGAGAGGTATTTCATTAATCTGAACTTGCAACAGGCTCTATTCTCTGCAGATCGGAAGATGCGTTGTCTCTTGCATTACTAGAACCGAGCTCGATAGCTGCAGTCGCTTAAGTGCGGCCAGTATCCAGTATTCGGGAGATAGTAGGTTCGAACCCCTCTGTCGACAGCCCTGAAAATGGTTTTCCGTGGTTTCCCACTTTCACACCAGGCAAATGCTGGGGCTGTACCTTAATAAAGGCCACGGCTGCTTCCTTCCCACTCCTAGCCCTTTCCTGTCCCATCGTCGCCGTAAGACCTATCTGTGTCGGTGCGACGTAAAACAACTAGCAAAAAAAATAGCATTACTATAATCCTCTCCTAAGTTACTTACAAATTCGTCACACTTCACGTTTAAAACACTTCTCACACGCGGTCCCTTTTTACTCGGATAGTAACACGACCGGTGGTCGATAATTCCTTTTGTACAATGTAAACACTTGAAACAGGAACACCGGGGAAATCGGATGTTAGTTCTGCGATACAGTAAAATCTCGTTAATTCGAAGTCTTTGGAACACAGAAATCGGACTTCCAAATTCGTGATTTCGAATTAACCGCCAACTTGTAATTCAGAAATACCAACACTCACCGCGTGACAAAATATTCTAATACCCATTACTGCATACAATTAACATTGATTCACATTGATTCACTTTCAAATGCCATGAAAAAAGACTATTCCCAAAATATATCCAACAAGGTGCATTTACGGTGGATAAAGTTCACTGGCAAACATAACATCACGCAACGAAAGAAAAAGAATTATTCAAAGGCGAGGAGAAATCTATGCTGGCTCCCCTGTGGAAGTGGATTCATTGGATTACTGTACTGTATGCACTTTGGATGCCTTGTACTTGCATCGAAAGTATCCGATGCCCATAAAACATCGTGATTTTTCGAACTTTCCTACGATAAGGGGACGAAGCAGGAAGTTTCCCCACTTCTTCTTCTTATTCTTTGTATTTGATGGATTTCACTCGCGCGTTACGTCCAGCCACCAGTCTTATATATAATCAAAGGGAAGTTTCTTGAATAAATGAGGTTAGAATAAGTTTATGAGTGGATTAAGCATGTAAGATATATCTCCCTCGCTTCCGTTTGCATTGCACTACAGTACAGTGACTCTCCTTGTACGATTTCCCGGCATGGCACTTATCTCGCGTAACAAAGTATTTTATTTTCCCACTTATCGATGGCCTAGATGGAATACCTCGTATCTCAATCCATTATTTCCCTTAAGACTGGTCACGCCTCCCAGCCACACATGAATATGCAGTCCATCAGAACAATGTTCGTTGGGTTTATTTTCCTATGCTAACGCGTGAAGGAAAATGAACCTTATAAAAGTTATACTCTAGGCGTTAGTAAATACGTCACGCAGACATACTTTCCTATAGTACGGTACGGTAAGGTTCATTTTCCTTCACACGTCGGCATAGGAATAAAGAACACAACGAACACTGTTCTGATGGACTGCATATCCATGTGTGGCTGGGAGACGTAACCAGTCTTAAGGGAAATAATGGAGAGGAAGAACTTTGTGAGATACGAGGTTTTCATTCTAGGCCATCGTTATGTATTAATGCAATCACCTTGATTCACAATTTAAACCTTTCAAATGCCATGAAAAAAACCTATTTCCAAAATGTATCCAACAAGGTGAATTTACATTATTCAAATAATTCACTTGGATAAATCAGGTGCAAACATGACCTCACGCAGCGAGAGAAAAAAGAGCACAATTCAAGGACGAGGACAAATTATGTTGGCTCCCCCGTGCAAGTACTTTATTTTTTGGTTTACTATACTGTTTGCATTTTCATATGCCTTGTACAGAAAATGTTCTATGCCCTTAAAACATTGTGACTTATCGAACTTTTCTATGGCGAGGGGAGGAAGTCTTTCGCTTCCTTTTGCATTGCAACACAGTACAGTACCACAAGTCCGTTTGGGCTCGGCATTAAAAAAAGAAGAAATGCAGTTTCATCGGCACTGACAATATTGTTCGGTGCTTACGAATTGATCGTAATTATGAGGCACGCTTTTTCGCCAACTGTCGGCATTGCCAGTTTTCGCGGATTCTGCTTCTCCCCACACTGCCTGCTACGCGATATTGTAGCGTTCCTTAACACACTGAATACAAAAGAATTATGATTTCACTTGAACTTTAACTATGAAGCATATTATAGACACATTGAATTGAGTGAAATTGCGGAAAGCTACCCCTGCACGTTCCGGAAGACGGGTTATATAGTAACACGGAGAAAATTTGAATTTAAATTACTCTGTAAAATACCTATCTTTTAAAATGTAAGGGCAGTTTAGAATTAAAAATCTGATTTTTCCCGTTTAAATTAGACACATGGGAACAGTTTTCTTCCATCCGCGGTTGCGCAAAGCATAACTGTTCACTCAACATCGAAAACTAGGTGAGCCAGGAGCGTGTTGCCAACCTTGACGCAAATAATACCCGCACCCCAATTTCGTGCCTCAACTTTTAAAAAAAATATGCGGGAATTACTCGCGTAAATACGTTACACAGTACATGAAAAATATATTGGTTTTACATTATTAAGCTGTGAACCCTTGGAAAAATCATAGGCCTACTCCATGCTGCATATTTTTAAGCGAGGATCAGAAGAGGACACCATCGCGTAGCGTAGCATATCTGGTGCTCACATAGTTCCTACATGTTCTGATTTCGATTTCTGTCTCGGCTATGATTTTAATCCTAGTGTGAACTGAGAATTGAAGTGGAATTCCCCCAGCCTAATTAGGTCCATATGAAAAGCAGTGAGCTTGTTCAACAAACCTGAGCAATACTGCTAAGAGGAACGTCATACTGAGCGATTGCCCCTGTATGTAGTCTACCGAATAAGAACAGTACTCACCTAACGCACCAAGTTCACTTCATAACTAATTTTACCGCACATTTAAAATGAATGTTATGGAGAGTGAATCATGCAGTAGCTTAGCTCCTGGTGTTCCACGTAAACGTGCTAACTTTAAATTCCAGTATATCTTGAGATGACAATTTTACCTAAAAGAATAGCATGAGTTCAGAAAAACTATTCGGTCTTCATCACTTTGTCAAATCCCAAAGATCCAAAAAGGCTGCTACCACCCCACAAAACACCCGGAATATGTATCTGAACGTTAATTTTTAATTGATATCAGAAATGGTGTATAAACAAATAATATTTTGGCTGTATCCATTCAAAATAGTAGATAACTCGATATTTTCAAAATACAACAAAGCTTAAATTACTTCGTATTAAGCAAACAGTTGTTGGTCGTAGCCAATATGATGACTATGATAGTAATCAGTACTCCCTACTTCCGTCTTATACACTCGTGAAAGGACGGTTTTACTCAGTTCGCCAAGTTTAAACCTACCATACTAATAAAATTAGAGAGTTCGCATTGTTTTGAAATCTGTGGAGCAACATCGATAATGAGTGTGGTGCACAGAACTAAGAAGAGAAGTAAAAAATGCCAGAGGAAGGAGAAAGAGCTCTACGGAACCAGGATTTCCTGTTAACTCTCCCATTACACAAAAATTTCTCTTTCATCCTTCTATTCCTTTGAGTACTCCGTTCTATTTTCTGGCTCCAACGAATCAGAATGGACCATTTTTTGTCCTAGAGAAAGAGAGCGAAGCGCAAGCGACACAGGGGTAGGGAAGCCTGTCCAAGTCTGACTTTATTGAATATACGGTCAGCGTAGGGAAAATGAGAGGGGGGGGGGGGGGAGTGTAGAATGAGAGTGAGGAAGGGAGAGGTAAAATGACGGGGAAGAGGGCGATGAGAGAGAATTCTGTGCAAGGGTTTCTGACAAGACTACTTCATCAAAAAGTAATTTAAAACATTTTCCATGAAAAAATATATGGCATATGCAATGGGTGGACGCTAGCTATTGATTCCGCGTCTGTGTTACGAACCAAATAATATACAAAATTATATAAGGGGCATCGACCACTTCGATTTTATTGAAGTTATGTACATTAAGCATGAGATCCACCTGTTTTATAAAACCCAATGTTCTCTGTAATCTTCCATTCTGGATACAAATCTCCTTAACCATTGTCAATTAAACCCAGCACAGTACGCACGGGTCTAACGGGCGAAGCATAACCAGATTATTTGCAGTATTCGGGAGATCATGGGTTCGAACCCCACTGTCAGCAGCCCTGAAGATGGTTTTCCGTGGTTTCCCATTTTCACACCAGGCAAATGCTGGGGCTGTACCATAATTAAGGCCACGGCCACTTCCTTCCCATTCCTAGCCCTTCCCTGTCCCATCGTCGCCATAAGACCTATCTGTGTCGGTGCGACGTAAAGCAACTAGCAAAAATAAACTAGCCTTTGAATGTCTAGATACACTCATAAAACTGACGGAACACAATTCATTGAAGCTAAAGTGGGTGCCAGGATGTGAGGGAATTCAGGGCAATGAATGTGCTGACGTTTTGAACAGTTATGTCTCTCAGAGCTTATCTATATGATCCGAACCTGTGTTTGGTCTTTTGTAAGGAATAAGGTGAAAAAAGAATGGATTATGGATCATAAGAAGTATCGGAAGTCAACTGGAGTAGCCAGGCTGAGTGGCTCAGACGGTTGAGGCGCTTGCCTTCTGACCCCAACTTAGCAGATTCGATCATGACTCAGTCCGGTAGTATTTTAAGATGCTGAAATACGTCGCTCTTGTGTTGGTAGATTTACTCTCACGTAAAATAACTCCTGCGGGACTAAATTCCGGAGCCCCGGCGTCTCCGGAAACGGTAAACGTAGGTTGTGGAACTCAAAGCCAATTACATTATTATTATTATTATCATCAGCTGGAGTATCAGAGTATGCAAACGCTGACACAAATCAGCTCAGTGTTTGTAGTAATAATATACTACTTCATATGAGCCGAAGAAATGTCATGGCCAACTAATTGGCTCTCTGTTTATTGTTTATTAAGGGGGCATCTATAGGAAAATTAACTGCATTTTGAGATCGTTAGTTAATCATAAAAGTTCGAATTAATCATGGTTTATATAAGAAAGTAACTTGATAAACGGTAGTTCGAAACCTAACTAGTAAGGTTACGTAATTTCTCACTTTTAATTTAATACAACAGAATTTCAATAATCCAAAGAAATTCATCTTTAGTGGGTCCGGATTCAGAAATTTTCGGATTAACCCGAAGAAGCTTGCAGTACTGTATTTACAGCACAATGCACTGTTACAGAGATAACATTAACAGCTTCAAGGTAACGTAAGAGTTACAGTTCCTTACGCCAGGAAGTGTATTAAGGAATTTCCTAGTTAAGCCAAAGTTTGAGTGTTTTCGTACAAATGTATGTAAATTACGTAGAGAATAAAGGATTGTTAAAACAGTGCATTACACTACACATTAAAATATAGTAAAAGGGTTTCCATGTAATAACGATATTTTGTAAATACAGTGCAGAATACAGAACGAAACTGCATGTTCTTTTTCACTGCTCCTATTTTAGGTTGAATTTTATTAGAGCTAAAATAGACTAAAATTTAATTAGCAATGTACTGCAGTGTATTTTGATTGTATTCCACTCCGTAATCATTGTTAAATTCACTTAAACCTTTGCTTTATATTTCAAGAGCGATTTTCATCTTTTTTCCTCCATCAAGCAATGTGTTGGGATTATAAATCTGGAATTTGTATGCTTCGTATTAACGATATCCTGCTGTATAATAGTACTTAATATGCATACTTACTGACCAAAATATTTGATCAGATGAAAATATTTAACTCTCGGTAAGAAACTCTCGGTAGATTTCTTGACTTGTTAAATGTACGAGGATTATCGGACCGTAAGCTTTATGCCACGATCGCATAATATCGAACATAGGAAATAATTCATGTATGGATACAAAATACGTTTGCAATATAAAATGGGAAGAGGCATAGTAAAGAACTGTATTGGCAGAATATGTCCCAATGAATGTCAATTACTGGGATTTGCCAAAACATACCGAAGAAGATAATCCCTTGCTGTTTAGAAGTTGGGAATTTCAGTACCGAGGGGTTTCAGATCGTAGTGGGGCTGATCGAGATACAATATGTGTTCAAGCACGAAGAAACAGTGATAACTGAAATTACCTTGTGTCAGTAAATATTTGTGGTCCTGCCTGTTCTTTCAAGGAAGAAAGAAGACTGGTGTATTTCGGAATGAATGAGAAGACCGACCATCGTTGTAAACAATAACCCAAACAGGATGTACCAAGAATTACTGATGAAGTTTCCCTGGACAATGAGGCCCTTCCAGGTGCAATAGCATAAGTACTGTATTTATTTGTGGAATGTATAGCATGTTTAACCACCTAGGGGAAATTTAATAATAATAATAATAATAATAATAATAATAATAATAATAATAATAATAATAATAATAATAATAATAATAATAATAAATTACGTAATGATAGTATGACTTATGATCCTGGTGCAGCCCTCCGACGATAGTGGGCGACATCGCGTGTTTTTGTAGTGGAGTATAGTGTTCTCTGTGATGTGTCAGTTATAGGAATGTTGGTGACAGTACAAACACCCAGCCATCGAGGCAGGGGAAAAACCATTTACTGTTAAAATCTGACATAGCCGGGAATCGAACCCGGGACCCTGTCACTGAAGGTGACTACGCTGACCATTCAGCAAAGGACTGCATTTATTTATGGAATGTATAGCATGTTTAACCACTTAGGGGAAATTTAATAATAATAATAATAATAATAATAATAATAATAATAATAATAATAATAATAATAATAATAATAATAATAATAATAATAATAATAATAATTGTACCAGGAGGTACACCTCAACTTCGCACTTTTAAAATAAGCGCCTTAATGAACTCCTCTATCGACCCAAATGTGAAATCGTTACTACATAAAGTTGAGACTTTAATCAGAAGATGTCAGTACTGAAACATTAAGTAACTGTGTTATTGTGAAGTTTCCTAAACTGATTGGATTTCTATTGGTTTTGTTTTTGCTATACATCGAGGAGTTTGGACGTTTTTCCACAGATGTCTCTACAAAAAAACTATAGTAATGCACTCTGGTGCAAGGTAAGGGAAGTTGTTATTGAAAGAAATTTTGTGGTTACAGGTTTTTGCTCAACTTTCATTTGTTTTCTTGATGTAATTCTAGGTTTGCTAGACTTCTGCCTCATTCCGCCAGTTTTCAATCTGGTCAATGAAAATTTTCTGTAATTAATTTTCAGCCTATCACAGGCTACTTGTTCGGTTTTGAGTGTAACTTTTGGGTTCAGCCAATAAAAGTGAGAGGGTGTGTCCGGATTAACCCATAGTCCCCTCGAACCTTCCATGAGGATATATAAGTTGCGGCTTTTCAAGTTTCCTTGTCTCTTGACCGTCGTCTTTCTGAGTGTGTCGTTAAGGGAGGAGGCGGGACGCCTCATTCTTCGGCCAGGTAATGGCCACCCAAATTCTCTTTTCTGTAGCTATCTCCGCTGACTTATCCGAGGGGAAGGTCCGAATTTTTAACTATGTAACAAACCATTTCTAAAATGAAAATTTTCTTTCGACTAATGTAAAACTTCATAAAGTCTTTAACTGTAAATCGGGGATAGAGAGTGAGTTACACTCTCGAGCTCCCCTTCATCTTGGTTTGAGGTAATACGATTTCGTAACTGTTTTCTTACTGTAATGTATTAAATTTATTTCCATGCGAGTTACCTCAGTAGCTTGGGACTAGCCCCTGTTTCACTGGGCACAGAGCCCTGTTAGTGTTTTAATATTTAATTATCTAGGAGCGCAAGTGTACGCTTCCATTCGTTTTTTGTTTCGCGCCATTCATTTAACCTGTTCGAGAGCATGTAAGCTCTTTTCGAAGTTTTGTAATAGTGAGGGGTGCCTCTGGAAGGCTAAATATTGTAATTTTTGGAGCAAGTGCTCTTAAATCAGGATATTTCCGTCCCTGTCTAACCATTGAGATTTTGTGAATTTTGTCAACTGGATCCGGTATCTAAGAATTTGTAAATTAAGGGCTTGAAGCCCTAAAGCTGTAAAATTCACTAAGCTCGGATTTTTCTAACTTTTGTTTCAAGATTGCTAATTGTACCTGTCATGTTGTTATTTTCACTCAGTGAAAACATT